>NW_009649308.1:4970872-4990620 GCF_000708025.1 Charadrius vociferus
GGGAAAGACTACTGCTACATCTTTGAGAAGGAATATCTGTATTTGTCATAAAAAAGAATATATGCTCGAAGCATATCTACTGTACCTTAAGAAGAAATCTGTTCTGCTTTTAAGTTTTGATTATTTGAAATTAAGTACTTTACAATTCTTTGCTGAGGTACTAGGAAAGCAGCTCTACAGTACTTGTCATTACTGAAGTATACACAAACATGCTGGAGAGCTACTGTAAATTAAACATAGGTAACTACCTCTAGCTAAAGGCTACCAGGTTAGCTACTCTTTCTCCCCATCCCTACCTCCTCCTTTTTCTCTTAACCAATTCACATTTCATTTAAAAAGGCAACAGCAGACAAAAACAAAAAAAAAAAACAAAAACAAAAAAAAAAAAAAAAAAAAAAAAAAAAAACCCCAAGAGAAAGAGTTATGCCGCGTTTAGGCAGTGTGAGGGCCGAGTTACAGGTGTGTGGCACAGTACCAGGTTTTTCCTCGTCCTGTATCAAAAATAGCAAGACAACTGCAAAACATGGTACGTTTTATATCCTTTCTCTCCCTTCTTAAAAACAGACACTTTATTTCTTCCGTTGTGGTACAGTTGTAACTGTGATGGGTGATGATCGTAGGACATGCGCAAGGCCGGGGCTGTGGGCAGAAGTGTGTACCCAGCACATCTTTTCTCAGATGGTCTAATTGCTATGTATGCAATTACAACCGGAGAACAACCGTTAATGGAATATTTAGTGCGGGAGTCTATTCCTGTTACACCTTTGTGTGCCGAAAAGCACGCCTGCGTTTTCTCACTATACAAGTTGATACGATAAAGATACCACCTTTACCTACCAACGTTTCTTGGGTCTACTTGCCTTCTCCGCAGTTGTTGGTTCTCCTTGTGTTAGGAAGGTTTTCTAGCAGTCTGTTATATGCTGACACTGGTTTGTGGTTTTATCTTAAAAGATAAAATTGTGTTTTGATCGTACAAGAGGTTAAATTTCAAAGATACTTTCTCCTAAATTATGTGATTTTTTTCCTTTCTATGTATATTTTTCCAAACCCAAACAGGCAAAGTGGAATTTGAAATCAGTTTGCATCTGCAGGGGCTTTATATTCATCTACTCTGTACCTGCCACTTTTCCAGAGATCTAATAAGTTGAGAAACTTTCATGTTTTAACTCATAAATAAGAAGTTTAATATAGCCATACAAAGCTATTTCTTTCAAGATCTGAGAGTGGGGTACAGAAATAAGACGTAAGAAGATATACACCTACTAATTTAGGAGAAAATGCTGTTAATATTTTGGTTTTCCTATTATGAGAGGAGTTAGACAAAAAGTACTTTTCCATTTTCTAATTTCATTGGCAATTATTGTGTAAAAATTAAATGTCAAACAATGAATATAGTTTAAATTTTCTTTTATATTGAGCTCTGTTAAACTCTGACACAAATATCTATAATTTTCTGGTCACCAGCACAGTGATTTTGAGGCTTTTGGTTTCATTTTGTTAGGCTTATGACTGGCATAAGAATGCTGTCTTCCTTTTTAAGCACAACGCATTCCAACCCAACATTGTTGCATCTTAGCATCTCTGCTACCAGAGGTACTAACTCACACAAATAGGTAAAAAACTCATCCCGTGCCTCCTTGTTGCAGAAAAACAAAACAGTTTCTTACTTATACATAAAGCATATATATGTAAATACAATCAGCTTTATATTCTGTATTTCAGGGAGCAAACTACTGGAAACTGTGGTCTTTTGCAATTGTAGAGTATCCTGCCTACTAGGATCGCACACGTTGCTGGAGCGGTATGGTGAGTTACTCTGTGGAGGAACAGTAAGATGTATTTCCTCTGCCAAAGGAGGCAGCGAAAACTGATGTTAAGGAAATCACTCTGGCAACGTTCCCATGTTGAGAAGTGCCATGTCATATTAATTAAAAGTGCCACATCCAAAAATGATAAAAGGATGATTCACTTTTACACAGTGGATGAAAAAACTGATACCCTTTTACGCAATGAATAATAAAACTATGGAAATTATTGCTGCAAAAAATATGGGAGAATGAGCACCTTGCTTCAGATCTGATGTTTCTAGAGGCAACAAGAAAATACAGAGTTGTTTTGCAGATACAATTTTGACCAGTATTAGCTATCTTATTTTATGCAAAAGGTAGTATGTCTGAGACATTAGAAGGAGATCTTGAGTGGCATAATTATCCCACATCTTCCTCTTGCAGCATAGTTACACTTTTCTCTGCAACCTGCAGTTTTCTGGGCTTTATCCCATCTGTTACCTACCCAGATTGGGCAGACCCCTGATTTGCTCTAGTCTTACAAAAACTTTCTTCTTAAAACTGGACAGGAAGGAAAGGTGAAACCCTGCGGGCACAAGTCATGTGATGTCTTTGAAAAACAGTTTAGGCAAAACTGGTGCAAAGGGCTCTGGAGAGTCAGCTCTTTTGTTAATTCTGGGTTTATTCTCATTTAGCTAAGGTGGATTTGAAGTAAATCAACTTTAATGCATAGGAGCGTTCACACAGATTGCAACATCGTAACCTACTACATTTCAAATGGGTTTGTTTTAAAGCCTGGCAACCAGTGCACGTAGACAAGCTTTCTCTGGGAGCTTCAGGAATAGGCTGCGGAGGAGGATGGTTGGAAAAAGCTTTGGGCATGAAGCGTGTTTAAGTACGTGCAAATAAGAATCTTGGCTATGGTTCTGCTTGTGGCTTGGTAACGTCATTCCAGGAACTATGGATGTTACATACTGCTCAGGTAATTTAAAAGCTGAGATAACTTTCCATACTGAGACTATGTATCTCCCTACCTTTGGGTTGCACAGTCCATAGGAAAAATCAAACCTCCGTCTTGTATTTAATTTTGAAACAGAACACCAAGACCTGTTCCAAGGGACAGTAGGAAAATTGCATAGTTTTGTTTTGGAATTAATAATGATACAACCTTGCTTATTGCAGGTGGTTGTCATTGCAGGTTTGACTCATGAAACTAATTTGTGGACTGCTGAAATATTCTTTCCCTAGGTACTGATGGGATCAGTTACTGAGTGAGAAGCAGCTCACTGTCACAGTCACTTTCTAGCCAGAAACAACTGAATGATGAGTTGAATACTGCCATCCACTGGCTGGCTGCGCAGAAAACTTGTTGAACTTACGTTTTTTTAAGGGAAAATTAAAAATACCTGGTGCTGTTTTCTTTTTTTTAACATGTTTAACTTCCCCATCAGGACTTACTAATCAGCCTGTATGATGATGGGTTTAATCTACAACAAGGTTACCTCAGAAAGAAAGAAAGAAAGAAAGAAGTTCTTAGTCCAACAGATAAGTTTTGGCTGTAAGGAGAATTAGTTTTCCAGAACATAAGCTGTCCAGCCAGAGGAAAATACAATAATTTATACAGAAAGTCCAGAATACACAATCCTTCTTAACATAATTCCATTTTATAACATTTCTGAGCTATGCTTAGGATGTACATCAATGGCATTAACTCTAGCGTGAGCGTTTGTTATAGACACAGAGATTGAAGAAGTTTCTCGGTTGCTTCCTTTTGCTAAAGTCTGCTTTGGAACTGACAAAGCCAGCTGGCACTGAGAGTCCCTCTTAGTACAGAAAGGCAGGTTTGGCATTAAGTCACAGTGGGAGTGTGAGGTTCTATTTGTGGTTCAGTCACAGACACTCTGGGTTATCATAGGCCAATCTGCTAATTTTCACTATTGGTCGTATGGGCAACCCAACCGCTTGCTGGAGTGGCTTCTCCTCCCACCACCAAGGAAAGAATGGACCAAGAGCATGTTGTGCTCTGGGAGTCTCCAGCAAATGTCCTGGAAAGCGGTGGCAACTGAACACCTCAGAGCAGCACTGAATTTAGATTTTTTTAACTCATATGTAGGGATGGCATGAGCAGAAAAGCAGGTTCTTTGACAGCTTTGTTCATTCTCCCTCCCTGATCTCAGAAGTTTCCCATGAGACTTTAAACATATTCTTGTTAGGTATTGATGTGTTCAAGGAAGACAGTATCAGAGTAGAATAGAATTTAATTTAGGAAATGACAGCAAGCTCCAACACCACCTTTACTAATAAAACCAGCGTGTGGCAGATTTCAGTGCTTTGCCTCATTCTGATGTTAGCCACAAGTGCATTATCCTGAAGCAACTCATTGATAGTGACCAAATTATTCCAATACCTGATTGTTCTCATTGTGAAAAAATTTCCTCTTATGTCCAATTGGAATCTCCCCAGGAGTAACTTGTACCCATTACCCCTCATCTTTTCCATGTGACTCCTTGTAAAAAGGGAGTCTCTATCTTCTTTGTAGCCACCCTTTAAATACTGGAATACGGTGACAAGGTCTCCCCTGAGCTTCTTTTCTCAAGGCTGAACAAACCCAGTTCTCTCAGCCTTTCCCCATATGACAGGCTTCCCAGTCCTTTGATCGTCTTGGGGGCCCTTCTCTGGACCCTCTCCAGCCCATCCACATCTTTTTTGTAATGCGGGGACCAAAACCTTGTAGTATGGTAACTTTGATTTGTGCCTTCATAACTTTGATTGTGTCATCGGTAACTTTGATTTGTGCTGTAGTAGTTTTGAATCATTGTTCAAATGATTGTGCCGTACCGTAACTTTGCCATCGAACTTTGCTAAAGTCGCACTTTTACATCACGAGCTTCACACGGGCCCACTTCTTGAGCTTGTCCAGGTCCCTCTGGACGGCATCCCATCCCTCAAGCGTGTCAACCATAACGGTGGTTAATCCATTCCTGATTTAGTCTTTTAATGCTGTTTCAGAAAAGGAATCGTCCTTCCTTACGCCCAATGAAGGATCCACTTTTTGACTTGCCAACCGCACCAAACCCTTCAAAAAAAAAAAAAAAAAAAAAAAGACATTTAAATCATTTATTTGTGTTAAACTCAACACCGGACTCCCAGCGGAGCGACGAGGTCCTAGGGAGACAATGCTGGTATCTGGCGTGCCAGGTTCCCTCACGCACAGGGCAAAAAGGTGATAACATGAAAATGTTTGTTCTGCCTTGGAGCAGATAACAACTCTTTGGGCTCCACTTCAAAGTCAAACTTATTTAACAGCATGAGGGGAGGGGCTGTGAAACTGAATTAAAAACCTATTTACATTGCAAATAGCTCTGCATTTCCTCCCACAGCGCTCGTTTGCCAAGGCATCCATTGCACCACTTTCCTGAGCAGAACCGTCTTCCTGGTTGGGACGCGTTTAAAATGCACCCCACACATTACGCCTCATTCATTATTTATTTGGACGATGCCCACGGGGTACCACGTGCTTAATAGTCAGGTAGGACGGCTGGCGCTGAAACAGCATCCTAACAACACTATCAACAGCAGCCGCGTTTGACTCGCTGCCCCTCACCGCCTGCCTGCGCCTCTTCCCGTACAGCGCGCTGCAGCTCGCCGCCTCCCGCCGGTAAGCGAGCGCCACCGGCACCGGTAGCGGGACCGGGACGGGGCTCTGCGGGGAGAGGAGGGGCGCGCTCCCGCCCCTGGTGTCCGCTGCGAAAGGGGAGGGGGTGGAGTGGGGGTCTCGGGCCGGGAAAGGGGCTCCTTAATGCCTCTGTCCCAACTGGGTGGGCAGCGGGTTGTGTGCCTCGTCTCCCCAAAGGCGTGTACCCTGGCTAATAACTTCATTTATTTAGTTTAACCCGCGCATAGCAACTCTTAGGGCCCGGTGATATGCCAGGAACTGCTCAGAAAGTCATAGATGTTCTTCAGCCGACGAAGGGTTGGCAGTCGCTTAAATCCCTTCTGCTCAGCCAGATTCCTTTAGACGTGAAGCTGCGGGGCTACCTACAGTGTGACTGCGACACCTGTTCTTTGCAGCCTATTTATTTTGTGCTTACAAGTATTTATATTGCCTGTATCAAAGAAAATAACAACAAAATCATTATTCAAATCTTTTACCCTATTATGCAGCGGTTGTTATGCAAATTTGATCACTTTTGAAGTCAGCACGTGACATCATTTGGTTTAAGATCTTGTTTGCAGTAATACACAGACATTAAATTCAGGTAAACGGTGGAAGGACTGCAGCAGAGTCAACATGGAGCTCTGCCCACCCACGCTGGCTCTTTCCTAGGATTCCCTTTTGCTGTCAGTATCTTTCAGCCTTTGAAAGGCGTGCCTGACCGTTGGCACGCACTGGCATGTTTTGCCACTAGCAGGGTTGGGTTTCTTTCAGGTCAGCTGTGTGCATGGTATGCAGTTGACGTGTCTGCCTGGATGGGCAATGAGTTATTCTAATGCGTGGGCCGTGCCGGCTGGGGAGAAGTGTAGGCTCAGCTGCGCTGGCCAACCCGGCTAACTCGCTGCTGCGCTCAGCTGGGTGGACGCTGGTCGGGGTTTGTCATTCATCTGGCCCGGCAAGAGTTGTCCTCCCAGCTCTGCCTGCGGCTTTCGGGAAATGATAGATGGAGTGACCCTGGAGTCGGGCAGCTTTGTTGTGTCCTCCTACACGGTGGTCAAACAGAGGGAGGGGATAATGGCAGTGGGACGGCAGAAACAGGGATTTAAATGTAATTTAAAGTGCCCAGAAAAGTCAGTATGTTGCAGCAGTATCAACCAGTTGATTTTGAGCAAAATAACTTCATTGTTTGCTCAGCTTGAAACAGTGTATTCCCTTTGCAAGGCTATAGTTTGTGTTTGCACAGGGTGTTCTTTTGAATTACAAGTGGAAGTAGGCTACCAGGAAATTAAATAAAACTGCCTACGCATATTTCTTGATATATTATTTGGGGATTTTTAAATGTATTTTTAGTGGGAGAATGGTGTATACAAAGGCAAGAAACACAAAAAGAGAGAAATGTTACCCAGTAATGTAAGTAAATAGTAATGCCGGTTGCAGAAGGACCCGGGCTGAGGGCAGTCACAGCCCCGGGACCGGTGGCACGGGCGGGAGCTGGCTGGGGAAGGGGGGGTTCAGCTGACTCCGCACTCCCTCTGTGGTCACTGTGCGCAGGCTCTGTCTTTTTGTGGTGATTTTAAATGTTATCTGGGTAGTGCCTAGAGGCGCACCACCACCCTCCCCACGCATTTCTGCACGCACAAGAAAATCAGGCTGTGTTGCTTTAGGGACTGTACAAGACGCATAGGAAAATAAGTTTATGCCCTTTCACTTCTCCTTGGCTGATCTTTCTGCTCTGGGCTCTCTCCAGGGCACGAGACAAGTAGATGCAGGGATCTGTCATGCAGTACAAGATGCACTGTCATGTGAAAAAACATCAACTAAGCAAGCAGTGACATGTAAATCTTTGCAAATTATTTTGTTCTGGATGTGGTAACACCGTGTAGTTTGAATGTAAATCTGTTGTTTAGGCAGTATAGTTAATGCTTCCAAAAATAGAATAATAAGTTTCCTTAGCTCCAGCTAATATTCTCCTCTCAAGTCTTTTTACCCATTTCTTGCTGCTTCCATGGCACTTCTCCCTTATGTCGGAGTGCCCTGCATACATAGAAGAGTCCTTCTGTGCATCACAAATGCACAAGGTGTAGGTTAGCCTTTAAAACTCTGTGCTTCAATTACAAAATTTCAAATTTAGACTTAACCTCCTGAGCATAATAGTGCCTGGACATAAGTCATCTCTAGAGAAGTATCCCTGTGGACCTTTCTTTCCCAACATAAGCAACAGAGGAAGGTTCAGTTGTTCTCAGAAGGCCTGTGATGATGTTATCTACGCATTTCTTCTTACATGATAACTTTGACTGGGGGGGTTGGACCAATGTCTCTAGCTGATGACATGATCAGAGAATTTCTTGCAGACATGTTTTAAGTCATGGTAATTTTCATCCTGTAGGTGGAAATATAAATGAGGATTTGGTGGTCAAAAATTACTTTAAAAGTCTCTTGTAAAGCAGACAAGTAAATCGTTTGAACAATTAGTCTCCGTATCTTTGAAGATTTTTTCGTTGTTGAATTGGTGCTGTGGACCTCCAGCACAGTACCACAACTCAAGCTATGTTAGCTTAGCCTGTGCTGGGAACTGTGGTGCAGGTAGAGCTGTGCAAGCTGCCTCTCAAAAAGCTCTTTCAGGTACTGGAAGTATTTTAGCTCAGTAACACTAAAACCAAAGCAAAATGCATTTGCAGAGTTATATATTCCAGTCTCTAACTTAGTTGTTAACTATAACTTTTGCATTTCCACACTTCTGTACAGCAGGGATTTACCCAAAAACTCCTTGGGCTTTTAGGCATGTTTTTTGGACTTTGCTCATGTTTGCCCACACACATGTCTGTTTCACAGAGGTTCTGATGCTTGTGTGATGTTATATATAGTAAGGTCTTGGATGAAATACATGTTAAAGTTTCAGCTCCTGCTGCTGGAGAGGCCCGTGGGCAGAACAACAATTACATCAAGAATAACCTCCTTAATTTTTCATGTGTTTTGTTTGTACTGTCACTAATAGTACCTCTTTTATGTGTTTACTCTAGACTTGTTATACTTTTCACGGATGAGTTGGGTCATATTTCCCACTGGAGAGCCATCATGGCAGGAAGTCTGGCTGGCATGGTTGCAACCATCGTGACTTACCCCACTGACGTAATTAAAACACGGCTCATTGTGCAGAACCGACTGGAACCATCTTACGAAGGAATTCTTCATGCTTTCTACAAAATTTATCACCAAGAAGGACTCCTTGCACTCTACCGTGGTGTTTCACCAGCTATATTAGGTAAAATAGTAATGGGGGAAAATCACCTCATTGAACATTGTTTGTTGCCACTATGTAGTGCGTACGTATGCTCACTTGATTTTAAAAGCAGATAGTGATGTTGTTCTGTAGAAGGTATGTAGATTTACAAGGCACGACAATACTGATTACCTCTGCTGCAGCTTTATTGCTTCAAATTATGACCAAGTGTGTAGCATTTTATGTATGGTTAAGTGTTCAACAAAATATGCTCTTCTTTCTTTTATAGATGATATAGTTCTGCTTGGATGCAAGATTTCCACCATTTAACTCTTAAAAAAAAATAATATTTATATATATACACACAGTGTTCCTAATTCTTAGTGAGAGTGTCTGTCTAGCTGTTCAGTGCAAACAGTATGAGCAGTAATGTATAACTGATGTGAAGGTTAGTGATATTCTCCTTTGATGTGAAATGTCTTTTTAATTATTTATATACTCTCCATGGCTTTTAAAAATGCCATTTAACTTTCAGTCCACTTTTTCACAATATGACATTATAAAAAATGCATAATAATAATAATAATAATAGTGTATAATCCCACTATAAAATTGATGAGAGCATGAAACAAGCAAGAGGACAGAAGCATCCCTCATCAGCTTGACTGAAGAGTACAGCTGCTAGGGTTGAGTGGGACTGGAGAAAGAGCTTGTCACAAAAGAGAGGACCTGGAGAAAGAGATGACCTGTCATGAGACTAAAGCAGTTAATAATTCTGACAGCATGCGCATTTTAATATGTAAATATATGCCCTCATCAGCACATCTAGATGCTACAATATGGGTGTTTGGTGGTAAACCAGTGACTAAAAAGTAAAGTTCTTCAAATACTGATCGGGTTTGAGCAATGCAAGGTGTAAACTGACAGTGGCTCATCCCATCTTTCTGGGTTATGTGACGAGCAGCTCTGTTTTCTTAGTGCACAGTGTGTTGATACAAACCTTCTGTCTGGTTTGCTTTCTAGGTGCTGTCCCATTTTCTGCGGGCTCATTCTTTGTTTACATCAATCTGGACAAAATCTGGCGAGAACCCATAGTTCATTTCACTCCTCTTCAGAACTTCATAAATGGCTGTGTCGCAGCTGGTGTGGCACAGACACTTTCTTTCCCCTTTGAGACTGTCAAGAGGAAGATGCAGGTACAGAGCATTGATGTTATTAGTACTTTGTTATAGGCACTTGTTGCAGGAGCTTGGGATGTGACTAGCCAGGTGATCATGAGGGCCACTTTAGTTCTCTTACCGGTAGGCTACAGAGACTTTGTTTTAGGTTGGTCAGTTTCTGTTTTGTTTTGGGGGTTTGGAGGGTTTTTTTTGTCTTTTTTTAAAGTCTGAAAATTATTGTTACAAGTATTTTGTTACACATCTAAGGTGGGTTCAATTACTGTTATGGGATATATGTATACTCTCAGACTCTTTGTCTTTAGCTTTATTTCTTTTCTTTTCATGGAAATTCCATCAAATTCTCACAGTTCAGAATTGGCAAACCTGTCAAATACAGGCATTCAGTCCCCTTTGTGGTAGGCAGGATGAATGAAATTCATGCCATTTTCAGAGCCTGTGCGTCTGCCATTTAGGCCTAGCCTGTGTACTGACAACCACAAGGAACTTGCACAGCAGGTATTAAGTCTGAAGGGTCAGGACTATCCTCATTATTTCTGACTGCTCTGGTTAACAAGTGACTTCCCAGTTGCTGGTGCTGCTGCTTTCCTGAAGCATCAGGAATACAAGAATTACTATATCAAGTTACTATATCATTTTATATTACCTTGCTGATCATTTCTCCTGAAAGTTTAGTAATAATGATTTAAAAAAACCTAAAACACCAAAACAAAACAACCACCACCCCACAACTTCTGTCTCACTGACGCAATTAATTTGATGGTGTCGACTTTTTATTAGAATTTCATCAGTAGAGTGATAGGGAATAGTTATCATCATTTGGTGGCTCTCTGGCTGTGGCATATGAGTGTGTTCTTTGAGCTCAGTTCATAGGACTGCAGATTTATGGGAAGCTTTTGTGATCCCATCAAAAGCAGTCATTTGGTGTGGCAGCATTATATAGGTCCCCGTCCGTCTCATCAAGTGATAGTCTGGTTGATAAGTCACAAGCTAGGAAAAGGTTAGTGAAACTGTGAATTCCCCTCTCCTGCTCTCCACGTTCCCTTTTTCTGACAGGGCTCAGATCTCATAGCACAGAAGCCTTCGTTGCCCTCTCTCCATCTTGTGACAGAGAAGCTCAACAGGAGAAGTAACGTCTTTTATTAGACCAACTCATGTAGCTGATATGTCCAGAAGTCAAGCTTTAAGCCAAGGCCTTTCGTCAGGTATTTCATAAAATGTCTCAGGTGAAAAAGAGATTCCAAGAATGAAAACTTGATCATTTTTTCCAGCTGCATCAGTGGGTCTAGGAAAAGCAGTTACTTCTTACAAGTCTTCCTTTTCTTTATATCCTTAGGCTCACAGCAATACTGTTACCCTAAGGAATAAAGAAAAGAACAGCATTTACTGTGCTGTTTCTCCTTTAATATTTTGTATCAATACAACAGCTAATTGAACATTCTGTTTTGGTAACCAGTTCAGAAGCAACCCTCAGTTGTAACTGGGGTAATGTTAGTTCTTTGTCCAGCTTTGTTTTGACAGGCAAGTAGAGAAGTGGAACAGGCCCATCTTTCATTTTCCTGCCACTAGGCTGTACTCTTTCACCAAAGGGGTGATTAAAACATCTGATTGGCACTTCTAGAATAAGAAGGGAACTAGATTTATTTCCTGAATATATAGGAAATGCATATGCTAAAACCACTTTGGATGGAAAAAAGGCTTAACGACACAGAGCGCTTTTTTTCCTCATAGATGCATTGCAACAACTGAACAGTGATTTCCCAAGCTTAGAGAAGCACCTCCTGTTCAGTGATTTATTCTGAAGGCATGGGATAAGGCAAAGCCCATACTTTGGTACTGGAAATGATGTAAATCACAGAGGCTTGTCCAGAAAGGAGACCTGTTGAAAATCACACCCAAGCTGACACTCAGAGCTCACTGGAACTCATGTAAGGTCATCCAAGAAGTTTAGTTTTCACAGTTAGCACCAGGGTATGGCCCAGCCTGGCAGGGACCAGGTCTGCTTTGTGGTTACTTGCTGGTCTGTTCAGTTTGCAGGGTGGTGGTCAGAAGAGAGAAATGTCTAGGACAGCACCAGAAAAGGTATCATGCAAAGGGACCTAGAAAGGAAGTGAATAAAGAAGGGGAAAACAGAGCTTCAAGACATTCCAGTGTTCTGTAGAAAAAAGGAGAGCAGATACATCTGAGAAAAACTGTGATCAGAAGTGATATTCTGATCAGCCTCCATTCAGTGATTCACCTTTCTATCTGATAAAAAGAAAAAGAAGGGTGTACCAAAGCCTTCAGCTACCCCAGGCCTGGTGTGAGTGCTCTGCAGTGCATGTAGGGAAATGCTGGCTTTGTTTTGAAGCTACGAACGCTGGTGTTGTGTGTGAAGAGGAGCCCAGCACATTGCGGAGGTCATTATCAAATCCTCTTCTTTCCCTTCAGTCCCACTGATCTGACAGAGGGAGGAGTAGATGGAGTAGTCAAAGAAGACTTTTCCAGTGAAGCTGTTGGTGATGGGGAACCTCTGAGTTGTAAGGCAGTCTCAGGAGCTTCAGAAACTGAGAAACTAGGACACAAGACTGTCTCCTCTGATTCTGGGATGGAGTACAAGCCTGAGACCAGAACATTGAGTTCAGATCTTTACCTGACACGCTAGGCAGTCTTGGAAGAGTTAGCTCCATCCATCTCCTCATGTAGACGACACTTAAATTGTTTGCACAGATTAGAAAATGAATTCTGCTATGGGAGGAAGGATAAGGTGTTATTTTTAATCTCGGTTGTAATAATTTTGTTTCATCCTTTCTCATTTTACATATCTGAATCCTACATTTCTGACGTCAGCAGCTTCTGTCACTGACATCTGTGGGAGTAGGAGCTGACTGTCAGTGAACAATTCTTCCTCTGTGTTTTAGTAATTTATGATGTCAGATTTGCTCTGTAACCATGGCTTCTTCCCCCTCTGCTATTAGTTATCTTTATTGTGTTCACTTTTTTTTTTACAAAAATGCTGTGTTTGCTAAATATACTTGAATGTTTTTCTTAAAAGAAATGTTAATTAATGAGTGAGTCATACTGAATATGTGAGTCCTCTGTGTTGTGCTTATCCTAATTTTATTCCTCTGTCTTCCTTTTTTCACTTTGCTCCTGATTGGCATGTTAGAGAATTAAGAGGTACTGTATGCATGTTTCAGCATGGGAATATGTTTTTTGTTGTGCATCTGTAGAAGGGGATTAGTGAAGGAGAGAGTTGTTCAAAGGGGTGTTCTATATCAAATGCTTTCCTGACTCACTTTTATGCTGTATCAGTTTCTGAACAAAAACTTACTATCTTTATATCCTTCTGATATAAAGACTATAAAGAATAACAAGACTGTTATTCTTGGCTTTCCTTCCTTACCTCACAATATCATGTTCTTTGTTAAATCCAGTATCTAAGTGATACTCAAGTACTGCACTTTCACCATGCAAACTTGCATACAAGAACACTCCTTTTTCCTTTTTCCTTTTTCCTTTTTCCTTTTTCCTTTTTCCTTTTTCCTTTTTCCTTTTTCCTTTTTCCTTTTTCCTTTTTCCTTTTTCCTTTTTCCTTTTTTTTCCTTTTTCCTTTTTCCCTTAAGTAGGGAAATACCTGCCTATGAGTGAATCTGGGTCTAAAAGGGAAGCACTGGTAATATGTTTCCACTTCCCCACATCATCTTTTTGCCTATGATGACCTTCATAAGTGCAGATGGGACTGAGTTCTGGCATTTCAGTAAGGACAGATAAATTCAGAGCTGTTACATGCCATACAGAAGATTATTATTAGAATGACACCAATCCCAGGCTATGTGTAGAACTGAAAATCTGTAAACATGCAAATGGTCAGCACAAACCTAATACCCAAGTTTGGCACTTCCCTCTGTGCTCATGACCCTCAGAGGTAGGCTCAGATACCCCTGGCTGGCACTCCTTAGCCTTCGTTCCGAATTGACCTGTGACTTAGGTAGTCTTGTTTAAGCAAAATGCGCAAAGATGACCCTGAAGTTTCACAGGTACTCCATTAACTGTACAGTTACTCCTCACTTGCTTACACAGACAAACTTTGCATAGTTTGCAGAAACTCAGTCCTGTCCCCATATTCCTCTGGTATAATTTGTTTTCATTTCTGTGACTAAAATTTGTTTGAAACTCTCCTTTGCCAGTAAATGCTACTCAGGGATCGATTTACCATCAAACCCTTGTAATCTAGAATAAGCATACTTCTGGTATACTGCAGGATTCAGCACATTTTTGGTGTTGACTGTACAGCATCCTCAAGTTGTAAGCACATCTCTCCGGGGAAAGCATTGTTCAGTAGTCATTCTTCTGTTTTAAAATCCAAGCTTTGAATTCCCTCCATTGCCATAAACAAACAGGCTCACTGTTCTTGGTTATTGTCAACTGTTACCATGCATCACCCAAGAAGTGCTCTCTTTTCAGTCACAAAAGTGAATCAGTTAGGCCTCCGCTGCTTATAAATCTGCAATGTGTTTTGGATTTTTTTTTTGTTAGGTTTGGGGTGGTTTTTTTTGTTCTTTGGAACACAAGATGCTCTGCAAGTGTGAAATCTTTTGTAAATTATATAAATGCTATGAGTTCTTACTAACCTGGAGAAAACTAAGCAGCCATTCCCTTTGTGAGGTAGCCTGTTTAAAGTAAATGCAACCTTGTGCCCTGTTGGCACATTTCTAGTCTGAAGTCAGTTAAAGGAGATACTGAAGTCTCTCTTTAAAAGTAGTACTTTTAATTTAAGTGTTTATTTAAAAAGAGTCCCCTACCTATGTTCCTTGCATGGTAAAAGTCAGTCTAGCAAGAACCCAGTGGCTGGGTTATAAACAAAGCTTTGCAAAAGAAAATGATAAATGTTTGATGTTTGTTAGAAAAGCACCCTCTCCTTGCTGAAGTGAGGAGACACAGTGCTCCTGCGTTGCTTAAATATGAGTAACTTGCAAAGAGTGCTCTGTCATTGGAGATGGTCACTGGTGCTGGCAGGGCAACCTCTGAAAGCTCTCAGGCTGTGGTGTCCCTGCTGCTCGTGAGATCTGTGTTCTTGTCAGCTGGGAATATGAAAGTTATTGGAGTCATGACCCAGTTTAAAAATAAGAAATACTTTTTGGGTCATGTGGTTCACACGACATCTCAAAAGCATACGTGCTCTGAGACTTTGTGCAGGGAGACCCTTTTATAGTGAGCAGCACAGGAGCCTGAGCCTTGAAAATTTTCAAAGATGGAGCCATTTGACCACACAGAGTGGCAAATTCCATAGTGTGGAAGCAAATAAGGAGCAATATTACTACTTTTAGTCTGATTTCCCATGGAAGTAAGTCTTATGTGGTTGCCAGCTGTCTGTCCTTGCCCCCAAAAACTTTTGATCCTGCTGTCCAACTTCAACTAAACTTGAAAGAGGAGTGGAGCTTTCAGAGATATTAACTTCCTTCAAGCTTTGTGAAAACAAGTGCACAGATAGAGACTAAACTCCAAAAATATTTCACCCGAGGGGGAGGCTGCAGTGTGAGTTCTTACTTTTCTTACTTCTCCCTATGATCTCAGCTCCCCTCCTCCTTGCTGCTGGGGTCCTGGGTGGTACTTGAACTTGGGACCAGCCTGGCTCCTCTGATTATTAGCGCATAGGTCATAGACGTCAGATTCTGGTTTTGGTAAAATCCCTTCCCTCCTTCTCTTTTTCCCTATGTCTAAATGCTTTGAGCTACTAGCATTTTTTATTGTTTCGTTGATGTTGCTATAAAGATATTTTATACCACTTTCTCTGAAGCTGTTGCAGAATAGTGCCCTACAGCTTTGGGAAGTATTTGGTCCAGTAAATGGCTGAGACAATACCTGAAAAAAGCTACTGTGCCTAACATGGGCTCTGCCTTCTGTAACAGCCTAGATCAGTTCTTGTGCATCTGAACAAACCTCAGAAGCTTTTCAGTTAGATCCCCAGACTTCCAAAGGAGAGAATCGTGAAGACTGACTGCCTGTGACGTTGAAACTGGGTAAGAGGGAGAAATCATAAATCAGGAATCAGAAACAGGACCGGGCTGATTTAACAGTCAGGTCTGCCTTGTGACAGCTTGTGCTACATCTCATCCAAGGAACTGTGGTGTGATGAGTGTCTAGTGGGTTTTAGCCCTGTTCATCCAAGGAACTGTGGTGTGATGAGTGTGTAATACTCACTCAGAGGTGGATTACAGCAGTAGCTTAGCGCTGCGGCACAGTAGTCTGCCGAAGAAAAGCAGGAAAACACTGTACCCATTTGATATGCAGGAGGCCTGAGGGAGGGCAGAATGCAGTTCTCTCCAGATGGTTTTCCCAGATGCCGAAGCGTCCATCACACTCCCATTCTGAGATTTGGTAGTGCCAGCTGAGCATGGCCGCTGGCCTCTTACAGCCTCCGCAGCTCTGCGAGCAGTGTGGTATGAGCCAGAGCCCTTTAATCTGCTTTGGGGCACATAGATGGGTTAACTCAGCCCACCTTTTTAACCTCGGTAAGCTTACCCAGCAGACGGTGCCTGACATGGGTTAGGGTGTGCTGCTGTGCCCACACAACTACTAGAGCCATAAGTTTCAGCAGAGAGACAGTACTGTCTCCAGAGTGACAGCTGTCACTGTGACCCCTAACATGAGTACTTCTGCATCAGTTATACAGGAGACCCTTGTATCCATTCGTCTGTGCTCAGACTGATGTGTCTGTGACATGTAAGGTGCTTAATTATGCAAAATACTCCATAAACAGGACCGAAAATGCTGTGAATGCTCTCTTCTTTTATATCTGATTTATTTTGATTTGGTGTAATTCCTTACTTCATCCACGTGAAGCCAATGGAAATATGTCCTCTGTAAAGCCCCAATCCTGTAAGATGTTGACTTTCTCCTCAGTTCCTACACAGACAGCAGGAGATGTGGGAACTGGCAGTGCTAGTGTGAAGTGTGGGACCAAGCTAGTCTGTCTGAGGGTTTGCACCATTAAATAAACTAGTGCCAATGTGTTTGCATGTATGAAAATGGTGTACCGATTTGTAAGGATTGAGCTCTAAGGAGGCATTTGGAAACCACCCAGAGGTGTCCATGCAAGCAAGGGCTTTGCACTGCCTTGAGGAAAAAGACCTCTGTATTCCATATCAAAGATTTCTTCATCCCGCAGGTGTTAAAAGCAGGGAAAGCTTAGGTTCAGTAGCAAAGGAGGGGTTCTGCAAAAAGCTGTGAAGCCTCAGGGTACAACAGGCCTGACGATAATGTATTTAAAGCTAACAGGCAAACTTCTGAGCAAGCAGTAAACTGTTTTCCTCACTCGGTGCCATTGATCTCAGAAAGGCAAGATGGTTTGGCCCCAGTTCAGGTTACAAAGGAAAGGACAACATGTTCCTAGAGTGCAGGAGGCTGGAGGTCAGCTGTTCTGCTCTGTGGCTCTGGAACCAATCGCCTCCTGATGGCTTGTCATCCTTTACCTTCCCACATGCCTGAATACCTTTGGTGGACTTTAGCCAGGGGTAAGTAGTGTTACCAAACCACTGACACAGAAAAGACAATGACTACTGAGTAAGGCTGTCCTCCAGGAGAAAGGACTGATTAGCCCAAGAAAATGCAAGTTTTTTTCTCCACTATTAGTACTTATTTACATTTCAATTCTTTCTTATTTGAGTGGAATGAAATAATCTCTCAAGCATTCAGCCTTCTCTTAAGTGAAATGTCTGTTGGCTGTAGTGGCATTAGCTTGAATGAAAACTGCAATCTTTGTCCTTCGGTTTCCTTTGAACTACAGTTATACTTGCCTGTTGCATGTGTCCTTATTAGCCCAGACTGCAAAGACTTCTTATTTTAGCTTGCAGATTAAGAGTGTGAACTCTTGAGCTGTGTTGTGAAGTGCCTTCCTGTGCTTTTTTTTTTTTTAATTGGTCAGAAGTGTAGGACACCTGAATCTGTTGAAAATATATAAATAACAAGCAATTTTACTATATCTGCCGTCAGGATATCATACCACCTATGGCAGCTATTCACTGTCGGTTGATCCTTCATACTCTGTGCCAACAGTACTGTGTACTCAAAAAAAAAAAAAGGCAAATCTTTGTACCAACAAACTTTATGAACAGGGAAGGGAGGAAAAAAGTACATGAATTGAGAGGGAAGTGTTTCCAAATAATCTCTGATAGATGTAAATTCAGATAGCTGCCAACCAAAATGTCCTAAAGTGCCAGTGGGAATTTTGTATCTGCACAGCTCTGGGCACAGGCTAAAGTGGCCTGACCACAGCATATGCCATTCCCTGACCCAGTGGTCTCTACCTGGTCCTCATGTGGCTATTGTGAGTGGCTACCATGAACCTTGGGAAGATTCAAGTGACTGATCTTTTGGTGGGCTTAGCTCCCACTGCAGCTGCGATGAATTACACCCCTCCTTCGATCCTAAGAGGAAGAGAGGAGGAGGAGAAGGGCTGGGGCAGGTCATCAGAGGGGAAATCTTTATAAGGATCTGTGAGACAGGACTGTGTTGTTCTGGCAGTCACCTTGTGATGCAGACAGTGGGAGAGATGGTGTCTGAACAGTCTTTAGGTAACAATTAATTTTAACAATTAACTTGAGTTAATTGAGACACTTCACCCTTATTTATTTTGTTTATATAAAAAAAAAATGTGAGTACAGGTAGTTGGTGTTTTGGGTTCTTCTTAGACATGTCTCACACCCTTGTGTTTAGGTTGTCAAAACAGAAGAGAGTGTTAACTTTGGGGATGTATCACGGTGACTTAGTAGACTTGGTTGCCTCTGGCTACTAAAAGACTGTGTTTGTGAGAAAGCAAATGGAGCCAATTCTGCATTTGATGTGCTTTAATCATTTAGAGAACCCATCATCCATCAGAGGTAAAAAGATTAGCAACTTAGCTCCGCTACAACTATGACTAACACCTTGGCACTTTGTTATCAGCACCGTGCTCTGTACTGTATCTCCGGCCTTCTGCAGTATGAGACAGCCGTAATTGGCGGGGAATGAAGTCTTTAAAAATGTTCATAACAAACAGGTTTCCATGCGGCAGCCCATTGTTTCAAGGGGTATCAAAAGAAAGCAGTTCAAGCTGTTTTGAAGTGCATGGCGTGAAATGTCCTTGTCATAAACCTGATCTTTTTGGTATGAGATTAGCTGTTTGATTTGTATATCATAGTAGGTTTCTGCAGAAAAGGTAGAGAAACTAGTTTGATCTGTTTGGTTACTTCTATTTTCTGGCTCTGGTGCCATAGGGCGGTTGCGAGGATTGCAGTGTTGTAAACATACTGAGATGATGCAGAACCACCTAAAACGCACAGCTATTTTTTTCAGTTAAAACAGTGCCAAATGAAATGCCTTCCTGATTTTTTTTATTAATACATTTTAGCTTTGCTTACCTGTGTTCCAAAATACTGAAGTTTTAACTACACACTGATACAGTTTTTAGTTTTCCTTTTGCAGTAGGTGATTCTGAGATTCTGTGGACAATTCTTATTTAAATACTGTATCAGGGTCCTAGAAACATACTGCTCCTGTAAAGCAGAGAGACTGGCAAAGCGTACTTCACCCCACAGACTGAAATCTTGAAAATGGCTGTAGTAGTGGTGAATGTTACTATAAGTAATCTTTCAGTAAATCTCTTAAGAGGTCTATGTCTGTGGGCAAATTAGAAGTCTGGGGGTTTGACTCACCTGTTCCTTTTTAACTCTCTTCTTGATGTTTTTACTGTGTGCAGAATCTTATCAAAACCTGCAGTGTGCTTGTCACCTGTCTTGGCAGTACTGTAATCAAAACCTCTTGATATGTGCCTTAGCAATGTATACAGTAATGAAGGGGATTAAATCAAACTCATGTAGTTAATTCTGGCAGGTCATGCCCTGCCTTCCATAGAGGGACTTAAAAAGGAAAGAAATTGCATGTTAGCA
>NW_009649308.1:4990676-4996908 GCF_000708025.1 Charadrius vociferus
GCTTGGCTGCCTGTGACTTCCTTTATCAAAGAAACTGGTGGAAACTGGCTGACAGTCTGGAAAGCACAACAGGGTTTTGAATCCAGCTCTCCTATGACTGCTGTTGCATTTTTAAGGATACTTACATCATTTCGGTGCTCTTCTAAGCATCCCTGGTGCTAATATCACCATTCCTGGTGGAACTGGTCCCTGGAGTCTCAGTTGCAGTACCCAGTATCTTCCACAGCACAGTCATGGGAGTCTGCAGGAGTTTCTCTGGTACTGTGGATTAAGGCTTGAAAAGTTATTCCTCTCTTTCTCACTGTTGGATTTAGGTATTGCTTTTTAAACTCTAACACCCCTTAAGTAACAGAGCCAAGCAGACAGCTGAGGTTCCTTGCAGCAAATGAGCATAAGTGACCGTGTGCATGACCCTTGGCTACCAGACTAGCTCCGTTAACTTGAACTGTCTGCAAAGGCAGGGCTGGTAATACTACAAAATCACAGCAGTTAAATCCCACGACACCTGCCTCTGAGTCCTAAAACAGGAAGCTGTGGGAGCTTGCACCGGAGTTAGGAATTATGGAAACAGCTGTAGCTCCATGGAGTTAGCAAGGCTAATGTAGATATAAAGGGAACAAGCAATTAGAACAGTGGAAATACTTTCTTCCTCTCCCCAAAGTGTGATCCCTCTCTTACAAATCAGGTACACTGTTGAGAAAGTTCAGAGAGAAGCAAATGCTGCTTTGGTCTCCTCCTTAAAGCATAAAAGAGCATGGATTAAATCATCAGCCCTACTCTGATGTGGGGTAAAAGAGCCAGGACATGATAAAGGGGATCCAGAAGATAACAAATCAGGATGTGGTGGAAGCCTATTGCTATCTTTCTCTGTGCAGACAGCTGCTTTCGAAAATTGCTTCCCAAAGCCCTGTCAAAAGGAAACTATTGTTTTACCCATTACCTACCTGAAGAAGTATTTCACATGCATTTCAATTATACACAAAAAAAATCAGAAAAAAAATATGATACGTGGGGGGGTGATTAGGGTTTTTTGTTAGCTTCTAAATTTTAGTGGTAGACTTGCAAAGGGATGCAACAGCATTAAAACTATTTGATTAGCAACTTCTCTTACATACCTGGAGCATGAGTTTTGATCTGTTCCCATTTCCAGCATCTAAGTTGCCAAGTATTTGAAATGCTATAGCTGAGGCATCTAGAAAATGTCATCACCACTTGCCGGTTGATGAGAGGCTTGTCACAGGCTTAGCAGCTCTACACCACATGGTGGTTCAGATCAATGAGGGGATAATAATATCCATATTCACCAATCAATTAACTGTACAAGTCCCACTTTTATCAAACTTCTGCCCTGTGGTGGTCAGCTTGCTCATGCAAGTCATCAACCTGTGTCCTGGGGTCCCCACACACTCCCAACTGAGAAGTGTCACTTGCTGTGTGTTTGAGTGAAAGCCTGATTTGCCGAAGCAAAATAAACCCATGGCTGCATGTGCACAGATGGATGAGGATGAGGATGGGATTATTCAAGGTCGGGTTATCCTGTCTGTGCTAACGCAGTAGGAGATTAATGAAGGAAGGATTTTGCTGTTAAAAATGACGCACTACACTTCTTCCATGGGAACAGACACTGTCTATACAGCAGTTGGAAATGTAGCTGCAGGATGCTCCCAAGCTAACTTTAACCACTCCGGATCAACCGACCATGTAGCAAAAACAGAGGAGCATGGGCACCAACTGCTTACCTACAGCCCCTGGTGGGCTTGTACAGCCTGGACTGAAATCTCTGTTCTTCTGTGTTTCTGCTGTGCTCTTGCTGCTCAGCCTGTGGTACCGTTCACCCTTCTCACCGCAGTGTGGACGCAGCCTCAGCAGCCGGAGTCAAGTCAGCGTGCTCTTCTTTTTGATTAGAATTACAGGACGGCAGTGTGGCGTCTGGGGCCAGCCCTGAGCATCCCTCTTGTAGGTGTTGTGCTGCCAGAGATGTGAAACACCTCTCCCCTGACCCAAGCAGCTGGCAGGCATGGGGCTGATGTGTTATGCGGCTCTGGTTTGGATGGTTTGTCTTCACAAGGGTGGGATTTATTTCTAGTAGTGACATCGCACAAAAGCAAGTGCTGTGTGAAATTACTGCATTACTGCTCTCTTCCTCTTTCGCACCTATCAAAGAGTGACTTCCCTTCCTTTTTAGTTTGTATTTCAAGGCAAAATAGCTGATTCTTTTGGGTTGACGGAAGAATCCAGATCAGTCTGTTGAAACCTGACATTAAGTGTTCCTTATGTACCAGAATGGAGAAAATAATTATCTTTAATTACTTTGATTTTCCTTTCCTTGTTCTAAATCCTGCTGGCTGTCTCTTGAACAGGCCCAGAGTCCTTGGCTTCCCCACTACGGAGCAGTTGATGTCCATTTTACTGGCATGGCTGACTGTTTCCGGCAAACCGTGAAGAACAAAGGTGTGCTTGGACTTTGGAGTGGACTCACACCCAGTCTGCTAAAGGTGAGTTTTTGCTTTCATCCCAGTCAAAGACTATCCTGAAGTAATCAAAACACACTTTGGGACAGTTGGGGTCATAAAGCTTATGACGTGCCTTCATACTCATTAGCAGATTATAGATGACAGAGTCCGTGGCAGAACAGGTATAACCTCAGGCAAGTTTTAAACTGGCTTTGGAACTTGGTTTGGTCATATTTCCCCAAATGTAAGCTTGGCTTCTAGATGTCACTACCTTCAAGTTGATTTGAATGTCCGTAGAGCAGGGAGCACTGCTAACAGAGAAGCCAGGGTATGGACGGTGTGATCTACCTATAAGAGCTAAACAAGTTCTGTGTCTCAGCTGAGCTGCAATAATTTGACAGGTTGTAGCGAGCTGTAAATAAAATTACACTTGTATAAGCCACTTCCCCAGAAGTCAGAAGTAGTGTTTTCGACTGGCTATTTAATGCATGCATGTTGGTTACTACAGCCCTTGATGAGTGGAAAGCATGAAATAAAGCATGGTAGCTTAAACAGAAGGTAATTTAGTTTACATAAACACATTTTATAGCGCTGCAGTGAGGATTACCTACATGGAGTACTACAAGTCAGCTAATGAGAGGTAATTGAGTGACAATGTGATTGATTGTGATGGCTTGCCTGTGCCTGGCCCTGCCTTGGCAGATATAAAGCCACATGGCACCAGAGCTGCTGATTCTGCATGGGGCAAGAGAAGAAAATTGTTCAGTCACTCTGCTGTATGTCAAATAAATCCCACCTTTCTCACTGGGATTTGCTGAGATTACTTAGGATTTGCTTAGGTATTTGGCAAGTTGTGATCATCTATAGCCTAGTACAGATCTTGTTCCTCACAATATCGTTATAATTAGTTATGTACCAATAATAAATTCCTACTTATAGCATGCTGCAGGTGCCAGCCTAGTTGGAGGTGAGACTCTGATTTTATATAAATGATCACAGCTCTATTAGCAGATCAGATCAGATTTGAAGTCCTAGAAGTTTCCTTTTTTAAAACCTGTAAGCTAAGAATGCTACTAGTGAGTCTAATACTGCTTTTTAATCTTGTGATGCTTTTTTTTTTTTCTATTTTATCAGATTGTCCCATACTTTGGTGTTATGTTTACCACCTTTGAATTCTGCAAGCGGGTCTGTCTGTACAGAAACGGTTATATTGAATCTCCTTTAAATTACAAGCTGACTCCTGGGGTGGACCAGAGTTTACAGCCACAAGAACTGAGAGAATTAAAGCTCCTCCGAAGGGAAAATTTTGAGCCAAGGAAATCGGCTCTGGAAAACTGATGTCAGTGTCCATTGGAGATATACACAATACCTTTCTTAAGGAACTTGGCAAGAAAAACATGCTGAACTACAGGTACCAGCATCTCAGCGGATTGCATGGTTTAAGTAGTGAGAGACACCAGTGCCAGGAATGAATAAAGCTTGTATCTCGTTTGCTGAATGGATATAAACAATGTGAATAGCAAGCACATACTGAAGAGGAGAGATGCAACTAGTTTGAAAACGCTATGCTGTTGGAACTTGAAATTACATTATTCTAGGTGCTTTTCAATACTGAATAACCGTTTTGAGATCAGAGCACTTGCAGAGAGGCAAGGGAACTCAGATGAGAATATAAATTGTGTCTTCAAAAATATTAAGAAAATTCAAACTTTTTTTTAAAGTAATCTGAGATACCATGTCAGCCAAAATTGATAAACAGACTAGAATACATACGATGTGCAAGCATTTCTACTGAAATACCTTTTTTTTTTAGTGATACTGTGTGGACGTGGCATTCTGCAGATGCAGAATTAGTCTCAGTTCAGTCACACTCCAGAATCCACTCTTCAGTTTTTGAGGCTTACTTGAGAATAATAATTTTGTACAAATCTTCAGCGTAAAGATGAAAATATGCTGCTGCAACTCTGCTTTTGCTAAGAGAGAATTGTAATGTGCAAAATGAACCGTAATACACTGGAATGACAATCTTGCAAACTTAGGTGCATACTAGAAAATCTCCCCCCCTTTCTCCTGTGTTGTTACTACGTGTATGTGAATTATGTCAGGCTTTGAAAAATTGTTTTCCTGAAGTTCTCTAACTGAAATATTTCCTGAAAAATGCAGTTCTTAAATGTGTTAGATATTTCAGAGCCACAGGCCTTCTCATGTTGTTTTGGTGTTCTTAAAGCTCTATTTTTTATACTAAACTACCTTTTAGTTGCTGTGCACAGACCCAGGCCTACAGTGCACTGTGCTGCTCAGAACTTGCCAGGAGAATACCACTGCGATCCAGGAGCCATGGCTACTTTCTCTGCGAGACCTCCAGGTTATTGCCAGCGCCGATGCAATTGACAGGCCTCTGACCAGTCTGGGGAGCTTTTGGGCAATGAAAGATCCTCTTGGTATTACACCTGAGGAGCTGTGATATTGCTCCAGTTCCTTTGTAGAAGTACAGCTGTGGAACAGCCCCATGCTAGTGCCTTCTGACAGAAAACCTTAAACCCCGCGTCCCCGTGGGAAGGTGGCTCTGCCCTCTGCGGCATGTCCCACCAGCCCCCGGCTGTGGCCACATGTGAATCAGCAGCTCGGTAAGGTGTGTGCACACCAGCCATGCTCCCGCCCTAGCTGCAGCGGCCCGGGCTCTGCACGGGATTTGCTCCTGGTTTACACAGCTTTTTGCATGTGTTTTTTGTACCGTTTATGTCCCTGCTGGGTGGAAATAAGGAAATCTCAGAAGCTGCTTGGTTAGGCCAGGTCATGGTGGGATGAGGGAATGGCACGTTGATGCAGGAACAGACTGTGACTATGGAGAGAGATTTGCAGAAAGATTTGGGATAACTCTAAGGCCTTTCATTGCACCTAGAAGTCAGCGCTGATGTGCCCCGCAGCTGAGGTGTTGCAGTGTCTCTCTTAATGGGCTTGCTCAGTTCTGCTGCAGTGGTGCTTCATACTGGTTTTCTTCTCAGGGAAGAAACACAAGCATTGATAGCAAAAATTAAGATGTCAGAGAGCAGATCTGTTGGCTCGTTTATCGCACTGAGGCTATAAGTGCTTCTGGCTCTCTAATCAACCTGCCTAGTGAATGTGTTTCTCCATGCCTCAGTTTCCCCATCTACACAGGTATACTGAGATTCATTCGAGATGTGTGAATAAGATGTGATTCGTGAGTGCGTTGGGGAGGAATGGATTTCTAAAGAGTGCCCTTACCTTGTCCAAGCATACCATGTATGTTTTTTACCAACATTGTATTTCTAAATAGATTTTAAGATTGAGTGATGGGTGCATATACAATGTTTGATCAGTTCTTCAAACCTGTTAAGTCAAGTGAGTCAAAAACTTACCTCTAACACCTTTGTATTTGTATTGTAATGTACTCCTACGACCTATAAATCACTTAACGAACCTTTTATCAACCGAGCCTCTCCTTTGCGTAATCACGTCTATGCCTGAGAAATCCCCCAAAAGGGAACGCTAAAATGTTTAACCGGAGTGCTTCAGCCGTGGGTCACTAACAGGTAAAATGGTGTGTGATCCTGAAGAACCATCGCAGGGGCGGCTCTTACGTGGGTGAGCTGTAACTCAGGTGACATTTTTGGAAGTCTCCCTCACCGCCACGGGAGGGGAGGGGGGGCAACGTGGCCCCGGCGAGGGGCTGGCGGGGTGTGCTTTGCTGCGTGTCATCCGGCGGGTCCCGGGTGCATCCCCCCCGCCCCCGGGTAGGCCTATTCACCCCCCGCTCT
>NW_009649308.1:4997200-4997804 GCF_000708025.1 Charadrius vociferus
CTCGTGGGGCTGATGGCAGGTCTCGGCCCCCGCAGGTGCAGCACGCCAGCAAGCAGATTGCCGCCGACAAGCAGTACAAGGGCATCATCGACTGCGTGGTGCGCATCCCCCGGGAGCAGGGCGTCCTCTCCTTCTGGCGCGGCAACCTGGCCAACGTGATCCGGTACTTCCCCACCCAGGCCCTCAACTTCGCCTTCAAGGATAAGTACAAGCAGATCTTCCTGGGTGGCGTGGACAAGCGAACCCAGTTCTGGCGGTACTTCGCCGGTAACCTGGCGTCCGGGGGTGCCGCCGGCGCTACCTCTCTGTGCTTCGTCTACCCCCTTGACTTTGCCCGAACCCGCCTGGCAGCAGACGTGGGTAAAGCCGGGGCCGACCGGGAGTTCAGCGGGCTCGGTGACTGCCTGGTCAAAATCTTCCGGTCAGATGGCCTCAGGGGCCTGTACCAGGGCTTCAATGTCTCTGTCCAGGGCATCATCATCTACAGAGCTGCCTACTTTGGCATCTATGACACCGCAAAAGGTAGGTTGACCGAAATGGCACTAAAAGGGCGATGCTGGGCTGCAGCAGGCCTGTAGCATGTTTTGGCAGATGCTGATGGCTC
>NW_009649308.1:4997832-5008615 GCF_000708025.1 Charadrius vociferus
AGGAATGCTTCCAGACCCAAAGAACACCCACATCGTTGTCAGCTGGATGATCGCTCAGACCGTTACTGCTGTTGCCGGTTTGACCTCCTACCCTTTTGATACGGTTCGTCGTCGCATGATGATGCAGTCTGGCCGTAAAGGAAGTAAGTTTCTAGCTTCTTGTGTGGGGAGTGTTGGGCATCCCTGTATCAACAGTTGGTGGTGGAGCTGAGGTGAAGGCAGAGTGGCTTGGCATTCACCAAGCCATGTAGCTATCCTCTTCTCTTGTAAACAGCAGGGTGTGAGAGGGGCTGCAGAAGCAGATGTCAGGTGAGGGGCGGTCTCTGCAGCACCCCTGTAAGGTGGCATGCACAAGTCGGATACCTGTCAGTAGGTAGGAACAGCAGAGCTTGCCCAGGGATGTTGCAAACAAGATTCCCTGGGCCAAGAAGAGACATCCCTGGTAGCAGCCACGGCCTGGCTGGCTGTGCAATAGCTTTTGGGTCTGGAAGTGTTGGTGTCAAAGCAAACAGTAGCTGCCTTCTGCTCGAACCGGTCCTTCCAGTGTCTCCCAGGGGTAATGCAGCAGGAGCAGCCTATCTCCTGGGTGATCTTGTCCAATACTGGAGAAAGTCAGTCACGAAGTGGCGTGCACTTGAGGTGATGAAGCTGGCAGATAACATTAGGCCATTTCTGACCTGGATGTTGGGGGTCATGGGCATCTGATTCCTAACGCTGTCTGTCTTCCGCAGCTGACATAATGTACACCGGCACTATTGACTGCTGGCGGAAGATTGCCCGGGATGAGGGCTCCAAGGCGTTTTTCAAAGGTGCATGGTCAAATGTACTCCGAGGAATGGGTGGTGCTTTTGTCTTAGTCCTGTATGATGAAATCAAGAAGTACACATAAGTTATTTCCCGTTGTGAACTGGCATGTTGTAATATGTAATTGTGGACTTGTATGAAAACCGTCTAGTTACTAAAAATGACGGCTGTTATTTATACAGGTTGGCATGGGGCAGGGGTAACTGCCTGCCCTGTCTTTAAGTCATTCCCCCTGATGGGACTCGAACATGGTTTCTATTTCAGTCACTTCTGCTTAAAGCGTACAAAGAAATAAAAATCTAAAACCAACTTTCCTCGTCTCACATTTGTTCTTGCTGCAGTGTGAGGGGGGTGGGGGTCTCTGCACAGGGATTGTAGAGGAGAGGGAAGATGAACCATCTCCATCCAGCACACCTTGTTACCTGCTAACTACCTGTAGTCACTGGCAAGTAAATGCGGTGCAGGCTGCTGGGGGAGCTGGGTAACGTTTCTTCCCCAGTGGAGGCCAGCAGTATGGGCTGGAATGGGGACTGGCAGCTCTGAAGGACTTTCTAAAGTGCCAAGTGTGTAACCCTTCTGCAAAACAGCCTTCCCCATGGCGCGGAATGCCTGGGAGGATGGAGAAGTGTCTAAGGGGTATTTGCTGCCAGCCGGAGGAGCAGAGCTGGCATCACATACTCTGGGTTAGGAACAGCTGCCTGCTCGGGCATGTTAAAACCCAACCAGAGAACATAAGTGCGGGTAATTGCTGCTCTTGTGTAGGGCCCCTGGCTAACCTGGCCCTCGCGCGAGGTGGTGTGCTGCAGGGAGGCAGTAGCTGAGCAGAGGCCCCGGTGCAAGGGAGGGACCTGCATCCCCAGGCTTATCCCTTACCCCTGGAAGTTAAACTTGTCCCAACCCCAAATTCTGGGGGAAGGGGGAAATTCCTTCGTGCTGCTGGGGCAGTTTGGGAAAAACACTGCAAGACTGGGCAATGTGTGTGGCTTGGCCTTTACCCAGACATCTCTGTGGGTCTGTGAGCCACCCCAGTGAAGCTGTTTGGTTTCTGCCCAGGCAGCTGTGGTGGTGAGTGGATGCTCTCCTGGTCTTCTGTCCTCATCAGCGAGTCCTTCCTCACTGCCCCCGTGCCTTTGGTCCTTTCTGGCTGCCCAGGCCTGCTCAAAGCAGTTGATCTCAATCACTGAAACCAATCTCAACCACTGTCCGAGGCGGATCGACAAGCCCGTGTGTTGCAAAGGTCAGTAGTTGTTTTTATTGCTGAAATTTAAGTGGGGCAGCTGGGCGTGAGAGCACAGCACCGTCCCACTGCAGCCGGCGTCAGCACGCTTGGGTCCCTGTGAGTGTGCGAGTTTGTGATAGGAGACGGTCTCATGCTGCACTGTTGAGCCAAGAGCCTTTGCTGGTGCATTCCCGCTGCCCCTGGGCTCCCTGCGATGCCTGGCCTGGAAACACAAGGGGCTGAAAGTTTCCCCGTAAGACATGGAGCAATGGCACAAGGTGCAGGAAGCGTGCTGGGGGGAGCCGGCAGCCTGGCAGGGGGCTGCGCCATGGGGCAGACTTACTGGGGAGCCCTCTCCTGCAGCACAAATGCAAGCTAATTAATTAAGGGCTCTTGGTTCCTATTGCCTCCTGCTGCTGAGCTCTCATGGATTTCAAGGTCCATTCTGACATGCTGCTGGTTGGTGTGCCTGGGCCATCGTTTCCTCTCCTTTCCTCTGCAGGGGACGCGTGGCCAGGCCATAACAGGCAGGTAAGTGCGGCGTTTGTCCCTCCACATGGTGGTGTGTGACAGAGGGGCTGGGCTGGGCTGTGGTGCTGGGCTGCCAAGGAGCTGAGCAGTGGGACCTGTAGATCCTTAGACCCACAGCGTTTCTCACAGGGCGACATGTGTTGTAGCTACCTGTGCTATTTACTGCCTTTGGGACTCAGGAAACAAGCATGTGTTTCGCAGCTGTTTTTTAGCTCCGGTGCACGGGTGATGCAGGGCAGAGCCCTCAACGGGTTTTCCCTGCACTCCACCGCTGGAGACCATGGGCCGGCAGCCCCGTCTGGCCTGGGGTCCCCAGGGATTTAACATGCCCCTCCTGGCAGCTCCCCGGGAGCAGCTTTACCTGGGGAAGCAGGTTGGGGGGTTCAACAGCTGCTTTTGCCTGCCACAGGAGCACGTTACAGAGGGATTAAGGGCTTTGGTCTTGCCGGGAAACTGAGGCATGGGTGAGGGACTGTGGACAGCCAGCGGCGAGGCAGCCAGCTGAGAGCTGTCCCTCCAACACAGGTGTTTTGCCCACCAGGCCCTGCTGCCCCGAGGATGGGAGGGATTTTCCTTTTTAAACATGATTCTCCCGTGGGGAGTACCCAACACCTCTCATCCCACAATTTCCTCCTCGGGAGCGGTGCCCAGTGCGGCGTATCAGCCCCTTTGCTGGTGGGGAGGGGTGGGCGAGCGCCTGTAACACCACTTTCACCTCGGCCTGGTGGCCATAAATCCCAGGCTTAGGAGCTTTTCACACAGCATGGCTGTGCACAGGGTGGTACGAAGCACTTGTCAGCATCTGGGGCAGGTGGTGAGCGGTGCTGGAGATTTGGCACAGCTCGGTACGCACCAGCGCCCCCCAGGCTGGGCCGGCCATGGTGCCAGGGGGCTGCCAGGGTGGGGCTGCCCTTGTCCCCCACCGGCTCTGCAGGGCTGGAACCTCACCGGCTGGGCTGAAGGCTGTGGGGAACAACCTTTGCGTGGAGGTTTGGGTGCTGGGCAAGGCGAGACAGGGGCAGCCACCGTCTTCCTAGGGGGATTTGAGAGGTGCTAATGGCACAGAGGTGGGAGCAGGGCTGTGGGACTCGCCCGGGGCGGCAGGAGGGAGGTGTGATGGATGAGCTTCCCTGCTCTCTCTGCTGGAGATGGGCGCAGAGGCAGGCAGTGACCGGAGAGGACAGCAGTGTCCCCCAGCCACCATCTCACCCACGTCCAGGCTGAGATGTGGAGACTACAGGGTCTGTCACCCCCGGGATGTCCTAGGGGTGGTGGGGGAACAGGGGCGATCAGGCACACGTGGGCAGGAGGGATCTTCACCCATCTGGCGCAGGCAGGGAGCAGAGGCTCGGAGTTTGCTTCAGCCAGCAGCCCCAGGCTCGCTCTGCCTGCATGAGGCCCCCTTTCTACCTGGTGTATCCACATTCACATCTCTGCCTTCAAAGTGCCACTGAAGCTTGACCTCCAAGCCATGCCCAGTGCTTGGCCCTGCTCAGCGTAGGGTCTGAGTGTGGCAAAGCTGAGCCCCGGGGCCAAGGCTCTGTGGCTGGAGGAGGAGCAGCAGAAAACGGTTGTGTTGCATGGAGAAAACCTGCTCCTGAGGAAATAGGGGCTTGTCTGAAAGCTTCCTCCAGTGCACACGCTGCGCCTCTCGCTGCAGGGCCGGTGCCTGGATCTCACCAGGCCTTGCAATGGAGAGTGTCCCACCTCAAGGACCTGACCCGCAAAAGGCCAGCGCAGTGCCAGCTCACCCCTTCAGCAGGCGTTGGGCCACCCCGGGCTGTGTCTCTGGGCTCTGGATGGAGCCAGGAGTACCCCTGCCCCCATGTTCTTGTCACCGTGGGCCAGGCATGGCCCCAGCATCCTCCATGTGCTGCCTGCCCTGCTCCAGAAGATGCAATTGTTTGGGTCGCACAGGGTAAAATGGGTTGTTCCCAGTGGGGTGGGTGTGTTGAAACCACCAGCGGGACTGATCCAGCCATGCGAGGGGTCCTGTTGGCTGCCCAAAGCACATGAGTCAGGCTGCGGGGCAGGAGCTAAAGCCGGCGTGTCCACGGGGACACAGTCCCGTTTCTGCACACCCTGACACCATACAGAGTTGCTGGGGGGGGAGCGGTTTTGGGCACACGGAGCCTTCAGGAACTGCACAAAGAAAGACCCGCAGCATCAGGGAGGTTCTGGGTGGTGTTGTCCCACCAGGGGTTTGCTGGTTGTTGCTGTTTGATCCTGCCGGTGTCAACAGGCGTGACAGCCCTGGCTGCAGGAATGGGGTGGCATTTTTCTGGCTGACAAACAAGGAGAGATTGGCCACTTGAGCTTTGAAATCCACCCAAAAAAGCCAGCATGCTATGGCCAGCTAGGTTCATAAGATCTCCCCAGCGGAGAGCTACAAGGCTTCCTCCCCCATCCCTCAGAGCCCACACCTACAGCCTTTTAAACAGGCCCATAATTTGCATTTTATATTTTTAAATGCCTGGATGTGGCAGTGCCCCATGGACCCCTAGGGGTCTGCAGGATAACACCAGCAAACCTGAGTCTGGTTTGATTTAGGCTGATCAGTCAGTGCTGTTCCCAAGCTGAACACATTGTCATACACCAAAAAAAAAGTTAGTGTGCACTTATTAACTGCAATAGTCTAGGGAATCAGAGTGAGCCATCTGTACATCAGTCTAGCGGGTGAAATAGCAGAAACACAGAGCACAGCCCAAGGAGAGCTGTAATAGCCGACCAGGAATATTTGCCTTCAGGTTTTGAGGCTGAGCTCCACACGTGGTCCAGCCACCTGGTCACTGCCGGGCACCATGGTGCCATCGCCCCATGAGGATGTATGTGGAACTGGGGAGCTGAGAGCATCCCAGCACCAGCTGCAGCTGCAATGCAAGGGAACCATCAGTGGTTCCTCCCTTGAAGGCAGCTTTCTGCCTGATGCAGCTGTGCTGAGTGTGAACATCCTCGTGCCATCTGCAGGGTTACAGAGCCAGGACAGCAAGGCCAAGCAGCTCCGCAGGGCTCCCCAAAACACCCTGCAACCCTGCCCTGGGAGACAGCCCTTACTGGGCTCGCAGGGCCCGGCTCCCTCTGAGCTATTAACCTGCCAGGAGCCCAGGCAGATAAATGCCAATAAAGCTGTATACCAGCTTCTGAACAAGCTTCAGTGTTATCCAGCACCCCGGAGCTTCTGTGATGGCACCAGCTGTGTGTAGGGAGGCAGGCGGGGAGGACCCCGTGTTGCTCCCCAGGTACAGCTGCGATTAACACCCACGAGGTCGGATTCACCATTACCGCTTCTCTTCAGTGTTTACAAACTGCATGGTGGTTTTTGTTTTGTTTGGTTGGTTGTTTTTTTCACAGGTTATGAGGAACAAGGCAGCGTTGCTACATATCGAGCTATTCTGACATGGTAATTCAGACAAGTTTCTAGCAAAGGTGCTTGGAAACTGGACTGGACTAAGCCATGAAACACACTGAGGTAATTCTGGCCATGTATGGCATTATTTTTGGAACAGATCCCCTTCTCCACTTTTATTGCACATGCTACTTTGCTTTGCAATACCTCTGCATCCGGACAAGTTCTTATGTACAATATGCTCAGTTAAACAAACAATAAATTCACAGATTTATAAAAACTAATGCTGGCTTTTATGGGAACACAAAACCTGACTTTTCTTTAGTCTGGACACCGCTGCAGATTACCCAGTTGCTACTAGGGTGTGGGAAACTCTGCAGAATGGCTAGTTTTATCTATTAAAATAGAACATTTAATCAAGCATTTGAACTAGGTGCCTCTGCTTCCTGTTGCTATAGTCCACTAACATCTTTTAATTAATTTAGATCTAGAAATGAAAAACCCAACTTGATTTAAATTGTTGTGAACTAGGTCTAATTAGGGTAAGAAATATATACTTAATAATCTATTGGATCAGATTCTCTGTGTTGGAGTTGTTTCAGCCATTGACTGTATAACTAGAGTGTATTAAATGTATCTTGGGGACTGCTAGCGTGACAAACTACATACTCCCCTTTCTGACTGGGCCTGTGAGCGAGTCCTGAGCCAAACTAGGCAGATCTCTAATGACAAGAACGGAAAAACACTGACTGAACATGGGCCAGTATTCTAAAAGCCAGAAAGGAGGAGCCATTGTGCAGTGCTGTGAACACTGCCTCAAGGCTCAAGGTGCGCAGCTGAGGAAGTTGGTGGCAGTTGGTAACTGCTACTTCGAACAACTTGTGCTGAGCTCTGCACTCACCAAATTCTCTTTGCGCCTCCTCACCGAACTGCAAGGATGGTCCTAGGCCCCACCTGGCTGCCCCTTCACAGCCCCACCTCAGCCGAAGCCCTGAGTTTTGTCACTCCCAACCTTAACCCTAACTGTAAATCACACCATCCTGAGTCAGCTTTTGTTCTGGGTGTCACTTGAAGCAGGACTGTACTTCATCCTTTGTGCCGACAGGGGACTAAGAACTCTCCATCCGAGGAGACCTCACATGATTCAAAATCTATTTTCAAATTTCAAAGTCTCTGACTCCTGCTTGGAAAAAACTTCATAATTTTTATGGAGACCAACCTGGGGCTATCCGGGGTTTGGGTCGCTCCCAGAGGCCCTTGCCGGGCTGGACTGCGCTACCACACTTGGAAAAGAGGTTTATGTAATGGAGTTGTACCCACTCATTCCTCCTGCCCTCCCCAAGTACTATAAGCTACCTTATAATTGCCTAACTGCCTCCGGACGTAGGCTTCTGCAAATAGGCTTCACATCAGCAGGTGATCAGCAGTGAACAAGAGCAGCGCTGCTTGAGTTAACCTGAACACGTGCATCCCAGCCTGCCAGCTCTGGAGCAGAGCTCACTCCCTCCCTTACACATTATTTTCCCAAAGAAAGGAAGGTTACATCCTTAGGCTAAGCAGGTCCGAGTTTTCCCAGTCAGGGTTATAAAGCCAGATGGAAAATCTTTATTGATTATAGGAAGTCATCCATAATAATTGTGGGAGATGAAGCATCGAAGTATCTTGTTCATTGCTCATGTTATTTTACAATACTTGGTAGAGTAAGAACATCCTAGGAGAAGTATTTTAGTTCAAATATATAACATAGTATTTAATCCCAAGTAGAGCAACAAAGACATGGGCTATAGAGCACTGTTATTACATCACACAAGAGACACAATATTATTTCCCAAACAAGGTACTTTACACAATTCTTAATGTTATCTTTATCCAAGTCCTTAGCGGTCAGTGCATTCAAAACAATTTGTCCTTCTCCTTCACGTTTTACAACTCCAAATACTGATACCGTTTTGCAGAATGGGTTAGTTCAGACGTGCAGTTGTATCCTACTTTAAATGATCACCAATCGCAACGGTAACTTTCAGCTAGATGTTTGTACTCATTAGTGGTATAACACGCAAGCAGTTTTTGTTTTCAGTAGTTTAAAACAGGGTTGGATTTCATGTTCTTCTATCGGGCAGTATCTGTTGGGACAGTGTAATTCTGTACAACTGTGGCTTTCCGATGTTCAACAGGAGCTAAGACAAAGCTACAGCCAAGCCTGTGCTGGCTGCCTCTGACAGCCTGTCTGGGTGCACAGCAGTACAATCCCCAAGCCTTGCATCTGAGTTGTTCCAGATTGTCTTGGAATGGCATGTCTCTCAGGCTGCTGCATGTTCTCGACACATTTGAAATAACAAAACGAACAGGCACAGAACTTACTTTTGTAATGATTTCTTTGTTGTACAGCTGACCTATTGTTCCAATACATTTATGGAAATCTTACACATTTGAAAACTACCAAAACAAAAAGACAGGTATCTAAAGGTGCACTGAACTCAGGAAGGCACCCAGTGAAGATTTTCCCAAAAGTAAATATTCTGTCTGGAACAGCTTGCTCGTAACACTGGGTCTGTAGAGAACAGCAGTTTGAGCAAAGTCTCCAGTGCCACTGGAATTATTAAAACTGGAACCAGAGTATCGCCTATGACAGAGAGGTACTCATCCTCCAAGCTGGCTGCAGCACATTGCCCTTGAATGTCGTCTGTTACTTCTGCTTTGTTGACAGATCTGCGATAGCTCCTGGTAGCTTTCTCCTGTCTCCAAATACCCAGCAGACGTGCAGCATTTCACTTGAACTGGTTATCAATCAGGGTTCCTTTCATCTTGGCTTTCTTGGCTTCCAACTCAGCCTAATTAAGAAAATTAAAATAGAATGAAATAACGTCTGGATACATTTCCCTTCAGCGCTCCAATGAGGTTTGGTTTTCTTGCCTGACCATTGCAAGCTTTTCACACCAGGAGCAAGTCCTTTGCTGACTCCCTCCCCGCCCTGAGCTTCAAAATGAGGACCACCTTTATAATCATAAAAAGCCCAAGACTAACAGCACAGGAGACAATTTCATAGATTCTGTCCTCAGGTGGAAGCTGAACATTCCCCCCTCCCATTTACTACTCTCCTGTCACAGCAGGTAAGATCAGCTGTGATGTTCTTGCCATTCATTTTTCAAGTGACCCTTCCGGTAGCAGCTGAGCTGGCAGGTCCTCCACAAGGCCCTTAGCTTGCCCTGACGCCTCATGGCAAAGACCTGCTCTGCCAAGCAGGCTTGAGAGCACAGCATAAGGGGTGTTCTGGTTGGTAGAGCCACGGCCTGGTTTCCCCTCCCCTTGTTCCTTGTCCAACAGATCATGGAAAGTCTCCCTGCAAAAGCTCTGCTGACTGCTCTTCAGTTAGCTCTATAGGTAATTGCAAACAACTTAAGCTCAGGAGGACTAGAAGAGCATCCCTATAAAACCTGTAAAGGAAAAGTCATCCTCACAAAGCTACAAGTTACCTATGACTTTACCAGGACCTCTATTTGTAGTCTGATCTGCAAGATAGCTTTTGTTTACAAAGCAAACAGATCTCAGGGATACATGTCCAACACTGAAGAAAACACTCACCAACTCCTGTAGCCTTCTTTTGCTCATGCCTTTGCGTTCCAGCTGTTTCTCAATCACTTTTGCGTTCTGTGCATAGGAGTCCGCAATCTCCCTCTGAAACACATGCAGTGTCACTTTGCAACAGCAAACCCCACAGTAACAACACCTCATCCAAATGGCGAGACAATCACTGGCTCTGATCAGTGTCTGAGAAAGCTGCTCCATTTAGATGCAACTGTCCGTAAGGACAGACAAAACTCACCGCTTCTATCTCCTCCTCCTCTTCATCAATTGTGGAGACTGTGACAGAACTGAACTTGCCCATGTCTTTGGTCCGTTTGGTCATCATCACCTGGGTGAGAAGCAGGGTATTTTGTTAAACCTTGGCAACTGTTGTGCCATTACGGAACACATCCCCCTCCAGAGCTTTTAATGCTTCTCACGCAAGTCATTAAGATTACCTGAACTCTGTGGGTGGCAAAGGAGAATCAACCCTAGTCATTTCTGGGCTTAGAGCTGCTGATCAGAAGCAAACTCACTCACAAACTCACTAACAGATGAGCCAGATTTTGAGAATCACTGTACCAATCTGACCTACTTACAAATGGAAACTTTCTGGTAACTAAGCCTAAACATCAGGCACAGTCTAGATTTCCATGTTTATTTTGCTTTCTTTTAGTGCGAGAACTCCAAGCTGCAGTGACCTCTGTAAAGGAAAACTTAAGGCACAGAGGGAGAAGACACCAAACTGAGTTACTCTTTAGAGGTCCTTTTTCTTTTTCCTCTCCTCTGCCCTCACCATTCAGTGATTTTGCTCACCACACCCTTTTGAAAAATAGAGATAGCCTTCTTACTTCTCTAAAACTGCTTACCTTTTTGGGAGGTTCTTGTTTCTGAGTATATATGTTTGTTTTCCCAAAACACTGGCCAAATTTGACCACAGCACCGTCAACAATGAAGGTCACAGGAGCGTTTTTCTGTTGGTGTTGATAAAAGAGCAGCAGTCCACACCTGGAAACAGAAACACATGCAGCTGTGAGGAAAACCAGATTCTGGACTCCTACGGTTACCTCCCAAACAGACTGTAAAAGTCACTGAAGGCCACTCACTTGCCACACTTCTTCCTGAACTGCCGCTCTATGCCTTCTGGTCTGGAGGAGAGAGGAAGAGCTTGAGAGGAGTGTGCAGACAGCGGGGCTGGTGCCTGGCCAACGGGCCCCAGCCGGGCGAGGAGACACGGCCGGACCGGGGGAACCCCTTCCCCGGGCCGTGGAGGGGCTCTCAGAGGGACGGGGAGTGGCGGGGGGGCAGAGACCGTGGCC
>NW_009649308.1:5009299-5010580 GCF_000708025.1 Charadrius vociferus
CCCCGCGCAGCGCGGCTCCGCCCGCCGAGCCCGAGCTCAAGAGACAACGTCTATTGCTGCTCGCCTCGCCGTTTGGTTTGGGTTTTTGTTTTGTTTTGTTTTTCACGTTCTCAAGACGGAATCGTTTCTCCTGCGGGGGTTAGTGGGGTCTGTGGTGTGGACGGGGGGTGCTAAGGGCACCCTGCTTCCAAGCCCGGTACGGCACTGTATGGTAGCGCATTAAATGCAAATTACAACGGCAAAATTTAGGCCTTATGTCATTTCTCATAACAAACAAGCCAGGCTGAGCTGGGCACAGAGGGGCTCCGAACCACGGGGAGATGGCCACACCGTCACCCTCAGGCCCGGTGTCCAGCCCAGTGTCCCCTGGCCAGCCAGCAGGGATTTCTTGCCAACGGGGATTTCTTGCAAATAAGCATTTTTTTTGCAAACAGGGATTTCTTGCGTACCTAAAGGCAAGGCACTGAACAAAGCCTCTCCCTGACGGGCACCAAGACCTCTGTCTGTAATTGCACAGGCTGGGCAAGAACAGGAAAGGGCAAGAACAGGAGATTTTCAGTGCAGTCATGAAATCAGTGTTTTTATTATTTTCTTTCAACTTCTGTGAAAGGCAGTGAGTGCTCCTCCTGTGTCTTTTTCTGAAGCCCCCTCCCCATGTGCCTGTATTACACAATGTGACAGGTGAGGATTAGCCAGAAGAAGGGGGCCTGTCCAGTCTGCACTGGACAACAGCGGAGAGAAATTCTTTATTCCCAAAGGCTATTAAAAAAAGGTAGAAAAGAGATTATTTTCCCTTGGAACAAGCTCTATGTGGAAGCATAAAGTGCAGTATAGCACATGCTGGTTTTGGCTGGGGTAGAGTTAGTTTTTTTCACAGTAGCTAGTACAAGGCTATGGTTTGGGTTTGTGCTGGAAACAAGAGTTGATGGCACAGAGATGTTTTCGTTATTGCTGAGCAGTGCTCACGCCTTTTCTGCTCCTCACACGTGGACACCAGTGAGGGCCAGGGGTGCACAAGGAGCTGTGAGGGGACACAGCTGGGACAGCTGACTCCAACTGGCCAAAGGGACATTCTGTACCGTATGTCATCATGCTCAGCAATATAAAGCTGGGGATGGTCAGAGTGATGGCGTTGGTCTTCCCAAGTCACTGTTACGCGTGCTGGCACCTGGGGATGGCTGAACACCCACATCTGCCGATGGGAAGCGGTGAACAAATTCCTTGTTTTGCTTTGCTTGCGCACGCGGCTTTCGCTTTACCTATTAAACTGTCTTTATCTCA
>NW_009649308.1:5011582-5018030 GCF_000708025.1 Charadrius vociferus
GCGGGAGGGGGCGGTGAGAGGCGGGCTGCCCGCGGGGTAACGCTGTGCTCTGCTTCTTCCCTTCTCTAGGCCCGAGGGGACCCCTTTCGAGGACGGTGAGTGCGGTTACGTGCGGGCCCGGTGTTTGGCTTTCTCGGGGTACGCCGCTGCAGTTTGACACGGGCTCGGTGTGTCGCTGCCGCGGATGTTGCAACAGGTGTGGGCCGGGGGGTGGAGGGGGACCTGGGGGCACATTCACCTGATCACGCACCCGTGCGCTCCATCCAGGACTTACATACATATTTTTTTTTGTGGGTTTTTTTTTTTTTAATCCTACTCTAAGAAAGCGGTGTACATTTAGATTGCTATGTTGATTTACAGAAAGATGCAAATTATCTTGTAGGGCTTTGCTTGTAATTGCTAAATCTGACTATTCTAAGCCTAGTTTAACATACTATTTTAAGGATTTCCAGGCTTTTCTGTTAAGCCTTGGATCATGTTTTTAGGGACACTCGTGTTTGGAGAAGTGTCAAAAACCTGGTATAGAACCATTGTCATTTGTTTTGAGTGCTTGTCATTTGTTCTGAGTTCTGTTTTTTCTGATGCTGGAAGTGTTTTGCTACTAAGTCCCAACGTGAGTCAGCTGAAGTAGGAAATGGGCTGAATGTTTGAGGAAGTTCAGAACAGACTTTTTTTTGTTTTTTTTTCTTGGCATCTACTTCACTCTTCTACAATTGGTATAATTCAGGGTTAAAGATTAAGAGGATTTTTAACTTTAAAAGCTGACTAAATAGGTCCTTGTAACATACCTGTGTCTGTAGTTTCTGTCTGGCCTTATTGTCTTTTTGTAGCTTTACTGATGCTGTATAAATACTTCAGCATCTTTGTGAAAACTTGTTAGACACGAAATACTGTCTAACTGAAATCACTGATGCTTTTTTTTTTTTTAAGATACTTTCAGTGCAGACTATAATTAATCCTAGATCTCCATGACTCATGCCAAAAGCACAGGAAAAATTCTTTAACTCTTAGGTTGTTCTTGGCTAACTGCTTTGTCTCTGTTTATCCTTGGAGGTAGCACCTGTGGGCATGCTTGTAAATCGCATATTATTTTTTTTCTGTGAAGATTTTGAAGATTTTAAATATTTCAGGCCTAAGAAGACTCCAAAGACTCCAGTTACCTTTTCCAATGTATTTGATTAGTTAAGAAACTTGCTATAGTAGCTGCTTCAGAAGTCAGATGTTTAGAACTTGAGTATTCCATGGCATTATAGAACAGGTAGACTAAATGTATTCTGTTATTTCATCTTGTAAACCTTAAAGAAGGGCTTTCTTAAACTTCTGTGAGGGTTGCTAGAGCTGCTTAGGTTCTTGGTGCACTGCCACTAATAGAGTGGTTCACTGTTTGGGGCAGAAAGCTGTCTCCTTGCAGTGTGGTAAAATGCAGGTTGTTTCCATCTTCCGGCTCTTCCAGCTCAGTGTGGGGTTAACAGATGCTATAAGGGCTTTTTCCCATATATTTCCGTTTAGTTGCAGAAGGTTGGAGACTGCTTTGAGAGCCCTGACATATTGATTTCGTCTGTGCTTTCCACTGTGGCAGCATTGTGTCTTTATCTCAAATACTTAGGACATGTTGCACTCACAGCAGTTTGAAGTTCAAACAGATGCTTGAGTCTGCTACTGCTGTCCTACTGCTTTGGTTGATCTAATAATATAATCTTGGTGTGTGATGGATTGCTCTTTTCATAGCAAAGTGTGTTTTTTCACAGTACGTGCTCAGGAAAACAGATGTGTCTTGTGTTGCAGGATATGCTTATCTCCTTTTCTCTGGGACCTATCTTCCATTGTGCTAGATAGCAAACTACTCAGTGGTGCCTAGAGATATGGGTGTATTGGTGCCTCAGCTGTGCTTTTCCATTAAGTGAGTAGAGTAGCACAGTTCAGATAATGGTAGTGCAGTTCAGATGCAGTTTAGCTTAATTAATGTAGGTAAAATCAAGGGAATTTTTATTTCACAGTATTGAGCTGTTAAGTTTGGGCTTGTTTTGTAGCTGTGCAGGCCCTTGTGACTCAAAGGTACGCTGGAGCTCTGTAGTCCTTCTCGTGAAGCCTTTGCAGTGCAGTGTTCTTCAGAAGTCACTTTGTGTTTTCATGTTTAGACTCTGTCACTTCCTGGTGATACTCTAAGACTGCAGATACCTTAGTTCTTGTTAAAGTAGCCTGTGAAATTTTGTTGTTGTTGTTGAACTAGAGGAGTAATAATTTCAACATTGTGAGAATTACTGTTCTTTATCCTCATTCTGGTGAGGCCTTTCTTCAGTCTCAGTTTCTGAGGTCTTTTGGCTTTGAACTGAAAACCTTAAGTTCAAACACATTTATTTACTTGCTGTGGAGCATAATGCAGCTAACAACCCTCCCTCCCCTCCGCCCCCAGACTTTAGAGGGTGTTTTCACAACTCGGTGCGCAGGCTGACTCGGCCTAGGAGCAACTACTAATTTAGATCAGCAGCATAACTTCCATCTTCTGGTTTAAGAGGATTCCATTGCAGGTGTCTGCAGTAGGACCCTGGGGATATTTATCCTGCCTTTCACTGTATTTCTAAGAATCTGTGTGTGTGTGTGGCGTCTAAAGTGATAGTGCTGTCACAGTGATGGAAATGCAGGCTCTCTCAGTCCTTCAGACCTGCTTCTCTGAAACTGGATGATGATATTGTGGTTAGTGCAGGATTCCTGGCTTGGAGAGAGTTTAAGTAACACAGCTATTACAGTATCCTGCCTTGGTGTCATCGTGCAGAAGGCTTGAACAGAGGAAGCGAGGCATTTGCCTTATGTATGGTTTGTTCCTAGCTTATGAAGTATGTATCCTCATGCGGGAGAGGAAGAGATGGTCCCTGCTTTATGGACAGTGGAATGGAGAGGGCTGCTCTTGCTCCTTGCAGTGAGAAGGGCCTGGCAGGGACACGGGTGTTGCTCAGGCCAGCACACAGGTCATGGAGCAGCCTCATTGTTAGCCATGTGAGAGTCTCACATGCTGAGGTAGGAGAAACAGATCAACAAGGTAAGTACGTACAAGAGAGAAAGGAGAATATTCTCCTAAGATCAGTGATGATCCTAATATCAATAATGACAGTGAATATGATGTTTTAACATTGGTTGTCTACGACAAGGAATACCAGTTGAAAGCTTTAAAATTAGTGACAGAAGAAGCTGGTCACTGAAGGCCTCATCCCCAGCAGTGTGTGTTGTGATACCTGTTTCATTTGTGTGGGCTTTCAGTGTGAGTGACCCTTGGACTTCAGTTCACCAAATCTCTGGATTTGTCCTTTAATAAATCTCGACAATGAGGTGTTGCGTACTGTGGAGCTCTTTCCAAGAGCCGTTGCCACTCTGGGTCTTGACTTGGAAATTTGAGTAGGTTGATACTCCAGCTGGAAGTTGTCTAACGTCTCGCTCAGATTTGTGTTAAAAGTAATGCCCGCCTGTCCGTCATGGGACAGATAAAATCCATTTAAAACTACTGAAAGGGTAGCTAAGACCAAGCTGCCCTGGTTACTGTTTTTTGGCCATCTTATCTGTCCCCTTGGCTCTCACTTCAGTCAGTGTTCTAGAATAGCATGCATTTTCTCAAGTATGCCTGTTGAACTCTACTATTTGATGGTTTGTGCTCAGTTTTCAGCCTACTGCTTGCTTAGTCACGCTTCCACAGAAGAATGTGCCTGCTTTCCTACCTCATAAGGAGGCTACTGAGAACCAGAACTGGGGCAGGGAGAGCTGGGAATCTCTTAAGATTTAGACTCAAATCTCTAAGCATTTGATTCTAAAGAGCCAGTGTTGTTTGGGATTGTCACCGTGTAAGGAAGGACAGGTAGTCCTGAGTTGATGTGCAGCTGGTAGAAGTTGTTACTAGCTTTCCAGTGCTGGCTTTCAGACTGATCTCAGATCTGGCTCTGTGCCTCTGGATTAGCTGGAGTAAAGCTTGAAAGCCCCACTGCAGACTTCCGCTAATTTGAACAATCTTAACTATACTACTCTTGTTCATTTTGGTTTATGGTACGAGAGCACGCTGTTGGCTCTCTGCTCTTTAATTGTTAGGCTGCTAATAAAAAACAAACATGCAAAACCTTATTTTTAGGATGTTGAGACTTCTCACTGCTGTATGGAAAGCTCTGAAGCATCTGTACTCGGTCTTCATATGCAACAGGAACGTCAAAGCAATGACCTTCATTTCTTGCCACTCAGTGTTATAGTTTATCTCCTTACAAATGAAGGAGTCCCTGGGAAATACTGTAGCTCCTTGCTGATCTGAAAAAAAAGGAAAAGGGGTTGAAAAATCTGTTCTCTGGGTACCAGTTACTGGCACATGTTTGCCAGCCGAATGAAGGAATACCTTAAGTATATTAGTGCTGGAAAACTCCCTCACAGTAGGAAGCACGGGTAAGCTTTTTATATCTGAGCCTATGAGTGTTGGGGGAAACAAAAACCTGACACTGATATGTAAGAATGGCATTTCAAAAAAGGTAATATGGCTGCCCCAGCAGCTTGTTACAGCTGTTACTGTAAGGTGCATTCCTTTTACAGGAGAGCTATATATTTATATGAAGGTGCTTCAGATATTTCTGTCTGGGCATACCCAGAAACTTCACAAGCAGCCTCCTGGATTGGTTGGTCTAAGACAATAGCAGGGTAAAGAGAAGCTTGCATGTTTTGGAGTATGTAGAGTTCCTTAGTTACTGATTGGAATCGCTTGCAGTGCTTAGTCCCTTGGACCTGTATTTGTGCAGCTTAGTTGACAGACTTCTTATTCTCAGATTGTCATAGCCTGAGGGGAAGGGCTAAAATAACTTCTGTTGGTGCAGGCTGTTAAACCGATTGGACTGGGACTTAACTCCAGAGTTTTCTGTTTCAGCTTAATCAGCCTTTCTCAAAGGAAGACTAGTTACTGTGAAGTAAATTATCCAATTTTTATTTTGAAGTGTCTGATTTGGATGCTGCTTTCAGGACTACTTTTCTACAATAAGATCTGATTACCTTACAGTTGTTACTAAGAATGTATTTTCTTGAAATTTCAACAGGAAATAAATAAGGAGGTCCTTGTCATGATAGCACATTCCAGTCTCTAACAGGCCATGATTTAGTAAGTCCTACACAGATGGTTATACTCCCACTTATGTTGTTTCTACAGTGCACTGGGATTAGGCTTTGCAGAAGGGCAGATGTATTTCCTTACACAAACCTTTTGACTAGAGTGGTGGTTTTGGCAATAAAAGTAAGTCACAGGAGATACTGTTGTACCAGTGCTGTGTAGGACTTCAGAGTTAATCGTTAACTCCAAGGAGAGTAGAAGAATCATTGTAGGACTGAGCAATCTGTATTCCATATCCAACATACACATTTGAGCACAATTGTATCAGTTTGTGGTTGTGGAGGGATGATACTTACTCATCCATTGTGTAAATTCATTCTGAATAAAGGTTACTTATCTCTCTTTCAACTCTAGGAACTTTCAAACTTACAATAGAATTCACAGAAGAATATCCGAATAAGCCACCTACTGTTAGATTTGTGTCTAAAATGTTTCATCCAAATGGTAAGTACTTAGACAATGCTGCTTTGGTTTTGGGGAGCTTTGTTTTTGTTTGGGTTTTTTTGTTATAGCACTGCAGGAAAAGGTGTATTTATTGTAAGTTTCCACTGTCTAATAAGCTAGCAAAATTCCAGTGTGATTCTATGTAGTTTTGGTAAGGATGAATCTGTGAGCAGTGCTCAGGCTTTAAATGAAAGGGGCAATAAAAGAAGCCTCTTACCTTTCAGTTGTTACAACAGATTATTGACGAGACGTTCTTCTCTGTCAACCGCCCGTTGTTAAACCTTACAGAAGAGTATTTTTTACTTAAATAGCAGTGTCTTGGACTTTTGGCTATGCGTATTGCATACATAGCATAATGCACATGTAGCATAATGATGCTGCTGAATGCAGTTGTCTTTTATCACTTTTCTTCCCAAAAATGCCTATAAGAATGATACACCTTGAAATGTAGCACTAGTTTCCAACTATAGCTAGTGATGGTAAGATCGTTTAATTAATCCCCTTCCTTGGTAATTGAAGGTTGGAGATGTATTCCTTGCCTCCAAGGAAATGCTAGCTTTGTGAAGAAATATCAGAAGCTTTCAAATACAACAAGTAGGCATGTGTGGGTAAAGTGCACTGAGGGAAGGTTCTTCTAAAGCTGCCGTGAGAAAGGTGATTAGGCACTGACTGTTGTCGATACTTTCTGGGGAAACCTTACGTGTAAACAGCTTTTTACTTGTGTTCTTTATTTGGTTCACTTGTGGGTAGCTTAATTTTTATTTTTTTTTGTGTAGAATCTATTCCTGGTTTTCCATAGTGGTAGTTGTAATGGTCACAGAGAAGCTTGATGTGGAAGAATAAGCAGGGGTTGGGTTTAAATAGCTGAGGCAGCTGTTGGTG
>NW_009649308.1:5018046-5030948 GCF_000708025.1 Charadrius vociferus
CCGATCTACAGGCTTGTTTGTTGGATTTAAGTCTGCCAGACGCTATTGACTATTGTAGCGTTTGTCAGTATGTAGGTTTTCAGGATCAGGCAATACTAGGAAAAAAAAAAAAGAGTAGTTGTACAACTTCTGTTCTAAGCCATTCTTCTTGAACCTTTTCTAGTCTATGCAGATGGTAGTATATGTCTGGATATTCTTCAGAATCGTTGGAGTCCTACTTATGATGTCTCCTCCATCTTAACATCCATACAGGTAAAAAGAACTCTGCATGAAAAGGCAGAATGGAATTAGCATGCTTTGACAAAAACAGCTCAGGAAACACTTTTTCTTTTTTTTCCTCCTGATAGCCAGTATAGCAGCTATACCTTGATATTTGCTAAAGTATGAATACTTCCCTGATGTAAATTGACTATACAGTGACAGCAGGTGGTCACTACAGACACCCATCCAGCCATTGCACTCCGTGGGTATTGCTGCTCGGCTGCCAGTTAAACACTTGCACTGCTAAGAGGAAGATGGATAGCAAAAGCTTCCAGTAACTTCCAACTGTAGTAGTGCAATGATGTACCTTACCTGTATCTAGATCAACTTCTGCATGCTTATTAGTATGGATAGTTTAAGTAATATGTTGGAAAACTATGCATACTTTCAAGTGCCTAAGAATGTTTTTCTCTCTGCACAGTCTCTATTGGATGAGCCAAATCCTAACAGTCCAGCAAACAGCCAGGCAGCTCAGCTATACCAAGAGAATAAGCGGGAATATGAAAAACGGGTTTCTGCAATAGTAGAACAGAGCTGGCGTGACTGTTGACCCAGGATGATGCAAATGAACACTCTGTTGATGAGGAAAATAAACAAAGTGTCTGAGTCATCTTTTTCCTCCTAGCATTTACTTTGAAAGCAGAATAGCTGTTGTGCTGTTGCCACCCTCCCTTGCTGAAGCTTCTTCTCCTTGGACATCAGAAAGCACCCACTTTGAAGTCAAATGTTCTGTACTTGGGTTACTTGCAAAAGAGTTACTGATGCTGAATTCATTTTCTGTGGTCCCTCTCCAGTCTTAGGGCAGTATTGTGCATTTCTGTAGTGTACACTAAGCTTTTAATTGTAATTGTGTTATACACAGTGATGCTTATGTGTAGCTTGATAAAAGGGATGTTTATATACATACACATTTTTAAACTGATATTAACTAAAGTGCTGATCTGTCCAGGCTGGTCATTTACCTCTACTATTGGTTTAGACCCCACTGCATTTGTAAGTACTGAGTGAAGAAATAACCTCGTTTCCCTTTTGTATTGGTTTATCAACTCCTTATTCGTGGAAAAAAAAAACTCTAAACCGATTCCAATTCAAATATTTAGTAAGACTGTGGAATGCTAGTTACTTCTGCACTTCACATGCAAGATTTATGTACAGATATACATAAATCACTACAGTTGTGGTACTTTGATCTTTGCTTAGGGTGAGAAACAACCCCCTTTTTTTTATTTTATTTTAAAGGACATGCCTACAGAGACTGCTTCAATAAGTTTCTATAGTCCTGTCACTGAGGCATTACTGGACAAAACCAGGTAGAGCTGTGGTACTCTGGGCGAAAGACCTTCCACATCAGAAAGAGGTAAAACCTGAAGTGTTCCAGCGGTGGAATTATTCTCATTTGGTGTCTTTCATTTCCCCCTTATCTTTAGCTGAGAAAGATAAGTTCTTTGGGATCCAACTTTGCCTTGTGGAAAGCGTGAATAAAGTACGGGGTAGGCACTTGAGTCTCTGCAGTTTCTGCTCTTCGTAGATTACTGTGTGGTTTGTGTGAGCTACTGCTGCATGCTTTAGTTTCCCTTCAGTTTTATGAAAGTATTTTTTCAACTCTGAAAAAACATTTGTAAGTCCAGACTCACTTTTTTTGTAAGGCTAAGTTTCTACATTTGGATACAGTACCTTAAGCAGCAGTGTGGGATGAAACCTACAATTGTGTTGTCCACTGTTCCAGTGTCTTTTGTGTGCACATTGGTCTGTTGAGAAGTTTAACTTTGCACAAGTAACCCATGTAAGAAACTGTACATTTTTCAAAAGTTGTAAATAAAGTGTAACCTTAGTGCTTATTGTATAAATAGGCAAGAGGTGTATAACTGTGGTTCTTTTAACTGAGATGGTAGGAGTCTGTTGTGGGATCAAGCTCCAGGTAGACTCTCACAGCAGGACTGGGAAGTGCTTCCGGACCCTTGGGGCAGAAGGTCCTGCGGTTGGGGCAAGGCTGTGCCAGCTGGAGAGTGGGGACAATACACAGCCCTGCAGCCGGGAGGAGGCGTGAGGGGCAAAGGAGGAAACACAGGCTGAGAAATGGAGAAGCAGACACAAGTCTTAACCAAAAAAAAAAATCACCTTCAGGAAGCTCAGCACTGTATCATGCCTATGAGTGAACTGTTGACAAAAAAAGGAGCCTATGCTAATGAGTTAGTTACAGCAACTTAATGGCCTCAGTAACAAATCGATACAGGAATTGTATTTATTTTCCTCCTGTCTTCTAAGGGAGAGAACAGGATTTAAAATGACTGACACATAACAAAAACGAGTACTGCTGCTTAGTTCTACAATTAAGATAGGAGCTGCCAGGCTCTTTCAAAAAACTGTATCAGGATTTGTACCTGCTGTGGCAACAGCTCAATAGCCCAAACAGGTCTTTTGTCTTACATTGAACAGCCTTTTACTGGTGAAGTCCTACCTAAGTTACAATTGCTTGTTTTCCTAAAGGACAGTGTCTTAACTGGGCCATCATAATGGCTAGCTGTGGCAGTCCCTTAGGTGTGCGTGGAGCAGGCAGGACAGGGTGAGTCTGCCTCCAGTAATCCTGTTTGTTTCTTAAGCATTCCCTCTGCAAGACAGTCTCAAGTCAGAGCCAGTCAAGCAATGAGCACCGTAGTTACACCCACTGTTATAGACAAGTGCAAAAAAACCCCAACAAACCACCCAACCCCACTGCCTGCGCTGACAAGGAGAACTGACGCCAGCCCCGAGTACTTTAACCACTGCCCCTGCACCAGCTGTAGCGATTTCTGCAACCTATTGCAAGCAGGACCCTTTCTGAATGGTCCCAGTCATTCTGATGTCACAGAAGCCCTTGCATCAGTCCCTCCATTTTTCTAGTTGTCTTGCTACTCACTAAAAAATAAAAAATTAAAAAAATCTTAAGGCAGTGAGAAACAAGAGCAGCACAGAGCTGGGGTGGGAAATCTCAGCTTTACACTGCTCTTCACGCAGGTCTTCATCCACTAACTTCATTTTAAACCCGGTACTGGCTCTCCAGCAAGATTATAGCTGTATAAACACCCCGGTGGCAGCAAGGCTGGCAATGCCTTAGCTCAAACAAGTAACACCCAGTTACCCACACCTACAGCCACTAACTAGGCAGGACGGCAACAGCCGGGTCCTGCACAGCAGCACCGCACTTGGCAAAGATGGGGGCTGAGAGTCACAGCTGCTACCCAGGACAGGGACAGTACCGCCCTGCACAGATTGATGCGGGACGGCGACCCCTGCTGAGGTACCCTCACGTTTAGCCTGTGCTGTGTCCCCCCCACCCCAAAAGAGGCATTTTTCATCCCAAACACTGCAGTGGTGCTCTCAGCACAGTCAAGTTAGGGAGGGGGAGCTGCGCACCGGAGTGCAGGAATATCTGCCTAGAAAGTACCAGGCTGCTTCCACTCCTACGTCACCATCTGCTACAGCCCAGCATTTTGGAGAGCAGAATTCAGGAGAGGGAATAATGCGCACAAAAAAACCCAAAACAACAAAACCAAACTACGAAAACACTTTCAGAATTAACTGCCAGATTATTTTTCCTACAAAGACAGCACCAGCATGTTTGTAGTCTGGAAGTCCAAGCCAGCAGCAGCTGTGCTGCAGCCATCCAGGCAGGGAGGAGGGCATGCTTGCGCTCTTCTTCCTGAGCGAGTCTTCCCTGCCAGAGCAGCCTCTTCCTTTTCACACTGTGGGGATGAAAGTGCCTCTAACTGCATCTCACCGGGATATTCTGCTTCATTGGTCAAGGTCAGTCACCCCCTCCTCAGCCCTGAAAGTATTTAAAAGGAAAACAGAACAGGAGGTGGGGAAAAAAGGTAGAGGATGATGTAAAAAGATGGAGAGGCAAATACAGGCAGCAGAAAAACAAAAGCAATTGCTGAGACACAACAGGAGAACAGACAAAAATTACTTCATTAGGACTGACTTTGCGCTGAGGAATCATCAGCGGGCCCTACTGGTGACAGAAAAACCCAGCATCTCTCCACACATCTCACTCTTGGCTCTTCCAAGGTCAATTCCTAACCTCCAGGTTTGCCAAGCATGAAGCCAGCGCTCCTTTCAAGGCTCACAAAGCACGGTGTCCTGCGGCACTGCCGGCGGATCAGCACAGGCGAGGTGAGGCTGCTTCCCTGGCAAGGAGCGCGCGCTCCGGCCTCCCGGAGAGAGGCCACGCTCACACCACACGTCAGAGCAACACCAGAACGTTTACTTGTGAATCGCCCTTGACATACACAAGCACAGGTACAGTGACGGAGCAGAGAAATAATTAGGCACAGATTTGATTTTGCTCGGGATTAAAGAGCTTATATTTGAAGTAAAAAAATAAGTTATATAACAGTCCCCACAAGCTCCAGGAGCATCTTTGCTGCGTGGGCCCTGTGTTTACCTCCAGTTTTTATATTTCACACTTTACCGTGGTATTTGCACATGTCAAGGCAAAAATGTACTGGAATTATCTTAGTCCGATACACTGAGGATTAAGGTGCATTCAGGAATTCTCAGTATGGGAGACTCAAGGTAGAAACCTATGAATAAAAGCATACTGTGAAACTGGTTAAGGACATCTCTCTACATACATACATGGCAGAGACAAGAGTGCTATATATATTTCTCAAGAATAAACACAGTTTTTCACACCTTTTTTTATACAAAGTGTGACAAATCCTGTTTTTTTCCAGAAATAAAACTTTATTTTTATTGTCATTAATACCAACTTTACATACAGGTTTACTCCCCCAGACTGCATTTCCTTTGCTTTTTATTATTTTACTTTTTTTTTTTTAAAAAAAAAAGGCATTTTTTTTTCCTTCCTTGGTCAAGAAGAATAAGGGAACTATAATTTTAAATTATGTCAAATTCCTTCTTGTTGGACATGTGTTTTTTTCTTATTATAAAACTATTAAAATGTGAAGGAACAAGTAATATCAAAGACACATACAGTAACAGCACTACTGCTTTTGGGTTGTGCTAATATACTTGGACAGAACTTGGTCAAGTTCTAAATGTCTAACAACATTTTAGAAATTATATTAACGACGTAAAAGACTTTAGCGTTAATATAACCCACAAAAAGAAAAATGCAGCATCTCTTTCTTCAATCCAGTATCTAGGAAGCTCAGTCTCCAGTAAAACGGGACACCTAACCTCAGTTTGCTTGAGGCATAATAAGCTCATAATGCCCAACCTGGCCTTCTTGCTTCAGCTGGTCTAACAGATCTTCCTTGCGCCGCTTCCTGCTTACCACCAAGTATCTGTTGTGGCCCTGCCCATGAGATTTACTTTTAAGACCATATTTTTGGGCGATCTGATGTATCTGCTTCCGCTCGTCCATGGTCAGTTCTCTAGAGAAAGTCAAGTCAATGTGACTGTCTGAGCGTGCATAGTTCCGAATGATCTCTTCAATATCTCTTTTAGCGATTTTGTTCACCCTTTCTACATCGAGCCCAAGTCCTTCCCTTTTAAACTGCTCCTTCACTGAAATCGGCTCTCTAATTCCTTCACCATCTTTCCCTAGCCACCGCCTGTCCAGCCCATCTTTCTTAAAATTTGATTCCCAATGTTGTCTTCTTTGATCTTCTGTTTGAAAGCCTCTTCCGCTGATCGACCCCGAATCTCATTTCTGGAGATGACGTCTTCGACGGTGCCTTTCTTCAGGTTATTAACAACAGTTGGCTGAGTCTTTTTGAGGATTTTCACAGCTTCCTCTGCTGCCTCATGCTTGACAGATTTCTTCACTCCAACTGCTTCTGCGATGAATTCGTCTTCAAGCAGCACCTTGCATTTCCATCGCATGCCAGTCATCCTTTCAAAGACATATTCCACCGTCATCTTGTTGAACTGGGCGGTGTCATTCAGCGTACACACTGGATTGCTGGAGTTCTCATAAACCACGAGGTCCTTCAGGTCCTTCTTCCTTCCGGAGCCCCGCGACGAGCAGCCCACTTTCTGAACCTGGGTCACCTTGATGGCTGCTATATTTGACTGCACCTTCTGCAGAATTTTCAGTGCCTCCTCAGCTGCTGCATGCTTGCTGGTCTTTTTAGTGCCAAACCCCTCGGCTAGGCAGTGATCTTGTAGATACACCTGACAACGCCACGAGCGGTTGGGCATTAATTCATATTTATATTCAACAGACATTTTGTTATATGAGGCAGAATTATTAAGTATTCCTATTGCGTCGCTGGCATTCTCTGTCAGGACAAAACTAGTCCAGTGTTTGTTGGTATTAGTGGAACCTTTCACGGATTCAGTACCAGGCTGCATCGGGACACAGTCCCTGTTGGCAACTACAAACTCCTCATGAGGTTTGAGAGCAGGAGGGAAATCTGGGCGACTCACGCCTGCCTCACACACCACCAAGTCTTCGTGATAGGTGTGCTTGAACTTCCGCTGAACAACTCTAACTTCCACAGACTTCTTGAGCAGCTTGACTGCCAGTTCTGCCGCACGATCCCTGGATCCGTTTTTGCTGCCGGCATAACCGGTGGCCAGGTAGACATTCTGACATCGCACTTCACAAGCGAAGCCATCTGTTAGGAGCTTCTTGCTCTTGGGGAGGTCAGCAGGGGCGATTTCTTTCAAAGGAACATAAATATATTCAGGATTTGTCTTGCATGCCTGAATTGAACGTGTCAAAAGATACGTAAAGTTAATTTTATCAGTCCCAGTGTTTGCATCTGGGTTAGTAAGATTTTTCCAGACAGCTGCTGACAGTTTCTCGACAAAACTCTGCTTCAGCATTATAGCTGACGGAGGGAAAGTCTCTGATGCAGACTGGACAGTTGAAGGAGAAATAGAAACCTGCAACATGTTGCTTGTGGTGGAGTCCATACTATTCACAGCCTTCTTGGCTGCTGCTGCCGCCTGGCTGGCAAAGCCAAACCCAGCTGAGTTGGAGAGCTGGGGATCCGCCTCCCGGGCACTCGCAAAAGAATTCGTACAGTTTTCAGCTGGCTGTGCTATGCTGTTTGTCTGTGCCTCCTGGTTCACCTCCTGCATTTGGTTATCCAGAGAATCTTCCTTCTTATCATCCTTCTCGGCACTGGTGACAAAGTGTATGGGTTCAAAACGTGGTCGCACCCGGAACCTGGGGACCATCTTTTTGGGCGGCTCAGGAATCTCTTCTGGCTCTGGACCTAGGGGGTGGAAGAAAATGACAAGATTACCAATATGTGCTATGACAGGGAGACAATGCTTTCACAGAGCGATCTCCAGGCTCTGAACACAGGATTCCTACTTTTTAGCCACAAACCAAGAGGCTTCCTTCCAAAGACATTCACAATTAATCAAGTAAGACCATTGATTCTTGCGCAGGTCACTACAGTGGTATCTCCAGCTTCACAACTACGATACAAAAATCTCTACATACTTAGTTACAATGGATTTTAGGTCTGAATCACTTGCTCTGCCCAACATTGCCCACTGAACCCATCCAGTCATTTCTGAAGTTAATCCATTCGAAGCTACTAAAACAAGTAACACCAGAGCGGGACTAGAGCCTCAGCTCTGACTCTGCTGCAAGGCTGTGGGATGATCCCAGATAAACTACTTTATCTTCAGGTCTTCTCATTTGGTGGAAGAACACAGTGATACTGAACCCTCCCTTCCAAAACACGCAGGGCTGTTAATGACAGTGTTAATAGAAGCATATTTTCTGTAAATATAACTGCCCTTGGCTAAAGGATACCAAAGATGGAGAAATCTGCCCAAGCCCCAGGCGATTGCTGCAGTGGCTGGGGGGACCCATTACACATTGCTGGAAGACCTCTTGTTTTTTAACTAGAAGAAATACAAATGAGGCAGAATATCCTGATAAGCCCAGCTACTGCAGAAAATGAGAATCAAATAGCTGATATGTTACATCTAAAAGATGGTTATACAAGACTCCTCCTGTGAAAGATTTAGCCCCCGCACGCTGAAGCAGTACATGTGTGTAATTTCATCAGGGGAGCAAAAGGCCACCTCAGTGCCTTGGAATGAGCTGCCTAATCCAATGCCAATGTGTGCAACCGTAATAGAGGTCAGGCAACACATCTGCCTAGACATCACACTACCATAGCGTATTTATCATAGCCTAGTTCACTGCAGATGAAAAAAACCACTTCGCATATAGCATAAACAGGCCTTCCTCTTTAAATTAGGTGACAAAGCTCTTACATGTGTTAAATACTTCATTTGTCAGTTTTGATGAATTATGGCAAGGTTTGCATTTCTTGCTCAGTTTGGTATTTTGATGATTGCACTGCAGCAGCATCTAATGGCTCTCACCAGCAGAACAGCTCTTTATGCTGTCTAACACGCAATAGAGAACCCTTCCCCTCAGAGCTGCTGCCTGAGAGACAGGCAAAACATGGGAGAAAAGCAGTATTTTTGTCAGTTTTGCAGCCAGCCCATGGAAGCACAGAAAGATTGTTGGGTGTCAAAGGAAGGGAAGAAGCTTTGGCAGAGCTAGGGATTATATCCAAGCCCAGAGGAGTCCTGTGCTGTCTGACCATTTGCGCTTTCAACAGCCAAGCTACTGACTGAGGCTGCCTCACAAAGCAAGCGCCTCCCTGCTCACAAGCACAACCTGCACCCGCACGCATGAACAATTCCCCCACCACTCCCTCCGGAGAGATTGCAGGGAGCTCTGAAGGTGCTGCAGAGGAGCCAGTGGATGGAGCTGTTGAACTGCCAGCCCTCTCTGCCTGCTGCATTTTCTCCACTGGAAAAGCTACAGCTGGAACAATCCCTGAGACCATGGGTCTGGGCTGACATATGCAGGACTCCTCCAGGCCCAACAGGGAGGGGAAAAAGAAAAATAATTAAACACACCACCACCCCGCAGTGCTCCAGGCAGGTCCTAACTCAACATCAATAAGCTGAACTCCACATCTCCATGCACACATACAATCCTTTCTCTGGCTGGAACATCACCCCTCAGCACAGCAAAGAAGGACAGACAGATATTTCATTACATAGATTGAATTTCCTAACGCTTAGGATCAATCACCTGATAATTTGAATGAAAAAATGTATTTTCTTAAGCAAAAAGAGAACTCTGTGTGAACAATGTACACCCCACAACACGGCAGAGGAGGGGAAACGGCTGCAGTCTAGCAGAGTACAACGATGGTCACTTCTCTTCAGTTTGCTGTTGCTCTCTTGGAGGCGGTCCCGTGACACGCTGCTCTCCCCATGCTCCCACTAATGCCCACCAAACAGCAACCAAGGGTGTCTCCTTTGACACACAGGCAGATATACTCACTGTCAGATGGAGAGCGGCATCTTTTTAGCTTCTGGCTAGGGACCAACTCGTACGTCCTCATTTCCCCGATATCGATGCCTTCAGCCATCTTGAGAACCTTCTCCATGACCTGCAAGCCGTATCTGTGTGGATTCAACAGCAAACCACTTTAGAACTGGTCCCATGGAGGCAACACTCACACATGTACACACAAGGTTTTATTATGCAAAACAAGAACTCAAGCTGCCCGAGACATAGTACCTGGTGCAAGGGAGATGCTCCCCCTGATTTTGCTGGAGCACGAGCACGGGACCTGACCACTGGCCTCATGCCGTAGCTAGTTCAGTGCCGGCAGACAGCCAGCGCACCAGCTAACAAGCTACCTGGCTCTGAGGGAACCCATCTGTGAGCAACAAACCGTGCAGCCACCAAACTGATGGTGTTTAAATACATTATCTGTCAAAACGCAACATTTGGCAGAGCAACTAGTAGCACTACAGAACACAGGGGTGTGGAGAGGGAGGAGTCTCCATGGGCATCGCAGCTTCAGTGAATGAAGCACAGGAGCGACTGACAGGCACTGAAGCCTTGTCTGGGTCGGCAGCCACAGACGGCACGTCACCAATACTGAAATCGCAGATGTCAGATGACAAAGGCACTGCTCAGCTTTTATCGACCACTCTTTAAAAAGCCGTACCAACGTCTCACTTGGTAGCTCTAACTGAAACGTTTTAAATCCCTGAGCCATCACAGAGGTGAGGTAGCTGTAACCAGCTCTGAGCAAACCCTGGCCCCGCTGCAGCACACCCGCAGTTCCACGCAGGCAGGACGTGCACTGTACAACCTCATCCCTCTCAGCCTTACATCCCCAACCATTTAAGTTTTCCATTCCTCCAGGGATCTGTCACACGTTCTCAAGCTATCCGCATGCTGAAGCTGAACCAAAAAAACCCACAAGCCTTTCTAACCAAGGAGAACCTACAAACATGGCCTGAAACTAGCCTCTGATGGCTTCGCACTGTGGTTTAGAAGGGAGAAAAAGCAATCTTGCACCTGTTCTATGCTGTGCTCATCTTCAAAAGTCACAAAGCATCAAGTCACTGCCCATGGACAGGAGTCCACAACTGTCCCAAACAGGCAGTGCTGCACTAACTTGTACCAGCTTTTAAATACTACTGTTCCAAGCGCTTTGGAAGTCTACTCACTCTCCACTCAAGAAATGCCCTTCCTGTTCCTGATTTAGAGGGCCAGGCAGAAGTTAGATCCATTTCAAAGGGCAAGAACTCTGATCACCAACTGCTGCGGTCCCCGTTTCACCTGCAAGTACCCAGCACAGCTCAGCCGCAGCAGAGATGCAGTGGAACTGTGCACGGGGAGAAAATGCCACGAGGGACCAAAGGGAGGCAGACAGTGGCGATACCCTCAACCTCCTGCAACCAAAAGGGAAAAAGGTGGGAATCTCTATTCCTCTCTCTGGTTCACAGGGAGAAGAGTACGTTACCTGTGATGGGAACAGGAAAGATGATGCCCTTTTCCAGCAGAGTGCAAGAACAGTGTTAAATTTGACATGAGTGTGTCACTCCCCTTCACAAAAGATGGACATGTTTGGGGCTCAAATTTCTGCCCCTGGGAAGATCAGGCAGTCCCAAGTTTGTCTACCTCAGCCTTAGAAATCACAAGTTGTGGAGACTGCGCATGGAGGCAGAGGAATCCCATGCCTCCAACGCCTACCTAAAGTCTCCCTGGTGTGACTTAAACATATTACCTCTTATCCTGACACCTGTAGCTCTGGAGCGTAATGCCGCCTCTCCCCCCTCATTTTGCAGCCACCTTTAACACATCTGAGAACACATGCACCCTCTCTCATCCACCCCTAAACTAAATAAACCCTGTTACTTAACTCCTTCCTCACAGACCATGTTTTCTAAGCCTTCTGAACATTCTTCAGATCATTCCCCAGCAGAACACTCCCTCAGACTTCATCAGCAAAGGCTCTGATTTGTATTTACTCTGACAAACAGGTTGTCTTCAGCCAGCAAGTGACCAAAGTTAAAAAAAAAAACAAACAAAAAAAAAATCCCAACAAACCAAAACCCAACCAACAAACTTAAGAGAAAACAACAAAAATCCCCCAGACTTTGAAGTTATTCACTTGATACAGCAACAACAGCTCTTCCCAGGCAGCAAAAGGCAGTTCCAGAGAAAGCTGTGGGTCCCCTCCCTTCCCCAGACAACTCTAAGTAAAGCTGCCAATTACTCTTTCAGAGCGCAGTGTGCTCACCATGCCCGTGCAGCGAGTTCATGTTCATGCACAACACAAGCTTTGGGGAAACATCCTCACTGATAATGGCTCTGTGCCACATCATGCCTAAATCTATTGCTCATGTCTCCCCTGAGAGTTGCAGGTTCATCAGGAGAGGTATGTGCACTTAACAGGCTTAAACTGCATCACTTTTTAGGATTTGAGATCTTGCCATATAGCTCTTCATTTCTGTTATCAGCACCCTATAACCATATTATTGCATTGATTCCCAAAAGCGCTATCACAAAGGCTCTCCACTCAGCACATAAACACATTAAGATGAGCTAATGGACCAAAGAGACTACATCTAAAGAAGATACGCTCTATTTTAACATACTGCTCAAACTTTAGAATTTGAAGCTGTTTTAAAACTACGTTCAATTCTAGTGCTTGCAGAGCAGAATAGTTTAGTATGTGGACCAGAAAGAAAGAAAACATGCAGTTTTACATTTAAAAATGTTGACTTGCCTCTGTGCAAATGACAAAAAATACTCCCCAAGAAGGCTGGGGGATAGTGACATGAATAAAAGCCAAACTATATGCCCTTCAGTGTTTACAAGCTCCTCTGTCACCGCACAGTTTGCTGAAGTTAGTCATTAAGCAGTTGCTTCTGTCTTTAAAGCCTTATGTCCAGTTAAAAATAATCACAACATCAGAAGTGTCAGTCGGGACGTGGATGACGTTTCTGCAGATCTCTACAACCCTGCTAGTTATGGTACGGGGGCTTCTGCACGTTTAGAATAATCCTGATGAACCTCTTCTGCTTGCCGGGCCGACGTCTCTCAGAAAAACTGAGCTTTAAGGGGATGGTATAGGCTGCTTTATGCTTAGAGAGATGCTTTCTGCACACTTCAATTAACACAGCACAATACCACATGCTTAACGAGTCCCCGGGGGTGGGACATCAACAACTACTTTCAAAACACACACAGACTTTTTCAGCAGCTCGCTCCCCTCCACGCACAAAACCATAAACACTGGAGCAACAAAAACCGCTCAGGAACTGCCCAGGAACGGCGGGGGCAGCCCGGCCCCTCTCCGGCGGCGGCTTCCGACTTCCACCCCGAGTCCTGCCAG
>NW_009649308.1:5031797-5044724 GCF_000708025.1 Charadrius vociferus
GGCGAGGGGAAGCGCCGCCAGAACCGCACCCCCGGCCCGAAGGCGCCGGATTTCCACCATTCAGCGACCGCCGGAATCTCTGCGGCTGCCCGGGCCCGGCCCCTTGCCCGAGAGCTCTGCCAGCGCCGGCAGCAAACAGGACAGCACGCACGCAGGCCTTCATGGGTTTTATTTAAAATTTACATTAGAGTTAGAAAGGTGTCGGGCTAAACAGTGCTGGTTCTGCGGTGTTTGTCGTGTAAATACATAACTCCGTGCAGCTCTGGCCCAATCCCATTTGTAAACAGGAACGGAACCCGGGAGCGGGGAGAGGACGGCAGCCGGGAAGAGCATGCGGGGCTGGCTGGGGCGCCGGGCACGCTGCACCCTGCGCACGGGGACTGGGGTGGACCGCTGTTATTATCATTATAGCAGCTGTCAGCATCGCCTCTCCCTCCTCAGACTGCCAGCTTTTTTCTAACTTTAAAGAACAAGAGGAGGTTTAGTTAAGAAAGAAGAAAAAGGTACTACTTGACCCACGTTCACCAGCCAACGGAGGTTGTTTAATAAGGTGGTGAGACACAGGAGGACACCAATGAAAACACATAGTTCTTCTTACTTTATTTCTTTGTTAAAATTAAATATTTGGTGGCTGCCAAGAGAGCAAATTGCACCATGTTTATATTTGCTTTGACTCTGAATGCACAGTTTCCAAAACCAATCAAACAACAGCATATTGAAAATACTCCTTCAGCTTCACACCTCGTGGAAGCCCGTGACATTTATATTATTAAAGACAAAATTAGAAAAAAAATATGCCCATTAACAATGTTGGAAAATGTATTCGCTACATCATTAGTCCAAACATCACATTTCTGTTGCTCTTCAAAGTTTCAGGTAAACAATCGGTTCTCCCGTATTACCCTGTCTTGTCACACAAATTACAAGACACTTCAATTTTAGATACCATGCAAGTCAGTAAAAGAGCTTCTTTCCAAGACACTAACACTGAAGATTTGTTCCCCTCCCCCCCCGCCCCAGACATAAGACCCTTAAACTCTTCTAGAAGTGGCAGTCTTCTCCCTCAGACCCAGTGCAGCTGGCGAAGACAGATTAAAAAAAGCTACAGAAAGAGAAAAGGGAAAAAAGAGAAAAAAACAGAAGATTAGCAAAAAGAAGAAAGACATTCAAAAAGCAGGAAAAAGAGATGCAACATGAAAACAGCTGACAGAGGAGAGATGGAACCTCCTTGGGATACCTCAAGTACTTCAAGGAAATCAAACAAGTAAAAACATTTCTTCTTTAAAGTCTTTAAAAAGACTTTATATAACTTTAAATAACATTCTAATAAGGCAAACGGTCAGGAAGAACAGTCAGTAACCTGCAGTACAGTTAAAAAAAGCCACATTAAATGGTTCTTTTAGCAGATAATCTAGAAATCACTGACAGACTGATATTGACTGGTTTTGGGAGCAGGCCGAGATTTGACAGTAGAGGAAGAAGGAAATATTCAAATTATTTTAACTTGCTTAAAAAAAACCCCAAAACACAAATCAGTCAAAGACTTTTCTGGGAAATAAAACTGTATTTATGGTGAAACAGAACACCTGAGAAAATACATTGCAATCAAGCATTTTAACTGCCTCGATTGCTGGAACCGGAGGCCAGACTGTTGTTTGATCTGGGTTACTGCATGCAGTTGGGCGCTGCCGTGCGCGGGTGGCCAGACCAACACGCTGTGTGCAGAAACTGTCCGTGAGGCTTTAGCGTCATCCAGCCTCTACCTTTCTAGTACAATTCTCAGCAGCGGCTTGCACTAGAACCAGCATCACCTATCACGGCTAGGTCTGAGGCATGCTTATCGTCCAAAAACCCAGGATTTGAAGGGTTTTTGTTGAAACTCTTTGGCAGCATGCACCCTGATCTTTCAGCAGGGTTTGGACGTGTGGATTCACCCACACGCAGAGAACTCGGCCTGCACACAGTGCGACTGAAGGGTCAGAGTCATAACAGGCAAGTCTGAAATGGAAATGAGGATTACATTCTAGTCTTCAGGTAGCATGAATTAAGCAAAAGAAAAAATAAAAGCAAATAAAAAAAGATAGATGATGTCATGAACATGACACCAAGTATAAAGAGAAAAGAGTTTTTTATCCCAGCTATGCAATAATTAAAATAAGGTTGTGTTGACACTTTAACGTCATCAATAAATACATTTAAACTGCGTTGTTATTTCGCCAGCAAAAATAACTCACAGAACTTACTTCCACATCCCTTATTTATCTGGGTGGAGAGGGACCAGGGGGAAGGGAAATCCATTAATTGCAGAGGAAGCATCCAAAACCTTGTTAGGACTAATTTTACATTGTTTAACAAAAGCAATAACCACCAGTACATAGTAAAGACAGAATCACAATGAGGATATAGGAGAGAGCAAGGGTAACACCATGGAAAGGTCACAGCTGAAAGGCTGTCACGTTTTATTAGACCCTCCGATTTAACAAGTAAATGAAGGTCCATTCCAGCCCATTGTATTCAGGGGTAATTACTCAGTACAGAGCCATGGGTTACTGTAAAAGAAGGGCAAAGAAAACAAAAAACAAAAGAAGTAAATGTTAACCAGAATTCACTGTCTGATGAAGTCTTTATTTAAAAACAAAACTCATCCAGAAATACACAGAGAAGACACTTTCAGGCAAAACCGCAGTTGCACTTGGCCAGAGTGAACTCCTGGCCCCAGTGAGCAAAATACCCTCCTTTATAGTGCAAATCTTGCAGTAAAACAAGGCTTTTGCTGAATAGAAAACAGGAAAAGCAACCTGCCAGCATCTGTACAGTTCTAAACAGATGCCAAATAATAAAAAAAGGTAATACTTTTTGCATTAAAAACAGAAATTGTTGGAATCACTGAGAAGAAAGTCAAAGAAACATCATCGTCTTTCTTCACAAACACTGGTATGTACAGCAAGGTGACCAGCTTTCCCTGAGATTGGATCCAGGATGTGCATCCAGGCCAGCACACTGAGAGGGAGACAAGGCAAGAGATCCTTCGTGACCCCTGCAGCATTCAGAGAACACTTAGTTGCAAACCATGGATCCAAGTTTGAGACTCCCCCAAGCCTGGGGACTAGAGGTTTGGACTCAGGCCCGTGCCTGTGAGGATGTCAAGTTTTGCAAAAAGTCCTTTAAAATTATTTGAGTCACACATGGCAGCACAGGGGGGTAACGAGGGGTTAGATACAGCAAATTAAAAAGGGGAGAGGGCAGCCAGTCTCTCGAGACAGCACGTCCCACCCCACGGCAGCATCGGGTTGCGTTCACAGCAGTCCCACGATAGGGGCTAAATGCACACCACCGAGCAGCTGCGCTGTCTTACCGTGCAGCCTTCGCGCAAAATGGAGGGAGAGACAAAAAGCCAAACAACTGAGAAGAGGGGACGCTAGCCCTACGAGCGCTCGGCAGCCTGCTACTGCCTGAAGGGGAAGAGGTATCAGCAATGAGCATCTCTTGCCAGTTCCACGTAGGCTATTGCTGAGTTCTTCACAAGAAAAACCATAACCCAGAACAGCCAAAGGTGCGGACTCTTGCTTAAAACAAAATGGTGAGCGCAGGAAGGGAGCAATGAGTAAAGGTGAGCAAACAGGCACAATGGCATAGCTGCATGTTAACCAAATGTGAGGGCATTCGCTTCTGGTGTGAAGGGAAAGGTTCTACAGGAAACCCGAACTGAAAATGAAAGAAAAAGGCAGATTAATGGTTTTATGGATTAATGACAAAAAAAACCAAAATAAGAATATAAATGTTTCCTAACACACACACAGAGAAAAAGAAATGTTGCTAAGCGTTAATAAGGTTTAATTTGATTACAAAACATGCTTTATGCAGACACACACATGCATACACGCACACACACTCAACAGTGGGATGAACCAAATTTATTTTCTAAAACAATCCTTTCACAGTTTTGCAAGCTACACGACTCGTGAACTGTGCCTTGTTTGTATCCTTGCAAAACAGTGGAGCCCTGCAATACTTTATGGATCAATATGGAGAGTATTTTTCTGAATTCTGGAAAAGTACCATATATACATATTTAATTTAGCAAGGACAAATGACCATTGAAAAAGGAACTGTCTGCATTTGTATAGTGGGAACAAAGAACTTCATTTGATTCAAAGCCCGGCACACAACAGCGTACAGTTATGAGGATTGCCAAAAGCAATCCAAAACCAACAAAAATCAGTAATGTTCACTCTAACTGCACTTTAGCCGTGCCTTCGTACTTAGCACCAGAATGAACACTGTTATTCTTTGAGCTTATTTTTCCACATTCAGAGCCGGATAAGCAGAGAATTGTTTTTTTCATTGTTTTACAGTTACCGCTGGCAGCAGAGACATTCATTCAACCGGACTGCTCAAGACGACTGCAAGCTCCAGTTCGAATCAGTGCAAGACCCTTCTGAAGCTCTTCTGTTAAGTGGAACATCCCATTGAAATCAAATTCAAATGCCTCTCACTGACAGTGTTACGTTTACTTGCTTTTCCATTTCCCTTGATGGAGCTAAGAGGGAAGGAATCCTGGAATCAGCTTTTCCCTATTTAAGGGCAGACCATAAGTTAATTTGGCCTGTATCCTGGACAGAATGTAAATCCTAGCTTTGTCTGCAGGGAAGGGTGGCCTCGAGGCTGAGTTTTTAGGGTGTTTTATAGTTAAGTGTTGCTGTTCCAACAGTTCCCTTCTCCAAGAGACCTGCACACCTCAACCTGGCATGCTGTCACTCTTGCTTTGGATAATAAGTATTGCTGCCCCGTCAAGAAGCAAGACATTCCTGTGGGAGCTTTCTTTTTCCTCTCACCAGAGAATCAACAGCAAATTAAAAAGGCTCAATTAAACACACTCAGCCTAGCTATAAGTAGACCAGTGTCATTAGCAGTTTAACTAATAACCCTAATGAGGATGCTGCTCTCCTGCCAGGCAGGTGCATTTCTTACGCATCTTTGTTTAAACGAGTCTTCATTTTACAATAGATGCTGGCATTTAGCACTGCAGACGCTTATGGCAAGGTTTTTAACCCTTTCAGGCAACCTTACCCGTTTCACAAGCCTGCCCATGACTAAGTGGCCACTTTACATCCCTGCTTACATGAAGCCAGAGACACTCTGGACAGACTCACAGCATAACGCCGCTAACAGGGCTCTGCTCCAGTAGGAACTCCACGCCTTGGCATGACTCATCAGAAACTAAGACGCTGGCCTTATTCAGGGGCAAAGTGCCCTGACAGGCTTTCTGGATGCATCTGGAACACAGCCCTCTTCTACCACTAGCATGACCCTAACCATGGTCACACCGGGCATGGCTCCCAGGAGTGTGGGTCCATGTCTGTCTGCTACAACTGAATATCCCATCCCCGGGTGACCCATTTGACTGTTGAAAATGTCACAAAGTCTTTCAGTCTATCTTCAGAGCCTTCATTATCTGCTAAATGCTCCATTCATCATCTCTTGTGGTTTTGGACAATCAACTATAATAAGACAGCAGGTGAATATTGGTTTGGTTACTTGGCAGTAGCTTCTTTAATGTACACACACACACACACATACACACGTGCACACACACACAGTTTGGTGATTCTCTGGTGCTTTGGGACAAAGGAAAGCTCTAGGTTTGGCAGGTTTTACCATCTGTTAGTATGTGAAATGGGGGGATAAAAACTAGTCTTGCATCCACCTTCACTTGCGCTGTAACCACAAGTTAACAGCACAACTTGGAGGGGCAGGAGGGAAGGAGGAGAGAAGGAAAAGACATTTTCATGGCTAGCTGGGCTTTATCATCAGCACCACATCTCCACAGCAATTGTTGTCATAGTATCAATATGGCCTATGCGATTAAAGAATATAATTTATTTCTAAGGGAGATGGAATAAAGAAAACAGAGCCAACAAAGTGCTGGGAAGGTTTAAAAGGAAGAGGACCTAATCCTTATTTTCCTACTTTTCATGTCCTCATACTGAGTCTCTCTGCATTTTACTTTGCAGAATCTTTAAAGACAAACTTCATTGCATCCTTTTTCTACAACTGCATATATATAGAGAGACTGGTAGAGCATGTATAGTAAAGGTGAAAGCAGTGGAAGACAGAGATAATACTTATAGGCTTCTGAACTTGCACGGGGTCTGTTTTTTTAGGAACCGTAACTGATCCCACTGTGAGGTCTATATTAGTTAATGACGCTTACCAGGACAATGTGCCTCATGCACCATGCAGCAAAACAGCAGCTAACTGTAAAACAGCATACATTTAAGAGCTAATAATGATGATAATGATGTAACCAAAAAAAAAAAAAAAAAAGAAACCAAGTCATGATTAGTGCAAATTACAGAGCTTGGGTTTAAAAGAGTCACCTGTGAAAGAAAAAGGCTAGTGTACTGCCAGCCACTAGGAAACAAGATACAATTAAGCTACAGCTTGTGAAATTCATGGATTGTTAGAGATATTTATGATCTATATAGTGAAATGAATTATTAAGGAAAACTGGAGAAGTTACAGAGCAAAGAAAGCAGCACCATTTCTAACACAGCTATTTTCCTGGAGGAGAGAGAGGCCTCCTACAATCTTCCCAAGCCTCACTCACTAACCTATCTCTTCCATGAAGTTTTCTGTGCCTGTGTCCTTAACTGACAAGGACGGTATCAATGCTTTTCCATATGAACATGCTTGGTGGCAAGGAGCTCTTCTGAAATCACAGCTGCTTCTAGGAACAAGAGTGTGACTTGGGCCACAGCAACTAATTGCATACTATAGGGCATGTCGTCTCCCATTTCTGTTATCCTGACCCTGACTGATCTGAAGTCTACAGTGTAAGCAGTGTGCAGATGTCTGAGGGCTCTAAACATGAAAGAACTCAGCTGTGTATTCCTCACAGAGGCCAGGCTGGGAAGAGGAATCTGTCCTCAGTCAGTCTCAGGCTCCTCAGCATGAAAAGAAATTATAAACCCCTGAAGATAATTCAAAGGAGCAAATCAAAATACGCAGTGGAAAAAGGAACGGACAAGTGAGAAAAGGGCAGGAGCACTAATTGCTCATCGCAAAAGAATGTTGACATTGAAGCAGCTCCAGCTCAAAACTACAAGGACTAAACCAGGGTCTCATTCTGGTTATTGGTTTTTTCCTCTCCTGTCTCATTTCATGCCAAGTTTAACAGTCAAGGGCTATTTTCCCTGACAAACAGTCCTGTCAGCTCTCTGGGCACATGCCATATTGGTCATATTAACAGCACTTCTCCATGGATTTAAGACTGCGCAGGCAAGATTTGCTCTGGTTTTGCCCCAGGGATGTGCAGAGTGGGGATTATGGCAGTGGCATAGAAACCAGACCCTTGTTTATCTGCGTGCTGCCCTTTGTACACATGCTAAGGTGGCACAGCACTCCGTTTTGGGAAATGTTCCACAGTGAGACAAAAAGGAACTGCTCATTGCTAGGTGAACCAGGAGGACTGTTTCAGCTGTACAGCTGGTTGCTCTTGAGCAACTGCAGAGCATTAGGAGCCTGGCATGGGCACTGCCGGCGGCCCAGATCACAGGACCCTTACGAGGGGCTGGATCCTGTCACACCAGTCCCTGGCATGGGGAACTCCTGCTAAAGCCATGCAGGATATCTCACTGTTTTTGTGGAGGGCAAAAAGCTGATTTAGGGCCGGAGAAAAGTACGAGCACTAACAAGGAGCTATGACCTGTCCCCTCATTTTGCAGATTTCAGACTTCAAGACTATTAGTCTCCCTGAAAAATTTCCACAGTTTAAGCTTTTTCCCAACCTAAACAAGTAAGACCCTGAGACAGGACACACTCCTCTCTGGGGGTAGTGGGACATCCCTCCTACCCACACCCTAGCCTTGGCAGCTAATATTGTTCCACTTATTACAAGCACTGACAGACCAAGGCAGGAGCAGGGAATCTCGGGAATGAAAACAAGATCATCCTCTCCCATGTTGTCAGCAAGCAATGACGGAGGTTAGCACTGCTCCCTTCTCTTCAGGATGGCAGCTAAAGGTAAAATGCTTCTAGCTACTGCTCAGTCTTAGTAGGGATTAAATCTGTCTGCAAACCTTCCCCTGATAAGGACTGGCTAGGTTGGGAGAGAAATATGAACACCCAGAAAAATAGGAAAGGAGAACCATTACCAAAAAGCAAATACCACTGGGTTAGCAACTTACTTTTTTCTTTCCTTATCTCTTTTAAGAGTTTGCGATCCTCCAGCCTGCTGAGCCTGAGACTGGAGCAACTCAGCTGCTGTCTTCCTTTGTTTAAATGCATTTACTTCATCATCCAGAGACTTCTTCTTATCCTCTAGCTTCTTTTTTTCATCCTGATGTAACTTCTTCAGGCGATCAAATTTTTCGTGCAGCTAGAGGGGAAGGAAAGAGGTGAGCAGCACTACCAGATATTCTGTTCACAGGAAAAGAGGAAGATGGAAGGATCCCATGAGATCTGAGCCTGCAAGTTTTCATTGGTCTCTATATCACTTCTAGCCCCCTGAGCTGACATGGTGTAGACAAAGGGCAGGGAACAGTCTCCTTCCACAACAGCTTACAGACCAGGCAATGTTCCAGTGATGCACCATTGCACAAACTAAGAACAGAGGATTGGAAGAGTATAACCGTAAAAAAAATTAATCCATTTCTAGGGGTCTCCGCCTCATTTTAAAGGTCAGTACATTAATCGATTTTTCACAAGGCTAAGGCAGTTCTATGGGTATCTTTTTTATTTAACAAGCTTATATCGGGCTGTTTCTCTCCTTGAATTTTGCCACACTGCAACTCTCCATCAGAATCAAGACCATGGCACTTTCATGGTGCAGTTAAGTTGTATGCTACAAGCACAGCGATCTTGTTTTGTACCACAGGACGAACACCTTAATGTCTCCATGACCCCAGGTTAAACTTTAGACTTCTTGATAAGGAAGTCCTAAACCACACTATGCAGAAAGTGCTTTGGCAGCAGCTACCTATTTGGGAGTGGATCTATCACTCACAACCATGAAGAGACAAATACTGCAGTCTTCACCTCTTTTTCTGCCTCCTTCAGCTCCGCTTCTTTTTCCTTGACCCTCTGGACAAACATTTGCCTCATTGCCTCTTCTTTTTTCTGCAGTTCCCCCAGAAACTCATTTCTTTTGGCTTCATAAGTTTCTTGTAAGCTAAAAAGAAAGGAAAGTCCAGTGATGTGAGTTGGGAAAAACTGCTTCCCCTGGACCTCCGAAATCAGGGTTTCACCATGAATACTGCTGCCCACAGCACATTTGCCACTCACTCACCCATGTGTGCCCAAGGATGTATTTACCCAATCACTTCTTGGCTCTGTACACTATTGCACTTTTCTGTATGTTGAATGCTGGGCAACTCAAAGAGACCAGCTGGCAACAAACACTAGCTCAGAAGGACACTGCTGTATCTTTGCAGCACAGACATTTCTACTCCTATACTTGCAGTTCCCCAATCAATCCTGCACACGCTGTCTGTGTTTTCACCTTCTCCCACTGAGCCAGCACCTTTGCTAAAGTTTGGATTTATCTGACCTGGCAGGTTTTCTTGCTGCATTGATTCTTTATATGCTCTCTCAAGGACACACACATACACACACACACACGCAGTGCATCCAACAATGCCTCTCTCAAGCTCTCCTGTCTCCTCCAGGGATCCCACCTGAAGGGTTTGCTGTCTGGATCGGTGTCCTTGAAACCCATCTCTTCCAGTTTACATCGCCGGTACAGCTCATAGTGGCGTGTGTGGGTCTGTTCACGAAGGTCTTCCATGTTCACGCGGATCAGCATCTCCCGCAGCTTCACAAAGTCACAGTGAGCTTCATTCTCCACTGTAAGAAGACATGATAAGGAATAAAATGGGGGGAGAAACAAGGGTCTCTTCCCACATTCCTCACCTGTCTACTCCTTTAACAGGTTTGACAGCCCTTCCGAGCAGAGAAAACTGTCACTATAGGCCTGACACAAGGATTTAACAAAGGATAATTCCCAGTGAGATATTAAAGTCCAGCAGGCCCTCGCTCCTCTTATGAGAGCCCACTGCCTCCTGGCGGAAGTGTCACCATTCATGCCACGAAAATCCCAGGGCTCAACTCACCCTGCACTGTGCCCCAGGGGTACTGACGAGCTTTCATCATTTTGTTTCCTATTTTCAGCTCCTCCGTGCTCCCGATCACTGCAAACGGCAAGTGGGCCTGGAACACATTTAATGATACCCACGTTAGTCTCTCTCAACTCTGGCTGACTTACCAGCACACAGAGATTAGCACAGCCACTGAGCAAGACAGTCATTATGCACACGCTAATCTCAGGGAGTCTAGTCACTGGCCACTAGCCCAAGACAACAGGGGAGAAGGGAAGGTCCTTTTTAGAAATCTTGTTAGTGCTACCACTCTATATCCTCTACCTGGCTGATCCTCCCAGCCACAGGGTCTCAGGTGAGAAGAGCCAGTGCAAGACTAGCATCAGAATGACAGCTTGAACAACGCGCTGCGCGGCTCTGACTGCGGTGCTGTCCCAGGGGTTGCCATGGGTGAGGAGAACATCTGCACAAGCACAGAAGCAATAAAAGAGGTCTTGGAGCCTTCTTGATTTTATCCCCCCACCACTCCCTCAGCTCACACTGGAGCACAAGACAACTCGCTCTTTTGGATCACGAGATCAAAGTCGCTCCTTCACCCCCAGAGCAACAGCTTTCCTCCCCGCTTGCTTCAGCCCTAGTGAGGAGCTGTAACACTAGCTTAACTGTGCCTTGTTAAGCTCTTCAAGGTGAGACACACTCCACAGAGTACAGTTGTTACAAGTACCTGAAGGCTGGCTAAGAACAAGAGGGATTTACTTTCCAAAAACTCAGAAATAAAAAATAGTCACTTCTTCGTAAAGAAGATACTTTTTGCCTCTGCAGAGAGACTAAGAGTATCACCCAGTGCGAGCTCAGCGGAGTTGGAACAGAAACACTCCCGACACCTCTCTAGGCTCAAGAAACCTCACCTTACACTCCTGTCATTCCCCAAACTCAGGCAGCCAAGCAAATCCCCCAGACACTGCTATTGTACTTTGCTGCATTTATCTGTTGTGCAATAAGTGAGATTTCCCCCCACCTCCCGCTTGCTCCTGGGAACTATACTGCCAAGCAGCAAAGAAGTCAAGTGCAAGGTTTCAGCACTTAAAATAATGTTACCAGCTCCCTACACCCACCCCTTCTGCTGAATTTTGTGCAGTGACATTTGTTAGCTAGAGTTTTTAAAGTGTGCTGAGTTCTGGGCAATTAAAAGGGCCCCAGGAAGCTAATTAAGATCAGTGACCGTGGACTGCTCTCAAGAGCAGGTAGTGAAGTTTTAATTCCACAGGTTATCTAAAAACTTGGACAAGTTCATGACAGCTGGTACAAGTGAAAGATTTCAGAGATTACATTTTCTGCTTTCAGGGCGTCGCTCATACAGTCAAACTTCAAATACAGGAAAACTGCCTGCAAGCACTCACAAAGATGGGCTTCTCAGCTTTTATTCCTTGACCTCCCAGCTCTCGCATGGGACACGCGCAGAGTAAGCGGGGCTGGCAGTCAGTCTGATGGGGCCATGCTGGGCTACGCAGAGGCTCTATGCGGCGGTGCCTCCCGGATCACTCTCCATGCCGAGTTACCATCGCAATCACACTGATGCACCAGCGCCTGGAGGGATGCAGGCCAGCATGGAGCTGTGCCTGGTCTGTGCAGGGTAAGTTCCCTGCGGGAGGGGCCAAGCAACAGAAAAAGGAAAGTGGCCTCCCAGGTTGAAGGAATCTGATTTTCAGCAGAAAGCTGTCTAATCACAAAGGGCAGGGAATACAAAACACTGGAGGGGAAGGAAACAAAGCTGTCTCAACTGAACAGCCACCACAACACATAAGGGAAACTCCCCTAGCCAGCTTCCAAAAGAATAATTTACCGCCTCATTGCTACAAGCTGGAGTTTTTCCTGCCTTCAAGACATACCACGCACAAGTGGCAGCACTATCCACAAACACTTCTGCACATGGGGTCAAGAACAGTCAGCAATCCCTGTGGAGCAGGTCACTGCCTCTCCACCGGCTGCAAACAGGCCTTGCATGTCCCGCAGTGTCCCGTTGTGCAGCCACTGTCAGGCAGCCTGACAGGGTAAAGACCCCAGGGCTGAGCAAGGGCCACACGCCACCTTCAGCTGCTCTTGGAAGAACCAGAGACATCACACTGCGGGGACATGCTGGCTACTGCCAGGCATTGGGTGGGCTATTCACCTACTGCAGGTCGGCTCCTCACTACAGGATACACTGGAACTGGTCTGTACCTGTGTCCAACTGCTGGAAACTCTGAAATGCCCCAGGTACTAAACCCCACAAAGGCTACACCCTCCTCTGCAGGTCTACACGGTGCTATTTCCAGAGGAAAAGCCATTGTGGTTCTGTGGCGCCTGAGGTTTCAAGCCAGCTGCTCTCCCTCCAGGACACAGGATTAGGCAAATGTTTGCGAGTGGCAATGTGCTCCCCACTGGTGACCAGCTCCTCCACAGCCCACCAGAGCTGCCCACTTTTCTTCCCATCCTGCCACTTCGGGGTGAAAGCTTCCAGACCTCCCTGTTGGCTTCTTCAAACTGTCCATGAGGAGCATCCCATAGTCAGCTTCTCCCACAGCTGTTAATGCTTTTTGTTTGCTTCCTATTCAAGTCTCCAGAGAGTGAAGTAAGGGTATTTCCAAGGGACAAAGCCAGAGGTGGGAGCAAGAGGAGCAACCTGAGACAGTGGCAGAAACACCATGCTATGGCCACACAGGCACAGCCTGAACCTCGGCCATCCATGGGCCCCGTTACCCTCAACAGCAGAGTCGCTTCCTCCACTGGTATCAACTGTTCGGCTGCTGTCTTTGCCAGTGAGGAAATGCTGCTGATTTCCTTCTTCCAT
>NW_009649308.1:5044807-5055863 GCF_000708025.1 Charadrius vociferus
CAGGAAGTTCCAGCTCACACCACGTGGGACAGCTCATGTAGCTGCATGTGGTTTCATTTAAGCAGCAGGTGCAGACAGAATATTTTCTTCAGTAATTAGACTAATTCATTCAAAATGGAAAAGCCAATAGGGAGCTGAAAGAATAGGAGAGCTTGTTTTTCTTATTTAAGAATAAAATCCAGGTGGGAAGAGACCTAAAGAATTTTGGACAGTGTTTTCTCTGAAGTTGTAAATACATCCCTGGTGGGATTCTCAAAAAGACCAAAACAGTTTCAAGAAAAATCAGGCATCTTGTTCTGAAGATTTGTTTAATCTGATTATTTTCTAAATACTTCACTTGACACCTTTGTTCATGGTTAAATACTTTTGTTTCTGCTCACAATGGCACATATTTTAAATCCTTCAGTTAATCAGTTTCTGCCAGACCAGGCAATATTTTCTCTGTTTAGTAAGCCAATTTGGAACGCAAAATACTCTGGAAAAAAATTCCTGATGCATCCAGCAGAAGTGGATATAATAACATAAAATGCATATGAAAGAGTGAGTTTGCATATTTTAAAGCCTAATTTTACTTTTCATGCAAAAGACAACTAATGCGAGTTATAGGCAAAACATTAAGGAATCAAAAGACCAGTCTCAATTTTCTCTGTGATTAAAAAAAGAAAAAAAAAGTAATGGATCCAAAGAAGTTGTTGGTCAGCAAGAAGTACTAAGTAAGCACGAAGACTGCATTTATAACCTTTCAAAGATGTTGATCTGTAACAGGCAAAGACAATGAAGCTTTCTGTAGAGAAGTACAAACACAAAGGTTAAGGCAACTGATTTAAATCAAAGTTTCCCATTCCTCAATTTTAAACATGACTGAAATTGGCAATTTATGTCACAAACCTAAATTAACCCATCCTGGCTCTTTTACTCCCTCTACAAGCTCATCTCCTGACCTAAAGCATAAACAGATTTGTCTTATGTTGCTAATAAAATCAGTATTTGGATAAAAGTTTTCCAGGTCTGCAAAACTGCCTTGATCAGATTCAGATTCTGGCCTGCTTAGTCCCCATAAACCTGGTAATTATATCAGTTTAACGGAGGATTTAAAGAGTTGATCTCTCTGTGCAGCAGCTGACACAACCCAGAACGTCTACAACCCGAGACAGCAATTCCCTCCCAGGAGACATGTAAACAGCTGAAAGAGAAGACAAGCAGAGGTTTACCTCCACCCTCAGAAGGGCCAAGGGGAGAGGACTTCTCCCTTTGTCATCACATCTCCGGTTCCTTGATGATGGAGTGATGTTGCATCTTTGTTTCCAGGAGTAACTGTATTCCTACACAGTGAGAGCACTAGGCACTGAGAATGCTGCCATCACAAAACTACTCTCGCCTGGAAACCACCACTGACAGCTCTTACATTAGGACAAACTTCATGCTTCTTTCAGGCCTGTCCACAACAGTCTACAACTATTCATATTAGATCAAGAGATGACACAAAAGCATGTCAGCTAGACCTCTACTTCACCAACAGCAGTTAAGCAACTTCCCCTACTTGCTTTCCTGTAAAAAGCCTTCTGGAAAATGGGAGCACGGTAAGGATGCGCTGCCAGAGGAGCCAAGGGACAGCTTGCTCTGTCTTCAGGGAGCCATGGAGGGGCATCCACAATGCTGGGAACGCCAGAGCCAAAACAAGCACATGCAAGCACCTCGAGAGACGTTTGGCCCGAGTTGTGTACTGTTTTTCACACGTTGCTGATTAATCTGTATAACTCCTTGCCACAGGATCTTGGAAGTTCACTGGGGAAGGGGAGAAATCAGCTGATGCATGGGACAGAAATCTAGAGAAATCCTTGAGCTGAAAGGGGTTAGATGCTGGGGAAGTATTTGGGGGAAGTAAAGCATCGTACACATTCCCTGTCTTCTTACATACTCCAAAAGTGACCAAAAGCAGATGTTCAGGGAAGACAAGGGCGACTGGGCTGGATGGCCCTCTGCTCCCACCCTTGGGTTTTATTTCTCACATCAGCACTTGGATGTAGCTCAAGGGAAGTCACTGCTCTAACCAGCCTCGTTGCATCCCCCCATCCATCTGTTCTGTCCGAAGGCATCAAAGCCAAAAGGCCAAATCAGACCAAGGACCCAGATAAGTAACTCGATCAAAAATAAAACAGCAACTTGGTGCCTACTGGAGTCCCAGAGCAGGCCAGGTGAAGGGGCTCTGCTGCAAGGACAGCCACAGGCAAGAGGAGATACCTATGGAGGCAGGGCTTTGCAGAAGATACCCATTGAGGCAGGGCTTTGCAGGAAACACCAGCCAAGGTGAGCAAAACTGTTTGATGCGAAAAACACAGGGAGAGGAGCAGAGGCGCATGTCTGTAGACAGCCAGCCCCTCACACCAGACGGGTAATACCCATCTGATCAATTCATAACCCGGGACTGTCCTTGCCCCACACAGCCAGGCCTCACCAACGGTCCGATTTCCTATATGTCCCTCAACAGATAAGCATTAGGATAAGGAAGTGGTTAAAAGGCAGTCTGTTTTCTGACTAGAAAGCCCACCAGACAGGCAGTAGCCTACCACTACACCTACCATCCTAGGCTCTGCTAGCCTAGGATGACACTACAAGGATGGGATCCCTGTGAAATCCTCTGGTTTTAAGACACAAAATAAAAGGGAAAATGGATTTAAGAAGCACCTCAATATGGGCCACCAACCCCTAAAGTCACAGTGCTGTTCTGGGAGAGGAGGAAGCACCAAGTCACTTACATTCATTGTTCCATTTATCTCTGCCACTGATTCATCATCTGTTGGGAACTGGTAGATCTGAACCCCGTTACTGACCAGTTCACTTGTGATTTTAATTTTAAATTTGGTCAGCTCACTCTTGGAAATGGCATCAGATTTGGCAATGATGGGAATGATGTTCACCTAGAAAGGAACAGAGTGGTGAGAAATCGTCATCCTTGCTCCAGGGAGTTTTTCCAAGTCTGCAATACAACTTAGAAAAACTTAATAGCGTCCAATAAATCTACGGGATTTATCTGCCAACCCAGTCATCTCCACTAGCATAAGGGCTATTCAAGGCGGGGAGATGTGCCCTGGAAAAGTAGCAGCCTTTCCACCACGTGCATGGCAGACCTGCCCAGTAAAAGTTAAACAAGCCTACCTTGCTGTCAAGCTTCTTCATTGTTACCAAGTCCAGGGATTTCAGCGAGTGGCCTGTTGGAGCAATGAAGTACAAGCAAGCGTGGATCCGGGTGTCATGGTAGTTGTGCAAGACCCTTTTTATCTTCAGTTCTTCTTGCAAGTAGGCTTCAAACTGAGCATCAATGAACTCAACGATGGGCTTATAGCTTTGGTAAATAGAAAAAGAAGAGTTATACATCTTGCAGTCAGAGAGGTAAACAGACAGTGCTCCTTTGCTTGCTTTTAAGAAACAAGCTGATTTCACTTCCCAAGATCAATTCTCTCAATCTCCCTTCCTCCCCACCCATAAGAAATTTAAAAATTACAATACTGACAAGGAGATGTGGTGCTACATCAGGCTCTAGCAGCCCATTTGACAAAACACAGTACTGGAGATTCAACAAAGGACAGGAGACACACCATCCTCTCCAGAGAAAGCAGACTCTAATATTTTGAAATGTGAAGGTGAGAGACTGTTAAAACGCAGGATAATGTAGACTCATTCGCAGCAGTGTGTAACCCGTGCTTGCACTCAGGGAGCAAACAGCTTGCTGCTCTCACAGCGCCTAGTCCCGCAGGTGGAAGACACATCTCCATTCAGTACTGCCTTTGGCCAGTGCTCTGGGGCAGGAAATTCCTGCAACTCCCTTGCAAGGCCATCTGAAATACAGAGCCTGTCAGACTCACAATGTAAAAGACATCAGTGCATCTTAAATAAAACTAAAAAGAAAATCTAACAGACCCACAACAAAGCAAATCCCATCTGCTATGCCTCTGTGAAGACACACCTTGGAGATGGTCTGGTGAAATTGCACACCCCTTAACTGCCATGGTCCAGCCATGCTGGGACATGACCTGCCAGAGATACTTCCCCAGAGTATCTCACTGCACATTTATTGTGCTTCCTTTGGCAACATGGAAGAGCCCTGCCAGAAGTGGCTGTTAAGCCACACGGTCACTAGACCACGCTAGTGGTTTGGTCAGCAGTTTGTGGTCAGCACGGCACAAGGAAACAAGCACAGATGCCCTGGAGCTCTCCACTCTCCTCACTAATTAATTTGGGCAGAAGGCTGCCAGCAGGGCAGATATTGCTCTGACAACATAAGAAAAGCAGCTTTGATAGCTGGAGCAGTGCCGACAAACCACAGCCTCTGTCCTCTCTTCTACCTGTCCCATCCCAAAGAAATGACAAGGACAACCCATAAGAAGGAAGGAGGAAAACTTTACAGTGCAGTCTGCCTCAGCTAGGGCACAGGGAGAGACTCTGCATGAGAAAACCAGGTCACGATACAGCCTCTCTCCCCCTTCATGTACCTGTCCTCTTTGTTGATCTGATCCCCAAAGCCCACTGTGCTCACAATAGTCAGTTTGAGGTTGACGTTGCTCTCCTGCAGATCGTAGGTATTAGACTTCAGCTGGACCCCGGGCTGTGAGTGAGACGCTGGGTCACCTTCAAATTTGGTGTTGAAAAGTGTATCCATGAGGGTGGACTTACCAAGGCCAGTTTCCCCTATTGGGGAAAAAGAGAGTTGAGATGTTGAATATGGCTTGGCCTGTCAGCTTCCAAACATTAACAGGGGTGAAATTGTAGCACATGAAAGCAGATGTCATGCTCCGAAGGGATCGTCTGGCAAGCAGAAAGCCGTGTACAATGGGAGCTCTGTATTCTGGGCAAATTACATTTCACAGTCTAATGGCCATTAATATGGTTAGAAAATAGAGATGAAAAGAAAGAGGTGAAAAGGCAAAGGGGAAAGCATCATTCAGGTCCTGCATAAACCCAAAACTACACTAGAGAAAATGTTTTCATTAAAAGGCAGGAAGAGGAATGGGGCTCATTGCCATCTCCAAAAAAAGATGCCCCAGATCAATATGCCTCTAATAAGCAGCCACTGAAATAGCCTCTTTCCGTGCAGAAACACTGAGAATTGGTTCCAGTCCTACAGCAAGTTGTGCAGTTGGTTTCCTGTACCCACAACAGATTGAGTTGGGGGATCAACCTTCTACACTGGGCGGGTACATTTTCTGTAATATTTGCTTTTCATACCTTATGGGCTACACAAGCCATACAATACTCCAAAATGTGCTTCCAAAAGTTCTGCAGCATCAAACTGCTATTTGGATTCCATCTATCAAACGGGAACTATTTCCTCGTCCAGAAGGAAGAGACAGATCCCAGAGACAGGTCTTAAATTTGTTTTAGATACATCCCAGGAAGAACAAAACAAATCCCTCCACGCACTCATTCCACAGGCCAGCCTCCCTTACCATGCTATGACAACAGAGCCAGCTTTCCAAGCTCAAAGGATCTGACTTTGTGCTAAACCCATAAGCAGTCTGGTTTGCTGCCCTGTGATGGCTGTCACGTTTTGGGGAAACGGTGATTTCTGAGCTGCCAAGCTGGCTTTTGCAGAAACTTCAGGAGCTGGATGAACCCCACCCGCTGCGAAGGCTGCTCCTTCAGCCCACTGCACGACCACAGGGTGAATGTGTCTGGCTGAAGCAGCCTTCCCCTCCCTCCCCCAGCCCTCAGCTCTCAACCAAGACAACTTCATCATTTTCCTACTTTGCTCAGAAGAAAAGAGCTTCTTATTTTTGTAGCCTTAGAGCTCTCCAACAGATTCAAACTTGCATGAAATGCCCAATTCAACAAGGGGAAACTCCTCCCCGTCCTCCCCCATCCAAATCTCCAAGCCTCACCCCTGCGAACTGGCAAATCCCTCTCCCTTGGCCCCAGAAGGGACTTCTCTCACTCAAGGCAGGGCAGGGCAAACATCCACTGCTCTAGGAACTAAGCGGTCTCTGATTGCCAGGATAGTATATCAAGTACCTTTCCAGAAGGCAGCAAGATTCATTAACATTTGAAAGTCAATGTTCACCTTGAGCTGCAGAGCTGCCAGCTAAGAGTTTGTGCTCCAGCACCAACTGATGCCAGCTACAGCCAGAACAGCCACAAATCCAGTTGCTCTTCTCACCAATCTTGTTTGCAATCCAAAGGGGAGAAGAGGGAGTCAGCATTAGGAGCTGCTGTTGCTGCAATCCCTTGTGCTACATTAATGCATCAGCCGTATCTACAACACCACTGACCAGCATGCACCGGCAGCAGGGAGGGAGGGCGACCCAGCAAAGCACAAAGTTATTTCTGTAGCTGGAGGAACAAGCTGGACCATCCAGAAGACTCATGGCTGATGACAGCAAGACTTTCACTGGCTTAGGATCTCATAGTCTGGGCTTTTGGGGTACCATTTGCCCCAAATGGGGAGCAGGTGCACAAGGCGCAGCAAACCAGAGCATAGCCACAGTCTGGATGGGGATTTTGAGAGTTAACAGCAGACAGCCTGCATGACCTGCCAGGCCTTTCTCAGGGATTCCAGGAAAACAGCAACATTAAAAAAGACAAAAATCTAAACAGCCTGAGAAGGCTGCAGCATTTCCAGAGCCCCTGCCAAGGGATGGGTGGGACAGAGCAGGGAGTGGGCTGCTTGCCTGCGAATGCCAGGATCCCTGATGGGGCGCCTCAGGACAGGGGAGCTCGTCAGCCCTGGGGTATGGGAGCATCGCCCACACACCAGCCTGCAAAGCCCCTCCTGTGCCACCGTCCTGCACTCTCCGTTCCACAGTCTGGCAGGCCCTGTAGCAGGGCTGGATCCAAAAATCCATGCCTCAAGCCTCCAGGGCTGCAGGACAGGGTGACAGGGGAGCAGCAGCAGTGACCAGGGCAGGGAGCTGCTCTCTGCAGCGGATACACAAGGTCGCGTGTAAATCACGCAGGCTTCCGGGCAGACAAAACACCCTGTAAGCCACCTCTTATTTCTGCTTCCCTTCTTCTTTGGGGAATAAGGTGTTCAAGTGAGGCCAAGACTATTGTTTAAACGCATCCTGAACCTGCTAATCACTGCCTACTTTAAATCAATCTAATGCGTTGTTTCTAACAGGAGTGACTTGAACTATCAGAGGAGCCAGGAGAAGGGCATAAGAGGTGCAGGCAAATTTTTAAGATAGAACATGTTTTTATACTCCATCTCATGCCAGCTACGCAGGGACAGCAAAGGCAACTTTGAATTCACACACTGAGGTTTTCCTTTTGGAAGGGGAAGATCTGAATTGGTAAGACATTTTTCCATAGGTGGGAGTTGCCCATCCAAACAGCTACAACTTCGTGTTTAACATACAAAACACCCAGCCACTAACACAGCATCTCAAACGTGAAGTTGGCACACCAGAAATGACATTCGGCCAACAGATACACCCGTCCCCGCACTGTGTAACCCCACGGACATGGCACAGCACTAAAGAGCTAGGGAGCGGTGCTACTCTGAAGGGTGAAATGACAGAAGGGAGGATTTCTGAATCTCCTGGGAGTTTCTGCCTGACACAGAGGCAACCTTCTGCTGGCTGGAAGATGTAAGTGGTGCCAACTGCTTCTTGTAAGGACAGGAGTCCAGATGGAACAGATGGTCTGATGAAAAGGACAAGTAGTCTGTGCTCATTCCAGCCAACAGCACTGGAATCTTCTCCAAAAAGCAGAAATGATGAATGGGGATTAAGGGAGACAGAATTACCGTGGAAAAAGCAACAGTGGATGCAAACTGAGTGAGAGGCGTCCTTGGCAGGGAGATTATTTCCTGATGTCAGGCTTACAGGCATACGTGTGATTTGATCTCCAAAACCGTACTTATGGATTATGCAACTCGGCAGTGGTCTGCTCTCCCGAACCAGGGCTGACAAAGCGCTGCAGGGAAGACAGGGCAGGGAGGGTGACCTTTACTGTTAAGGAGTTCTGCACCGGGGAGCTCTGGCAGCTACTGAAAAGCTGTAGCATTGTGCCTTTCATCATGGGATGGATTTTTGCTATTACATCCGATGATTTTCAGAGATGTAAAAAAAGAAATGGTAAGAGACACCACACCAGTCAGGCTCTGGACATGCAGCAACCCTACACCAGTGCCCGGAAGGCACCATCCACTCTTAACACCTGACAGCCTACCAGGCTTGAGACACTATGCTGGTCTCCCTCGTCCTGAGATACATTCCCTGCTCCGACTGCACGTGCACACAGCATCTTCAGTGCTCAATGGCAACAGTTCATCAAACCCCTCATTGATGGAGCAGTGGCACCACTTGCAAAAACACAGCTGGGTCAAGCACCACTCTCCTCTCTTCAGCTCTTCCACAGAGAGGTCCTCTGCTCTGAGACCAGACTGCCCTCCCTCTGTTGCCTGGGTGGGATGTCGCTCACACTCTCTGGGGCTCTCCAGTTGGTGACCAGGCAGAGCCCATGCCAAAAGACAGCAAGCACCAGTGCTGCAAGGCATGAGTGATCCTGCTGCCATCGATATGGCAAAGCAACGCCATGTTGCACAGGCAAGCAACACGAGCTAACCAAAAGCTAACCAACATCAGCTATTCTGGGTGAGATGGAGATGAGGTTAGGTGAGAGGTGGAAGTGAAATGCTACCATACTTGTCTCTGACACTGGCCAGCAGCTAAGGTAGAGGAACAGAAGAAGCTGCATCCACAGCAAATGCCCCTTCCTTTGGGAAGCTCACAGCTTCCCAAACCAAAATGGGTATCTTTGTGCTGAATGCACCTTTATGGCTTCTTCCTTCCACAGAAACTTTGACATCCTAAGCACCCCACAGCAGTAAGCTGAATTATACACCATAAAAGCTGCACCTCCTTTTTTGTGCCTGCCAATTTACTTTGCTTTTCCCTAATACATGTTAAGTGAAACAACAAACAACTACTTGCTGGCCCCCTTCTCCACATCACTCAGGATTTAAGAGGCCCCAGTCATATCATCCTCAATCGACTCTGTGGGAGGACAGAGGAGTCCTTGGAGTATTCCCCTGTTCAAAGGCATGGAATAGCTTTCATGGGAGTGCCCTTTCCTAAGAGCAAAACACTTGTCCTTCACGAGATTAACAACCGTGGCTCCACATACCAAATAATTCAATCTTAAAGAAAATGTATACATGTGTACATCCCTTTCATGTGAAGAAACAGGAGCTAATCCAATGTAGCACGTTTGTAGAGACAAGCCCTGAGGCAGCTCAGCCTGATAAGGCCATCTTTCACGGAGAGAGGAAAAAATAGTTCTTTTGATCTGACAGGCGTATGAAGACACCGTGCAATTCACCCATTGCAAGGCAAAGGCTGGGCAGCGGGAGCAAGAGGAGCAACACAGGCTCATAAAAGAAGCTGAGGCACCTCAGAGGACTACCAGGCTCCCATCTGCCCCAGGAGACCAGCAGAGAGGGGGCAGGAGGGGCCCAAGGAGACCAATGGCTTTTTGGTTGGAGAAATCCTGATCTCTCCTCAGCTGGTTGCACCAGTGACCACAAAAACAACCATTGGGCAACTTCCAGGCTGTACAGCTCATCACCCCACAGAAAGCTGGAGAGCAGACAACAGCTCTGCTTGAGGAAACCCATGTACATCCCTCCCTTCCCAGCCAGTGAGAGCTCCAGCACACCAAGGGGCTCACTTGTTTGGAACGAGAGACCTCAAGCAGTTATGGTACAGCCCCTGAGAAAAGAGAAAATATTTCTGCCACAAAATTGCCATTCCTCGTTGCACTGGATAGGCTGGTTAGAACAAATCCCCTGCAAATCCCCAGGGGGGGGGGTGGGGGGAATTGCTTACAATGGGATACTAGTCTAACACAACTATAACCCAACCTGGCCAAAACTGAGAAAGTTTACATTAAAAAATATCAGCCTATTCTTCCTCTTTCTTTCCCCCGTCTCACTGAGAAATACAGTCAGCACAGAAGGTCTCAAGCATTAAATACTTCCCCAGTCTTTGCACTGAACTAAGAGGCAACTAACATTTTATCAAGGAAGCTTTAGGAAGAAAACGGTTGTGCTGAGGAATAAAATATCAGAGAAACCATCCGCAACCCCTAACTTCTTATGAAAGGTTTGCTCATTTATTCTATCTTTGGCTCTAGTCTCAGAGGGGAGACAGCTTTCAGCATGAGAAGAGCTAAAAATTGCTCCACTCTGGACGTGCTGCTGAGAGTCATTTCTGAAGCTTTCCTTGGCTCCTCTACCATGAGCTGGAGGAATCAGTGGCTCAGATCCAGTATGGCGCAGAGCAAAATTTTCATTGGATTTTTCCTCCAACAGATGCCACACACAGATGAAAAATGGGGGGCAATGAAGTGCCTTTCTATCATGCTTAGTGGCCCAACTATGGGATTAGTTCCTCTATTTGTTGTTTTGTTGTCCGAAATCCTCATTTACTCCCTGTTATTGCAATTTTTCACCCCAAACTCCTGCTGTACAAGTACGACCCAACAGAATAAATGACAGATGGACTCTGGGACTTTTTGTTTTCTTTCTCTAAGATGTTTAAGAGTTTAACTTTGTTACCACAAGTCAACAGGGGCACCAGATAACTCTTAAAAGACATTTTAAAGCCTGACCTCCTCAACTCAAGATTTGCACATCTTTTTCTCATGAAGCTTATTAATTTTCTCTATAAACTTTCTTTATTTCAAGGTTGGCCATGTCTGTGTTATTACTATTCATAAAAGACTGACATTAATAACTAATGCACATTGATCTTGGCAAGTCCTTGTTCCTTCAGATCAACAAGCGATTAATGCATTCCATTTCTGTCCTGCAAAGAGGAAAGCAGAGGCATTCATCTCTTCTCCACGCATCAAAGTGAACATATAACCACAGGAGGCATCCACTGCTACACCTACAACTTGTAGAAAAAAAAACAAAGCAGCTCGACAAGTGCAAAAGGAAATACTTTAAGACTTCAGTCTTTGGGACAAGAGTTTCACTAGGTCATATCACATTCACGCACTGTGGAAATCACCTAGCGACTCAGCCTGACAGTGACCTCCACTTGTCAGCAAAGATTTA
>NW_009649308.1:5055894-5063568 GCF_000708025.1 Charadrius vociferus
TAATAGGGCTCAGCTCCCCTCTCCTCACTCTACTCCTCTTGTCTCAGACTTAACCCTGTCCTGGGCAAACACCCGGTCTATACCATGAGCTGGATCTCTCACAGGAGTGGACAGACAACCTTTGTGCGCAAGCAGAGCTGACCACCAGCTGAGTCCTCAGGAGGCATCCACAGCTGCAGCTCTCCCCTCTGTTACACCAGACACTGCTGGGAGCATCTGCAGACAGCGGTTACTCCAAGCCACACAATAACCTCCTGCTCCCAGAGGCAGGGCACCAGCATCAGTAAACCAAACTAACTGTCCTATCAGACAATTATTAATTCCCTATTATTACTTTCCTTATCCACCTTACCAAACTACTGTACCAAAGCCATACAAGATTTTACTTTTGTTACCTAGGAGGGACTGTATAGGATCCTGACCCTGGGGAAGACCTGTGAGACGAGCAGACACTGCAGGGACAGACAGTAAGTCCTACTACAGTGCCAGGCCCCAGCTGAGATCCACACCACATGGCAGCTTGGGTAATCGTCTGACTAGCTAAGGCTTGGCCAGACACTATTTTAATTCAACTATGCACAGAAGGGAGGAGAAAAAAATAGCTTTTAGTGATTTAAGAGGAGCACAACCAGTATTTTGTTAAAATAATTATAATAATAATTCAATACCTAACTGAAAAAGATCTCAGAACAAAGTTATCTGGCATGAGTACCTATTTTCTTCTAAAAACATGAAATTCAAACATACTAGGAAAATAAAGATCTTAATAAACCCCTGGGATTTTAGGCATTTCATTTCTATGGTTCACTGCTTGGTAGAAAGCCATACTGCATAACCCCAGCAGGGACTTCCCAGGGCACCAGTAAATCTTGTTACTGAAAATAGACAGAACAGTTGGGGAAATTTAAATCAAAGCTACCTTGTTAACGCTGTCACCTCCAAGCTACATCCAGCTGCAGAGAAGCCCTTTTCAGCAAGAGAACTTCCCAAAATGGAAATACTCACCCACACACAGGATGTTGAAACAAAACCCATGATTAACTGACTTATTAACCAGCTGGTCAGGCAAACTGTCAAATCCTACATGTCCGGAAAGCGGGACAGTACGACAGCCTTCACCCTGAAATACAATTAAATAGTTTTGTCATTTTCAAGCAAAATACACTTATCTGTATAAAAACTTACGACCTCCCAAGTAGAATCAACTGCACAGTCCAAGCAGCGATTTGCACATATACTGTAAATTGTTTCAGCGTGCTTCCCTCTTCTCCAAAACAAATCCAGACGGCACAAATAGAATGTTTCATTTGCTACACATTAGAAGGTAGCCTTGTCAGAAAAATACTAAACTGTGCAAACACATACCCAAACACAGCTGCTGAAATAAAGGGGCGGCAAAACATTTGTTTCTTGAGAAATTATGTAGACGCTCAAGTCTCACCTTATACTGAAAACAAAAAGAATCCGCTGTGCAAAGGAATGTATTAATGATGCCTCCTCCTATAAGCCTATTACAATTCACTCACTGTAAATTGTAAGTCACATGTAACTCACATTCACAGCTGCAATTACTGAAACTAGCTAGAAACAGTTAATAAAACTGTACCTACATCTAGTAATTCAACAACCCAAACACACTGCCTCTGCAAACCTGAAGTTCAGTAGCACAGAAACAGCAGAGAATACAGTCTTCAAGCTATCAAATGCGGCAATAACTTCCATGTTGCTGAGAAGGTGAAAATCTCAGACTGCCAACAGGAGTCTGTCCAAATCTATAAAACGGCCATTAGCACCAGAAAATCAGGGATCATTGAAGGACGCTGCAAGGAAGATGCTCGCATGTGCAGGTGGCAAGACCATGCAAGGAGATGACCATAGCAGGTCATCTCCAGCTCTGAGCATTGCTATCCGAGATTCAGAACTTAACTTTCAAAGCTAGGAACTGAAGAGGAAAAAAAGCTGAGAAAAGCGTCTAGAACTGAGCTGCTCATAACCACGCAGCCCCATTAGAAGGGAGTCTGCACAGGCCTTTGGGAGCAGAGGTATCCAAAACTGCCTGCTGGGGGGCAGGAGCCGCTCCTGCCCAGCCGCCCAAACGGCTTCATGAGAAGCTGCTCCCATGCCCTGCTCTCTTCTGTGCCGAACACCACTAACCCAGTCTCCCCAGCCACGCGTCCCCCTTCTGCCCCAGGAAGCAGAAGGGCTGAACTCCGGCTCCAGCTCACTCTGTGCTCCACACCCAGCACAGCTCCTTGCTTCTGGAGGGGGCTCAGAAATCTTCACCTGGCCATTGCACAAAGGTCTATGCAGGCCAAGGCATGCTGGGTTCCAAACCTGCACAGCAGACTAATAAACTGCATGCAGAGGCTCAACCTCAGAAACGGCATCATGCAAAATGGAGAGTTGGTGCTAACCCTGCATATTTGTGCGTACTGGAAAGTTCCCCTCCTGCAGCCCCTCAAACAGGTATTTTCCCCTCTGGTGCAAAGGCTTTTCTTAACAACGTATTTTAGCGTCAAATACAGAAAATTCCCCCCTGGCCTTTCAGGGATATCATCAGTTTGCAAGAAATACTACAGCCAAAAGGCAATATATAATTATAATGTAATAATACAATAGGGTGTAGTTTTTAACTTATTCTTTCAGAATCATGTTTCCACATATCCTGAAAGCCTGTTTATAGGGACAGGCATACTGGTTTTCCTTCTTCTGTTAATGGCACTGGTATTTTAGGCTAGGAAAACATCCCCGCAGACTGCATTTACTACAGTAGCCTGTCAGTATGCATACTTGCCTTGTTACTGTTTTGCTGGTGCCGTTTTTTTTTGCCAGATATGAGGCTTCAAATACACTTCAGCCATTAACCATATTTACCATCCTGTGATGTGTAAATATGTTTCCCCTTAGCCATATTTTGTGTATTAGTCTGACTGTTCCTGCCAAGATGTTCACCAAATATGGCGCTTTATTAATTTCTGAGCACCTTGCCTCTAAACGACATGTTCATCAGGAAGGCACTCAAGTTCCCCAGATGATTCTGTTTTTGTCTTCTGAGGATGCAGCTCTGAGGTCAAATAATTCACAAACAAACAGCCAAAGCAGAAGAAAGGAAGACCATCGGGCATGCAGATTTTGTGACAACACACCTAAGCTTTCCTAAACTGCTTTCAGCAAAACAAAAACCCAGCACTGGGGTATTTTATGGCAGTATTTGATCCGCAGCAAGAGCACCATGACCCTGGTGAAGAACAGATGGGTGGACAGAGTCCACAAAGGCGTGAGAGAACCACAGGCAGACTCCTCCTGGGGAAGGGGAAATATCAAGTGTATTTTTAATACTCAGCCTTAAAACTGCACCGTTGGTAGATTGTTTGAACACTAGTCTCCTCAGGAAGCGTGGGCAGGAGTGTAGGCTCTCATTAAGAACAAATCTTCTCCTCATCCTTAAATATAAGTGTGATCCAGATGGAACAAAATAAATGGTAGAAGTTAAGCCACTCTTGGCTGAGAGGAGGCATTTACCATTGCACAGAATTCAGCCTGCAAGTAATTTCCTGTAACCTCTTTTTTCTAGTCACCTGTGGTTTTATAATGCAGTTAAACCACACTTCACATCTGCTACAGGCCAGGAAACAAGTACTGCAAAATTTGATTTCCAGTCACAGCAGCTGAGCCTTCATGTTAAGGTATATTGTGCTACTCTGGCTAAAAATCCAAAGCCTGCTTGGCCAAGGCATCGAGAGATCAGATGCAGTGAAAAAAAGAAAAATAAGAAATAATGTTTTAAGGTCAGACTGGGTTTGACACACATCAGAAGGTTGCCAGCAATTACCAAACCTGCAGAGAGAAAAGAAATGTTTTCTATCTGATCAACAAGAAACAGTGCAAGTCACCAGTCTTCACACACCAACTGGTGCCTATGTATCCAGAACACTGCTATATATAAACAGCATGATCATAAACAACATATGAACACAGCAATTAGTCATCCTGCCTGTACATTAAATGTAAATTTAGATTACCTTGTTCAAAACTGAAGGAGAGTACATTAAGCTTATAAGCTTTTTGCTGAAAAGGTGTTCAAGAGCTATCTTCCATTATTTATCTTCAAAAACAATCTTTCAGGTCAAATTTAAAATGTATGAAGAGGTACCAACAAGGTAAGCAATGTTTAACTGTTGTCTGTGTGAAGGCTCTTTCCACGAGAAACATTGAGCGCTGGATGGCTGAGAGTCCTTCCATACTCTCTATTTTAAAGTTAGCATCCTTTTGGAACAAAGACAAAGACGGGATCTCTGGGTAGCCAGTGTGAACACTGGCACCACACCAAGATACCAGATGCCTGCTTTTTTTTTTTTTCCCATATATGCAGAGTGACCTCCCCTAGGATACAATGGGCTGTTGTTCCTTGGGAGGAAGCAAAGCCTGTTTGCCACAAACAAGATGAAAAGAACAAAAAGAGCAACACGGTCTCTTGCTGAATTACCAGGCAAGGCTACTGCAGAGTGAAAGTAAAGAGTAACCACTTGGAGAGGTTTGGTTTTTTCCCCCCTGTCTTTGGAGGATTTACACACCTTTTGTTAGGGCTTCTCCATGCCACAGAAACCACTGGCGTCTAGTCTAATTCTTACAAAGAACTATCAGGAATATATGGAAAATACAAAGATGTTATAATAAATGATCCCAAGCCTGAAAGCACTGCACATTAAATATTAGTATACATAAAATGGGCAAGATTTAGACTGCAGGTGTTTGAATCACTCCTGGGTCCCTGGGATGAAAAAACAATTAGAGGAAAATCTTGCTGAATGTGCGTCTCTGCCTTGATCTGCTTTACACGACAAGTAGGTACAGCGCTGTCAGCTCCCAACATCCTTGGAGCCCCAAGAGGCCATTACCCCTTTGTGGAGATAAAGCAGAGCATCTTCCTCAAGACATGCAATGGTGCTGCTCATTGCAAATGCCAATGCTCCATATTCAGGAAAATTTCTGGTGGCCTGGACTAAAGCAACAATGAAAAAGGACACCATGGCAAAGGAAAAGCCTCCACTTGGCAATACTCAGGCAGAGCACAGCAAATAAAAAATGCTACAGCTCTGAACCCAAGGGATGCGGTGTCCAAACAAGGCCTGCACAACAAGAAAATGCTTCCAAAGACTGCAGTACAGTACTACTTCTGCATCTAACTGAAAAGATTGTTTCTGTTTAGGGCACTGACAGCTGACATTTAGTACTTCCAACACAATCTCCCACCTCTCCCCAGGTGAGAATCACTTCAAACGCCGAGGCCTTGGAGACTCCCTTTGGAGGATTTCCAAAGGCCCACACCATCCCTCAACGAAAACAAATCAAACAATGCTTAGAAAGCTCCACAACCGAAGCCAGTGCTCAAAGCAGCCACTCCCCTGCCCCTCTGCCACCCCTTAAGGCTGAGACCCTGGAGGTTAACCCCTATACCCAAAACAACTCTTGCACAGGACGTCAAATGTCAGATCACAAAGCAAGGCAGAACCTGAATTCAGGTTTCCACACCACAGTGTTTCACATGATCTTTAAACCAGAACAACATCAGATCCCTTCTCATGACCTCGGCATTATAGCATCCACTTCCCCAGATTGCATTTGGCTCTGATTAAACAGCAAATTAGAGCAACACTTGTACCAATTACTTCTCACTTGTACAAGTGTGTAATTCTCTTATGCAATGATAGAATTATCCAGCAGACAGTATAAACATCCTCCACGAGATAAATGCAAAGCAGGAATGTAAAGCGTAAAGATTCTGTATTTCTTTTCTTCACTCGGCTGATAACGAATTGTCAGGGCGCATAGAAAAAACAACAGAAAATTGGGAGAGAAATACTTCTGAATCAGCCACCACAGAAAGCAAGAAACATCTCACCAAAGCTCCTGACCATTGACCACCTTCTTCAGGCTCATTGCATCATTCAGCCATTCAACATTCACAAACGGTCAAGTGCTTCTGAAATCTCAAGTTCTGACAGCTCTTAAGATTACATTTCTTTATGCCCCTGCCAAAGGGCTGCAGAAACACCACGCTGTTTGGATATGTTCCCAGGAGAAGACTCTTCCAGCAATTAAAAAATACATATCTCTATCAGCAATCTTAATGATTTTTCTGACCTGTCCTACAGAGATTGACAGTTAGACAGTGCCTGGCAAGCTGGTCACCTGCACCCGTCCTCCACGGGGAGCAGGGTGGACACATCCCCTGCGGGTCTCAGCGTTTAAATCCTGCACACTCCATGACAGCAGAGGACAGAAGAGGGGCCCCAGCTCAGTGGTGACAGGGTCAGCTTGCCCATCCAGGGAGGAGGGGGTTTCAACAACCACCTCCACAATAAGTGGGTTTAGATCAAGGGTTTGCTGGGACAGAGGGAGGATGGTGACCCCAACTCCCCCACATAACCACTCCCAACACTTGCACGTGTTTAACCACATTGGCACACACAGAGCAGCCCTCTGTATCACCAGGGCATCACGGCTGACAGTTCCAGGAAGCAAAGCCACGGCCGGATGCCCAAGACCTGGGCTGACAAGTTGTCTGTCTGGACAAAGACATTTTCAATTTGCAGCACACTAATTTCATGTCTGTCCCACAGCTAGCTTTCTCTTTTGCCTCCGAAGAGAGGCTGTGCTGTATCATAATTCATTCCAGGCCACTAACAGATGTCTGAAACTCCTGTACATTATCTTAGGAAAGCCTAACGCTCAATTTCTTTAAAAGACAGGGGAGCAAGTGAGTCACTTTACATACCTTGGCAGTCACATACAAGGTAATGGGTATGTCCAGGAGGAAATAACATCACAAACTGGCAAGGAATGGCTACATCTACCCGTTCAACAAGACTGGGTCCATGCTAAAACCTACTGCTTTGAAGATAAAATGACAAGTGTTCATCTCAACTATTATTTCTGTACTAAGGCAGGGACACAAAAGTTGGAAGCCCATCAAAACACAGACAAAACGCTTCCACATGCAAACACATTACTGATGCCTCCTTAGCATTTCTCTAACAAACGCAGAGGTGGCTCAACTCCCTCTGCTTCTCTTCTGGATAATTCTCCGCAGGCACACAGCGAGCTTTGCGCGGCGCTAGGAAGGCAGGCAAGCATCGCTGTGCCCCAGCCGGGGACGACACGGCCGGGGGACCCTCAGGGACTAAGCGTAGCGAGGATGCGGTACCGATTTCCGCATGCGGTGTCGATGTTGGGCATGGGCTCCCACAGCTCCTCCATGGCACAGGGCGCCAGACTGACGACCTTCGCTGCATCACGCACTAAGCAGCACGGGATGCCGGTGTCTCTGGGAGGAGAACAGCATCCCTGGAGAGACGGGGATGCCAAGGAGCGCTTCACCCACTACCACACCCTCGCCTGGAGAGGGGCCCTCGACCCAGCGTAAGGGTGCAGGATGAGGCCTCCCCAGCACGGCTGTCCGGCCAGCCCCGGGCTGCGCTGCGGGTCCCTCTGCGGCCGCGGCGGGGCCCAGGGACGGAGAGACCCGCAGGGCAGGACCTGCTGGTCCACCCCAGTGCAGGCAGCTCAAGGTCGCCGGGCTGGGCTGCTGCCCCGCAGCCAGCGGAGGGGACCCCAACCCTCCCCTCCCCCAGGTAACGCCAGCTCCCCTCAGAGCCGCCCCCCACCACCCAG
>NW_009649308.1:5064161-5073931 GCF_000708025.1 Charadrius vociferus
CCGGGCCAGGGCCAGGGCCGTGCAGCACTCCGGGTGGGACGGGGTTTGTGGTTTGGGTCTGAGGGTCTCCCAGGCTCAGTCCGTCACTTGTTGTTTGAAATAAAATGTCTGTGCGCTTTGCGCATTTTCTCTGAGGTGCGTTGGAGGGTTCACGCTCACTTTGGAACCCGATTGATGGCGGCTGCACTGGTTTCTCTTCCAGTGGCAGTACAGCCCCTTCCCCGGCCCTGCACGGCCCTTCCACACAGCCTCAGCCCTGGCCTGGCGGGCAGGGGCTGGTTAAGCCCATCCGCAGCCTCAGGGGTGTAACTGGTGCCACTTGGGTTCCCCTTCATTTGATGCCAGCACAAACATCAAAGGCTGAGAGAGAAGAAGCTCGGTCCTTACCCAAAGCAAATAACTTTCCCAGCCCCTGGGACCCCGGAGTAAAGCCTCCAAGGTTGGCACCCTGCTTTTAGCCCAGTCAGAGCTCAACAGTGCAACCAGCCCCTAATGCAGGCACGACCAGGGGGGGCCCAAGCGGGTGCTGTGCTTTGCACCATCGGTGCCCTTATTCCCCCAAAGCAGCATCTTGTTTCCCTCCTTTTTTTCCTCAGCTGCCACCCAACAAGTGTTTTAAACTATTCCTCAGGATCCCACAGCTCTGAGGGTCAAGTCCTCTGCCTCACTGAGCCCACAGAAGCCACCAACAGCCAGTGACAAAACCAGGCAGTGCCCGAAAGGGAGCAAGGGGACAATTATGTTTTCACCACCAGCCATTTGGGCTTTATGGGATGGCGCCAGCTCCCCAGGCATCCCAGAAAAACTGGTCCAAGTGGTTGGAGAAAGGCAAAGCTCCCTTGAGGGATGACGACCAGCCCAGGGCAGGGCTAAAGCTTAGGGAAGGCAACAAAAAAGGGTTGAAGGGGCTGGTGTGGCTCTTAGCTGCCTGACCAGCTGCAAAACCACCTGGTGACAGTTCAGCCATGCTATGGGTGTCGTAGGAGTTACAGATAAGAAAGGCCTTGGGAGAAAGAGGACTGGGGGCTTTCTGGGCAGAGAGGACTATAAGGCAGGTGTCCCAGCAAGGCACCCAGGGCTTTGGGGTGCCACTGGGGCCAGAGGCGGTGTCCCCAGGACCAATGTTACAGATTTAAGCACACCACCCACCGTAACAGGGTCCAACCCCAGGATCCCACTGAGAATGCCAAGTCCAAGTGAAGGTTTCCAATTAGTCTTCCATTAGTTCTTCGGTTACAGCTCGCACTGGATGCCTCTGGAGAGGGACCCTTACCCCAAATCACACCTCTCAATCATACCCATTCCACCCATCACCCCATCCCCAAGTCCAACCATACAATTCTGGTCAGTGGTCTCTTGGTTTCTTATTGATTTTCACTGTGGCTGGGCTGGCCGCCTTCTGAAGTTACTTCATTCTCTTGGAATTGTCTCCTTGGTCCTCATCTTCTTCATTCCGCTCATATCCACGGAATTCAGCGAGTTCTTTGTTAGCAGCATTAGTTTTACCAAAACTTTACGCTTGGTCAGCTCTCGTGGCCTAAGGCTTCAGCTACTTTATCTGTTAATGCTAAACGAGACTATTCAGAGAAAAGAGTAATCAGTTAAAACAGTTAATCAAATTTCTTCTGTAACGCCAGCATCGGGCTGCCCAGCCCCCCCGCCCCCATCTGCTGCGGCAGTGCCACACGCTCCCTACGTCCCCGCATGCCTGCCCGCTGTCCCTTTGTGACACCGCAGGCCACCAGGAGCCGGGGGGGGCAGATGGCTCACAGCCACAGCCGTACCTGACGCTGGTGGCAGCCACGACCTGACCAAAGGTCACCTGCACCGCCCCGGCAGTGCAGCAGTGCCGCAGATCCGCCGCCATGCCCGGCGTGCCCTCCCACGGTGCAGAGTCGGTTCCTCCTTTGCCGAACGCCGGGGCAGGAAGCGTGGGGTGAGAGCTGGGGAGTGCGAGCTGCGCCTTGACGAGGAGCTGGCTGCTGGGAGGCACCGCCATGGCCCAGAGGGAGCAGGAGCGGGAGCAGGGCTCGGCAGAGCAGAGGGTAGCCGGCATCACCCAGACGTTCGCCTTCCTGGAAGCCGCCCAGCCCCAAGCAGGGAGCCTAGCCCGCAGGTCCCATCTCTGGCCAGCCGCCACAGGGATCAGGGAGCGCTTCCACCCACTGCAGAAGATGGACACCAGCAGGAGCGTCAGCCGGGGCAGCCTGGGCACGGGGAGCTGGGGTAGGACTGCAGGCAGGCTCTCTGTCGGCCCTGGCAGTACCCGGAGGAAGGAGCTGAAGGAAATCCTCCTGCAGAGCAATAGCCCTGGAAGCACCAAACGCTTTTCCACCACTCAGAAGACATCCAACAGCAGCAGTCTCCTTGCAGGGCCGCACCAAGAGCAGAAGTCCGAGCAGAGCCCTGAGGTGCTGTCCCTTGCCCTGGATCCCCTGGAGCACGAGTGGCTGCTGACGGTGGCCCAGGGTGATGCGGACAACATTGTCAGGCTGCTGGACCTGGATCCCAGCCTGCTGACTAGGAAAGACTTTGTGACTGGCTTCACCGCTCTCCACTGGCTTGCCAAGCATGGCCACCACGAGCGCTTCATCCAGGTCATTTCCCACGCCCAGAAGAAGGGTTATCCCGTCAATGTGAACATCACCACGGCCAGCGGTGGGCTCACCCCCTTGCACCTGGCCGCCCTGCAGGGACATGAGCTGCTCATCAAAGTGCTGGTTGGAGCCTATGGGGCGGACACCAGCTGCAGGGACCACAATGGGCGCAAGGCTTGGCAGTACCTGAGGGCAGACACCTCCAGGGAGCTGAAGGAGCTGGCAGGGGCCTTGGAGGAGGACTTGGTCCAGCTGTGCTCTCACAACACCAACAACAACTGTAAGTCATCCAGAGAGGCCAGGGCAGGGCGGGACTGCGTGGACTCTGGGGCTGAGGGGAAAGCCCAGCGCTCCTGGGGCCTGTCGACCCTGCGGGACATTGTCAGACAGGCATTCACTTTCTTCCAAGAGCGCTGAAGCTCCCCTGGCCCATTCACCTGCAAACCCGTGCTGAATAGCAGCTGGATGAGCCTGCAGGGAGCTGGGACCTTGGCAAGAGCCAACGCTCGAAGTCCTGGCCAAGCAGGGATTAACACCCTGCATGGGGGCATCGTGGCCATCCCGGGTCTTGTGTGGTCTTTTGGGGCTGTGCTGGTGTGAGCGTGAGTGTTTGTGGGCAACCATGGCCATCAGGAGCACTGCCTGGGGACAGCCCTTCCAAGAACCCACCCGACCCTGGAGGGGGTTTTGTCTCCTGCCCCTGCTGATGGGGACTCTCTTGCTGCAGCCTAGCAGAGCCCCATGGAGGGGGCTCACACGCGGGCCCTGCTGTGGGGAGCTGCTTCTCCAACACCGCGCATCCCTGTGGGGAGATCCAGACCCATCACAGGAAGTGTCCCATGCTGGGGCCGGGGGAGGACATTTGGGCTGCCCACCCTGGGCTGCCAGCAGACTTTGCCTGTGACTGTAGTTGGTTAAGCAGCAACTTGGTGAGTTGGTTCTCCCACTTGTAAAACAAGGCCGTCAGCACTGCCCTGGCTGCCAGCAATGCTGTGAGGTTCGACTGGTCATGGCGCCTCAGGTGCCTGGACAGAGACACTGGCAGAATGTAATTAAATATTTCACAACCATATTCTTGAGATGCCAGAGGCCTGGCACTGGGCTGGCGATGGAGAAGCAACTATGGCTTCAGAAACAACTCCCCCAACACTTTTTTATGTACGCTTCTCTGCCGGCAGGGAGAGCGGGTACAGACAAGCAGACTGCGCCACCGAGCTGCAAACGGTTTCCAGCCCCCTGTGAGATCCCCGGGTCTCCGCCACACGCTCCTCCTCTGGGTTGCTGTTTGTTTATGACAGATAAAGCTGTCTCTCAGTAAAGTAAGAGCTGGAATGCCCCATTTGCCAGAGGAGGCCGGGCCCACAAAAGTCTTTCAAAGTGCAAGACAAGTCCTCCTGGCAGCCCTTCCCTAGGGACCCCTGTGCAGGGGAGCCAGAGATGTTCAGCTCCACTGGGGATGGGGGCCAGAGCAGAGGAGGCAGGAGGGACGCCCAGTGGGGTGGCATGCGGTGGCTCCTGCAGGGACTGGAGTCCAGGTGCAGCGCTGGAAAGATGATTCATTGCTTAAAACCATGCAAAAGATATGAAGGCTGTGAGATTATCTTTGTTGCTACTGAGGTCATGCTTAAAAATGAAACTCTTGAGAAACATCCCTACAGCAGCATAATCCTGTGTGTATGTACTGGTAACTGCATTAAAAGGGGAAAGCCTCTGCCCGCCTGTTTGTGATTTGTTCACCAAATGGAGCTCTGCCCAGCTGATTTCAACTTGCTTTTCACATTCCCGAAGGCCAGGGCTGCTTCAAAATATCTTCAGAAAAACAACGGCCCCTTCCTCTTTTTCATCATCATGAGACCATTTCTACCTCCTTAAATAGCAATTCCATTTGAGAAGTGACTCAGACAGCAACCGAGGAGTTTCTGTTCCCCATCGCAGAGCGGCAGCCCTTGCAGAGACACCTCACTTCGGAGGGGAGTTGCCGTTTCTTCCCAGCTGCCTTTCTTGGGGTCTGTAGAAGTGACCGAGGGACTGGAGATGATCTCTGGTCTGGCTGCGCAGGTGAATTTGCATCTTGGTGCAGAAAGAAACACGTATAACTCCCTTGGGGGAACCTGAGCCTGTGGGTTTCACAGACCCTGAGAAAACCCCATATATATTCAGATTGTGCTCTGAAATGCAGCTTGGACACAGGAATAACCCAGTCTGCAGTGGATGATACATGGAAGAACAGCCTCCAGATGAGCAGATAGTGATCCAGTGACTGGATAGTACCCCATCCAGGTGACTTGGTGAACACATAGGTGTGTCTAGACATCTTTTTAATCACTGAGGTCAGCAGTGGAGACATACAAAACACACAGGGAATGGATTTAATGCTTACGTACACCGGTTTTGTAATGCTTTAACTCTAATAAATTAAAGACTATGGCAACATAGCTCCTTCCAGAACTTCTCTGGCCACATCCATGCCACAGGACAGCAGGCTGGCATCTAACGAGTCTGCTCACACCAGCACAAACTCCATGAAAAGCACTGATGTCAAAACTCCTGAGATCTTTAGTTCTGGTAAGCAAAGTGCTGTTGATAGGACAGGTGGGTGCATGTCAGACGAAATCTTATTTGACCTGTTAGTCCTCTGTCACCCTTTTTTACAGCAGCGTGCTGTCGGGAAAAGGGGGCGGGACCACTGGTACATCCTCCTCTGAGTAAGACCCAGAGTAAACAGTGGAATTAGTGAGAATGCCGTTGAAGGAGCTGTTTCCCTGGCATTTGTACCTGTAGCTTAGTCATGCTCCACCAGGAAACCCGGACTTCAATGTTGCATTCGAAAGTAAAATGTAATTGGCAAACGCTACATTTAAATACGACTGAATGATTTTTAGTATTTGCCTCCCCTTGATGCTAACCAAAACCCCCTAAAGGCAGCTTTTCCTCTCACCTTTTGGTCATGGGTTTGAAGCTGTATTCTGCTCTGAGGCAAATTAGGCATGCACTTCAGAAGGAGCCAGACCAGACCCCTGCTTCTCTGGGTGGTGTTACAACATACCCACCAATGCCACCCCCTGCCCTCCCTGCCCTGCAAGGGTTCCTCTCCACAGAGCAAAAAAAGGATCTTCTTCAAATTACAGTCCCCTTTCTGCTGCTGTACTTTGTGTTTGTCCCAAACACCATGCCGCTGCCAGTGACTCACCCCTCTGTCTCGTGTGGTTTATTTCTATACCTACAGAGGGGCTGTTGGTTTGGAAATAGAGACACATTTAAAAAACATTCCTTAAGTATACAATCAGCTCTAACTTTCCTTCTCACTCAGAAAACAAAAGCATATGCACCAAAATCAATGGACCAGAATATCCAAATTATTTAGATTTTTTTCTTTAAAGCTTCTGTTGATGTCTCAGTTATCGTGTGTTAGCCCAGTTCTGCAGATTCCTGATCCCTCCCCCCAACTCTCATAGGGAAGGAGGGGGCAAAGAGCCACAGGAGCAACAGAAATCATTCAAACCCAGAGGTATTTGTTTTGGTTAAAGTTCTGCAGAAGACTGATTTTAACCAAATCTTAATTTGTACTAAATTTACTCTGTATTATCCCTTAATGTTCAATTTGAAAAGCAGATTCAGTCAAATGGGGAAAAATAATATGAGGAGTTATTTTCCAAAGCAGCTCCTTGGTAGAAGCTGTTTCCATCTAATAAAAACAGCATAGTAATTATAGTAATAGGAAGACGATTTATTAAATAGTAATAGATAGTTCAATGTATCGCTCGGGAAAGCTTTCCCACAAATGCCATGGAGAAAACTGTCTCCTTCCATTCTCAAGTCCATAAAATTACTTTTGTCCTTCTCAGCCAGGTCCTGTGTCTACAGGCACAACCGTGCGAGCAGCTTTGCCTGCCAGCAGTGGTGATGGGGAGAGGCAGGGGGTGCTTCGCAGGGCTCCAACACTGATCTTCGATCCTCAACAGTGCTGTTATTTCCTGAACACATGCTTCACAGACAAAAGCACAGAAGAGATTTAAAAGGCTTAAAAGTGTTTGCAGCACACGGGCCTCTGTTGAAACATCTCTGGCAATGCTGTTTGCTGTCTTCCTGTTGCAGTGACTTACTGCTTCCCCCTGATAATGAAGTAGCAACTAGACTCTTACCAGACAGGAAAAGAAGCTAGAAGATACCTCTGAAGTGTCCTGAACTTGGTAAAAATCCCAGCCTTACTGTCCTGTGCCCGCAGAAACCTCCAGCACATCTTAGGAGGGAGAGATTGCTATGAGCTCTGAGCGAGGTGTGTATTTGCTGTGCATTTACGTGTGCTTGGCATATGCTGCTGCCCAGCATTATTTGCTATGAATTGTAATGCGAAGGAGATAAATCTATTTACTTTCAACATGAAAAGCAGCAACACAGAAGGTGTGGCAGCCTGCAGCTTCTTCAGGAAGCTGCCACCCAGGAACTGAGCCACCACAGCAGGTGGAACTCAGATAACAGCACCTTCCGCAGTCCTCATCATCAGGATGGGTTTTGCCACAGTCACATCCGAAAACAGGCTGGCACCTTCGTTATTTCCCGCTGACCACAGCATCTATCCCAGGTCTGCACTGCGGAAGGGAAAAGAGCAGTAGTCACACAGGACTTGGTGCTGAACCACAGCCGCCTCCTCCACCTCTCTAGGGTAAATAGGTGATGTTTCACAGGCCCCAGCGGCAAATGACAGCATTGGAGAGCTCAAGTGCCGACTACTCCGAGCAGTTTAATTCCTTCTTTCCTCTCTCCTCTTTATTAAAAAGCTGCTAACTCTTCCTTTGAGCAACATCTTGAGTTACTACCCTTCTGCTGAGAATGTTTTAAATTAAGCTGCACCTGTGGCTGGCATCAAACCCAACTTGATCAAGCTAGCACGGAGCTCCAATTCAGAAAAAGGTTATTACATATTCTACAGGACGTGCAGACATCACGTACTACTATAAGAGTACTGCATTTTGTAGGACATAAACCTATCCACTGCCCTTGCTGTGTTCTTCCCTTTCCTCCTCCTTTCCTACCTCCCAAGTGAAACTTCCTTTCATCTGATCCACTGCACCTGCTCCCCTGCCAGGACCTTAAACCCTGGCCCCAAGAGCTGCCCTGCCCCACGTCCTACCCAAGAGCAGCTCCCGCTGCTGCAGGCGCAGGGGACAGAGCCACACGGGGTAAGAAGCTGCCATCCTCAGCTGACCACAGGCGTAAGGCTCATGAGGAGCCACCTGCAGCTAACACAGGCAGGTGTTCAGGGGCAGCCGTGCCGATGTGCTGCTCCAGTGCAGGACAGGTAGTCTTGGTATTCAAATATCACCGATTATTCTCAGCTCTGTGTTCTCACTCCCTAGGCAAGTATTTTCATAGTACTTCTGGGCATGTAGATTTCAGCATTTGCCCAGTCCCGTAGTGCCATCGTTCGCACTGTTCAACACTTGTGGTTCAGATGTGCTCTTCCACTAATAAAAAAAAAGGTTATCCAATTGACCAACAGGACTAGCTACACTTTACTATGTGGTCTACCTTGGATGTTCAAAAGGGCCATCTGGGAGATAACAGTGGAGTCGAGAATCTGCAGCCATGACAGAAGCCAGCCGTAAGGAACATACATCATGCTTACACGTTGGATGCATGTAAGAGAGGGTGGTAACTGGAGATTGACTTGGTTGAGCAAAAAGTTTTGTTAGTTTAGAACCCCCTCACCTACCACAGCACACCTCAAACAGGAACCCACCTTAGCCCAGAGGAGCATTTTTAGTGTGCTTTGCTTTCCAGCCCCATAAAATGCACCCAGCAGCTATAGAGACACATCTTTATAAAATTCTGACAATGTGGCTTAATTTTCTTAGTAACATTTAATAAATCTACCATAAATGTAATCCTTCTCTTTCCTGGGGTTAAGTAGTAAGAGGCTGATGCTCCAGCGTTACTGTAGCCACAAGGGCCCACGGATCATAGAGTGAAGTCTGCCTTTTTCAAATCTACCTATAAAGGACTTTTTTTTTTAAAAAAAAACCCAAAAACAAAACACCACAACTATTTCAGTTTATCTAATAAAAATTTTCTTCAAATTAACTCTTCGAAAATTAGTTCCGATTTTTACCCCTTTTCTTAAAAAAAAAAAAAAGGTATGCTTTTGCTCTCAAAGGTTTACAGCAAGTGAAAAGGAACACACAGCCTACCCTACCTGAAAAGAGCTGACAAGGTTTATCACAGTGAGATTATATTCACAGTAATTTTAGTTTTTATTCACTTACTATCGCACCATATATATGAAATAATTTCAACCAAGTCATTCAGGTCCATATTTATTAGTAAGCCTGTACACTGTCAATATTCATGATGATGCCTGAAAGAAAGAACACTAACAGAACACAGTCTTCATGTTTCAGATGCAAATTAGTTCAAGGTTTTCCCAGTTAACATCAATAACCCAGACTAGCTTATAAAAAAAACCCAGCCAAAACATTGGGGATTGCTGTCCAACACTACAGAAGGAATCACTTGGGGGTTGCCAAACAGCATATGGGGCGTATTGATCTGACGCAGAAAGACCAGTGTTATTAGAGTTCCCAGGAGACAGTCTCTCTTACAAGCCCAGTTTGGTCCTTCTCCAGTGTCTCCTTTTGGAGTTGTACCTAAGACAAGAGCAGTGTAAATTAGCAAAGTGCACACACATTTGAGGATTCAGACAGACTGAAACCACCTTGAATTAGCTCAACAGTAAAAGACTGAAATCCTTCTTACATGCTATAGTGGCAAGCTGCCAACAATAATCAGCCGTGTACTTATTTTTTAGAATTTCCATCTCTGTTTACTTTTTTCAGTCACTAACCAACTAGCACATTACTGTAACAGAATCTAAACCTCAAAGAGATAAAGATGCCTGCAAAGATGCATCAGCACTGGTGTGTGAATAACTTACTTCCTCTTTTGGAGGCAAGACCTGCAATTATGTATTGATTGTCCAATGATAATGAAAGAATGTAGTTCAGGGTCTAAGACAAAAAGCATCATTTTTGTTTCAAATATGAAAGCAGAGCAGTGTATGGAAAAGGCCCTCTTCCAGGAAAGTATATTCATTTATGTGTATATACTTGTACATGTTAAAAACAAATAGTTTCACCACTGTGTAGATGAAACTGAAGACAGCATTAACAGAATTGC
>NW_009649308.1:5073968-5075117 GCF_000708025.1 Charadrius vociferus
TAATTGCAGCCTGCTTTAGCACACAGTTTGGACAAAACTGATGACCAAGGTGCTTAAGTGCCACAAGACAAAAATTCATGATTTTGCCTCATGATAAAGTATTCCAAAGTACTGCAATTTAGCTAATACAGAACCCCGTTGTAAGTCCGTAACTGGAAGACAAGAATACAGTTTGGGGCACACAACACTGATTTTTTCCTAGAAAGAAACAGGTGAGAAGTAGCAGGAGCAGAGCCTGGCAATTCTGAGCCATTTCACTGCCTGAGCCAGGCACTGCTACTATCACTCTCCTCACTACTTTCTTCTGCATGCCTCACAGTTACCTAGTGTTCCACAGTACTCTCTTATTGCATTTATTTTTTTAAGCACAATGCTTGAACACACACACTATCAGCAAACAAACAGGAACAGTTGCAAATTAATTCTGCAGTCATGTGCCAAGGATCTTACACTATCAATTTTAGCTCCCATACACCCAACAAGCCCTTTGCTCCCTTACACACAACGTTCTCAGGACACCCATGCTCCGTAACATACTGTTCCTTGAAAACGCAGGAACCCAGAGGGACAAGTAGGAGAGATTGGAAAGGTGTTAGGAAGGGAACATCAGAAGCAGAGAGAATATCGGGGTACAAGTTCTGGAATAAGTTACACGCATGTACAGTGCATGCTTTCACTTCATTCGTGCCATCACTGAACACCCGTGGATACATGCAGAGCACTGGAATGAAATGAACTGCTACAGAAGGAAACAGCATGGAAACCCCACGCTGCCTGGGGAAAACCCAACGGGCCAACGCTATCCAGTGGAGTTGTGCATCTGCACTCCCATGCTCGTATGGTATTAGCAAGCACAAAACTGCACTTTTGCTGCCATAACCACTTTTACACAATCAGCTGCTGACTCCAGTCCATACCGCACAGCCAGCCTGAATGAGGCCGCAGTTCCTCACAAGAAGGCCGCTGATCTCCTTACCGGATCTTATTGCCCGTTTTCATGCGAATCCACTGCGGGATAGGCCGGTTCTGCTTCTGCTTCTTCGCAAGGAAGCGTTTGATCTTGAACGTCTTGTGAGACGACTGGAAGAGAGAACAACTGTTAGTCCCGCCGGGCCCGGGCCGGCCCCACCACGGGAGCCCAGCACGGCA
>NW_009649308.1:5075371-5083151 GCF_000708025.1 Charadrius vociferus
GGCCCCGCCCCGGCGCAGACGGAGCTCAGTGAGGGACGGCGGCGGCAGACGAGTTTCTGCGAGTTTATTGGGTTCAGTACAAAAGAGCTATGGCTAAAATTCGCTAGCTTAGGAGGAGCTGCTACTGGTGAAGTCTCTTTCTGGGCTGTAAAACAATACTCCAGGTTACGAGGGAAGACGAAGCAGTACTGAGAGGGCAGGAGTTAGGAAACGTTTCAGACTCGAAAGAAGGGAGAATGCTGGAAAAGAACAGGATGCTCAAACCAGCTACATTTGATTCAAAATAAGCATGTCAATGTAGGTAGACTTTACATGAGAATTTGACAAGAAGTAGCCAATATTAAGCCAGCTTATTCATACACTCCAACTCAGTTACTTTATCCAGAGAACCACGGGAGAGGAAGGTCTCTCCCTCCCTGACATCACTACTGCAAGGCCAGACATTCTCTTTTCGTGCTCCCATGCACCGGCACCTCAACAACCCCAGCCTGCGTACCTGTCTCAGTGCTAGACTGACACAATTTAGCTACCATTGCCTCAGGCAGGAGCACCACACAACATAGCGACACCTGTGTTAACTCCGGGCAACTTCAAGCTCGCTCTGCTTAAGTGCATCAAAGACTGGCTCCGGTCACCTCACAGGAAAGCTCTGGCTCTAGATCCAGGTGTCATCTCCTCCTGACCGCATGACTCATTTATTATCATACTTAAGGCCAAAAAGTCTTTCTACTTTGCAAAGATTCTCTTCTCTGTTGTAGTTAGATGCTGGGAAAATAAACTCAAATAACTGAAAATACAATGAGAACACATTTCAAATTCTGAATCTACAACTGAGGATTTAACCAGAAACATCCAACAGCACAATGCCCCCTTTTCTTCCTTTGTTCCTTCTTCGCTTCGAAGGCACTTCTGGATTGCGTAGTACATGCTCTTTGGCTGCACAGACAGTCAGAACACATAAGGCTTGCATGCTAGTCACTCCTCCTCCTTCGTATTACTGGGCTCACTCTCTTGTTTCTTGTCCACTCCCTGATCTGCGGGCTTTGCAGCACTGTCTTCATACTGACACAATCTGCTTCGGCTTCGGGCTCCTGGCTGGTACAGCTGCATTGCCGGACGATCCTGAAATAAATCAGAATTATTTAGACTCTTTCATAGCCCCGTGCTATTATGGTCATTATGCCATCAGTGTAATTAGAAATGGCTCAAATTCAAACTTTGCAAGGTGTTCTAAACTATTCCACCACAGTGGCAATGTAACTTCAACTGGCTCAAATCAAGGTTGTCTCTGTTGAAAGGCAACACCCCTGTTCAAGCCACAAAGAACACTGCACGTAGTTGAAATTATTTGTAAGGAGTTTGAGTTATTTGTAAAGAGTTTCCTCTTGAGACAAGTTCAGCTCACCCTCTCTCAGAATAGAGGCCAACTTCAAAGCTTCTTCAGAACCTCAAGTTTCATTTATACCTGATAATGCCTTAAGGAACATGAAAAACTTGCATACTGATGCTTCAAAAACAGATTTGCAGAATATATAAAACTAAACTCAAGACATTAGTTCTTAAGTCTACAGCTCTTCTTTCCTATTCTGCATGTAGCAGTCTCATCCCTGTTTTGGAGGAACCCATTCAATCACACTCCCACTTTGAGATGTATTTTCAGGCGTGTATACCATCAGCAGAGATACAGGTAGATTACTGATGCTCCACTGACAACTTAAAGATACAGCCTATGGCATAAGTCAGCAAATGAAAAGGGATCAGTGTCTTTACAATTTAGCCCACGATATCTTGGTTTAATTCCTATACAGTGACAAGAAATATCACAGTTTAGCAAAGTTTAATGGACAAACGGGCAAACTTTCTAGCAATGGCAGTGTTTGTTACCGGAAGAGAGAGAAGTTTCAATAGAGAAACCACACGGTTCTTTCCTTGAAGTGCTTTTATCCTAAAAACCACTAACTGGTCCCTATGAATCAACACATGAATTTAAAGAAATCCAGCACCTTGTTTCTGATACGATCCCTCTTAATTGTATCCTCTTTTTTATCGTCTTTGGTTACTTTTTCAGATTTGTCCGTGCTGCTGGTAAAGTCTGTAAGATCACTTTTCTTTCCCTTTTCTCTGAGTAAGTCTCTCTCCTTTTTCACCTCTTCCTCTTTTCTTCTAAAAACCTTCTCTTTCTCAAAGCGCTCTTTCTGCCTCCGACGCTCCTCTTCTTGGCGTCTCAGTTTCTCCCTCTGTGCTCTCTCATATTCTCTGTCTCTTTCAAAATCTCTATCTCGGTCCCTGTAGTCCTTTACACACTCATCTTCTGATCTGTATGAAAACAAAACTGAAAATGAAGCTCAAAAGATTCATCAAACAGAGCTGGGAGATCAATGTAATAGTGGTGTAAGTGTGCAATATGAAGACGACAGACTGGTAGGTTCTAGGGAGCTTTTGGGAAGCTGTAATAACCTGAGTCATGCATGATAACCAGAGATGACACTGACTGCTAGCGTTTCCTAGCCTTCTGCTCAGATCGCTGGCTGAGCCTCCTCTGGCTTTGGAAAACACCTGAATTTCTGTCTCATCTCTATTTCTCACATGGCAAAACTGAACCTTGAACAGACCACGGAGCTGTTGAGAACGACACTTTCCACTTTGACCTCTTACAAGACTTAAAGGGACTACTAACTGGAGTACAACTCTCCTCTTGCCATGGTTATAATTGTCTCATTGCAAGGACAGCGCTCACAGCCTGCTGCAGGTCACCTACACCTGGGCTTCTTTTGCAGAGTTCCTACAGTGAGATGCAAAAATATTAAGATTTGTTCACTAGTGAAGAATTGTCAGGTAATTCACACAGCTTTCTGTAATCGCAGGGATGTTCACTGCCACAGAGAACACATCCCATACCTTAGGAAAATAATTTGAAAGGAATTTCAAAACATAGTCATGGCAGAGCAGCCTAAGCCTCAGTACGATCAGGAAACAAGTTGTATATACATATATATATTTATAGCAAGTACTAGAATACTTTTTTGCCTTCTCTTCTTTTGTCTCCCCATCAGATCGTTTGGCAGATGCACTACTCGCATTTTTTTCCTCCCTCAGAGTCTCTTTTTCCAGTTTCTTGGATTTTTCTTTTTTCTCCAAGTCTTTTTCATCTTTTTCAGGCTTCTTAAGTAGCTACAAAGAAAACAGAAGTCTCAACTAAAAAGCTCACTCTAATACATATTGTCTGGCACAACACCGAAATTGCATCAAAGGAACCATAGTCCAGTAAGAAATAAACATTAAAGTAGTGTTACTGCAAGTCGCAGTATTTCTAAAAGCTGGAGTGTATGAGTAAGCATAATCCACAGAGCAGACTAGGATTTTTCTCCTAAACCAGGCCATTTTAGAAAGCTTAAAAATAGTCTCCATTCCATAGTGAATTCATGATTCTGTTTACCACAGCATGTACAACAGTCACATGACAAAAGCTTTAAATATTACTATGAAGCATTACAGCATGTAAACCTTTACAATGCCTAATACTGAATATTACAAAAAAGTGGTAACTTACTAACATCAAACTTGTGATTATTCACACAATACTCAAAGCACATTTTGAGAGACTGATATACAAATAATAGGGGAAAATAAGTGTAACAGTTTATAATAAAGAACTGTTCTAGACCTTAATCTTTGGTTCGTCTTTTGATCTGTCTCTTTCTTTTTCTGGGCATCTGTCTACTTTCTTCAGTTTTTCTGCTTCTTTTCTCTTCCTTCTCTCCTCCTCTTTCCATTTTCTTCTTTCTTCTTCTCTTTGTCTTTTTCTTTCCAACTCCCTCCTCCTCCTCTCCTCTCTTTTTTCTTCTCTCAGTCTCTGTGTGTGTAAAAGCAAAGAGAAACAGTGTTCTTTCCACACTAGAAAACTTCCCTTTAAGCCCAACAAGATATCCTGCCACAAAGTGGTAAAGTATTTCATCAGCAAGTAACTCACCTCAAAACTGTCCCTATTATAAAAGAAAAAGTCCTGACATCTCTGCTGTTTTGTTGTGAACCTGAATGTTACAGCAGCATTTCATTTTTTTCCCCTCACTCATAAGCCTTGATTTGTACTGTCTTAAAAAAACCCCAAACATAACACTAGCCTCAGCCTTTATCATTCTAAGTTTCATTGAATTCATTCATTGAATCTGCCCCATTTGTGATTTTCTCCATTGCTAAAAGTTAAAATGAGATTATGTGCTAGGAGAAAGATCATCTACAAGTCCCTCAGCCATAATTGCATTAAAAATGAAAGCATTAAAATGGGATCTGGTTTGGCACTGCCACAGAGATGTTTAGCTGTGACCAGAATGCACATGAAGCACCACCATTCCTACAAAGGCCAGCATTCTAGTAGCTTAAAACATGTGAACCAGATGTTAACGAGGAAGTTGGGTCAAAAGCTGTTTCTTCAAAAGAAACGACAGAAACATATCAAGATACACATTGCAATATACACACTCATGCTTTAAATGAGCAAATTGTACTCACAAGCAACAAGAAGATTCTGGAGATAAGTCTTACCTGTTTATTTTTCAAGAAGTTCAATAAAGGAGTAGTCTTTTTAGCTAAAGAATATATAAAAACAAATGTAAACAATTTACCTTATCCAATACTGCAATACCTACAACAAAACCCTATGTGAAGTGAAGAAGCCTTACGGATTATCCAGCCTATCTCCTCTCGTATACAGCGGTGAAACAAGTATTCCAATCCTATCCCTGAACAGTGGCAACTATTAGGATTCTATAAACTTCTTTAGGACACTAATATTATGATATCCAGTACACCAATCTGTAAAGGGATATTCAGTCTGCATTAGGCTTTTCCCAGATTTTCTTGCTTTGAAAGAGATACCTTTAACATGCTTAAAAAGAGCATTTTGGTCATTTTTGTGGTATTTTACCCAACCACAATATCTCTTCACTTGTGCCTGCATGGAACCTCACCGCTCACAGCATTTTGCATTAAACATCACTGCATCTCACCGAAATGCAGCCACTCCACAGACTAGTCTGGCTAACAAACATCTGATTAGCAGTTTAAAACAAGAAGGAAGGTCATCATATAAATCTTAAACCTAGAGAAGAATTTGGAGCATGAGAGCAAAATTAAATACACTGAATAAGATTAGCCTAAAGGTTTAACAAATACCAAGCAAGCACACAAAAGAACTCAGCCTCCTCAAGATTAAGAAATCACAGCTTCAAATTACACCACATATATTTCTTTGTGCTCTAGGAAAACATAACTGTAGTACATAGATTTCCATACCTATTAGCTCTTTGTTTCTTGCCTCTATTTCCTCCAACAAAGTTTCAGGAGTGGAGGTTAGTTTTTCATCATCTGCACTGTAACTTTCCAAAAACTTCTTGTACTCTGGATCTACAGGGGAGGGGAAAGGGGCGGGGGGGGATGTAGCATGAAAAGAATTTGCATTGCACAGTGCTGGAAGTCAGGGTTAGATTTACATAAGTTGTGTTGTTTGTATGCCACCTTTTCGTAAGTTGGCAGCTCTCAAACAAACTGCTGCATTATGTTTGTCTGAGACAATCACATTTAATAGACTGGCAGCTGACAAAGCAGTGCTAATAAGCTTCATATATAATTTAGCAAACATTCTATTGATAAAGTACAGTGTCACAGTCAAAACATTATATCCAAATTACTGCTAGGACTTCCAAAAGCCTACACAGGCAAAAAAAACTAGCTAGCTGTTATACCATCTTCGATAGTTCCAGTTTTGGCATCCTTTTTCTTACTCTTCTTTTTTGCAGCTTTCTGGAAAGGTGCAAACTCAACTATGGCAGCATATTCCTGACCTGTTAAGAGGAGGGGAGAAAAATACATTAAAATAGAGATGAAATAGACATAAAAGAGACTATATTGTCCCTGTCTAAAGCAGGAAGATAAGCCTCACAAGAAATATGCAATACTAGAACAAACTACTTGGACAGCATAAAAGAAATCTTTTATTTTGAAAGACATTTAATAAAAAAAAAATAATTTAGAGACAGCAGAATTCAACACTCTCTGTTAACAAACCGACAAACTCAGACTCACGACGAGAAGGAAATACTAGATTTAAGACTACCCATAACTGTCAGCTCAGCCACTTTAGCTACACTGCATCACATAATATCCTCATCCTACAGACTACCTATTTGTTGTGCAAGTAGAACAGAATATTTTAAATTAATACAATTGAGGCAATTCTCAGTTTTTGGCAAAATACAATAGAACACAATGCATTAGAGGCAGGCTTTAAAGTTTTATCTTCTGACAAGAATGCTACATTTATGGCTGTATAAATCCAATATTGCTGTTGTGTATGGCAAACACAGTGTGCTGTTACACTGCAAACCAGCTTATTTAAAAGATCTACATGTTATTAGAACTTTGTCACGCAGTCCTCCTAAATAAGGAAGAATCTTGTGAACAGAGCTTCGTGTCACATAAAACACCTGGCTGGACGAAGTGTAAAACACATGTACTTGAAACAAAATTTAAGGTGAAATCCTTAGCCTAGCAAAGCCAACAGGAACACTCTTGTTAAAATTTTTGCTAAATATGTAAATTTAAGGTCTACCAATGACAGACTAAAAACTTCTAGTGCCTCCCAATGTAAGCAATTTCGAAATGCAAAATTTAAAAATGAGATGCAATGAATACCTAGTGAGTATTTAGAAAAAAGTTGACAACTAAATACTTCCATGTTTAACCAGTGAATTAAACAAAATATTTGTTTCCTACAGATTAATGTCTCCAGAGATCAGTCACTTTCACAACTTAAACTGCAAAGAACAAGCTGTTCCTTTTACTGAATCAAGATGACTCACTCAAGTTGTAAACTGGAACAAATAATAATCTGAATTAAAAACTGACCACAAAATAAGTCTCACTGATAAAAGTGTACAGAGCAGGCGAGGGGAGTGGCAGAGGGTGACATCATTAACGTAAGCTTCACTTAGTTTGGACAGCGACACCACCCACCTGCTTTCACTTTTCAGACTTTATACTCATGTATGACAATGCAAGTATTAACTTCAGTAACACAACAACTGGTTTTATATTGATACCACTACTACCTTGATGTACACTTAACTGGGTCTTATATGCAATATAATCAAATCAATTTATAAATACACAAAATTAATTTGATTAGTTTCCACAAAGCATAAGAGATGTTCTTAGTTCTTTGAAATACTGCATGATATTTGTTTAAGGCACTAAGATGCCTGGACACTGTCCTGTGCAACCTGTTGTAGGTGACCCTGCTCTGGCAGGGGAGTTGGACTAGATGATCTCCAGAGGTCCCTTCCAACCCTGACCATTCTGTGAGATCACACAACTCAGAAGCAGTATGTTAGACTGCTTGCACCCATCCCTCTGAAATCAACCAGCACACTGCACACACACCAGGAAGGATGCAAACACCCAGGCCGGCGCCGTTCACTTGCCTTTGTGATCGACAAAAACATAGCCGTCAAAGCGATCCCTGAAGAGGACTATGTCTTCCTGGTTTTTAAAGTTGATGTAGGCTCTCGAGAACATGTGAGGGTACAAGCTGTGGAAAGGCAAGACCGAGAGCCAGGCTGACCGGGGGCCGACGCCTCCGGAGGCCCAGCTGGCGGCAGCGGTGGCTCCCGGGGGCGGGGGGAAGAGGGGGACCGGCGGCCCTACCTGGAGTCGTTGGCGAAGAACTCAAAGTAGTCGTGCTCGGGCAGGGGCTGGAGGGGCTCCTCCAGCCGCTCCTTCGTCA
>NW_009649308.1:5083971-5091135 GCF_000708025.1 Charadrius vociferus
ACCCTGGTGGAACGAGCCCGGCGGGTGTCGGGTGCCAACAAGTACTACGGCTCCAAGGCAGGTGTTGGGGGCATCGGGCGGGTACCGCCGGGAGGGGAGCAGGGGCCCTGAGCTCAGGTCTCCCACGGCCTCTGAGGTGGCCATCGGCCACTCTTGAGGCTGTGGGAGCTCACTCGTCTGTGGGGATGTGCGGTTTAAGTTTTTTTTAGTTAGGACTTGGGTACTTACAAAGCATGGTTTGAAAAACTGCATTGTCAGTTATGCCCTCTTGCAGGTTAGCAACGAGAATGGTGCAGCTACAGCTGTAACTTTTTGTTTTTCAGGGCCTGGAGAACATAGACTAAGGTGGCGGCACTTTGAAGAATCCACATATCTATATAAAATGATTCAACTCTTCAATAAAGATATTCACATATTCAACCCTTGTATCTATGTTGCTGTGGTGGGTTGACCCTGGCTGGATGCCAGGTGCTCACCCAAGCTGCTCTGTCACTCCCCTCAGCCGGACAGGGGGGAGAAAATATAACAAAAGGCTCATGGGTGGAGATAAGGACAGGGAGAGATCACCCTCCAATTACCATCATGGGCAAAACAGACTCAACTCAGGGAAATTAGTTTAATTTTTTATGAATCAGAGTAGGGTAATGAGAAATAAAACCAAATCTTAAAACACTCCTCCCTTCTTCCCAGGCTCAACTTCACTCTGGTTTATCTATCTCCTCCCTGCTGAGTGGTGCAGAGGGATGGGGAATGGGGGTTGCAATCAGTTCTTCATACGTTGTCTCTGCTGCTCATTCCTCCTCAGGAGGAGGACTTCTCACACTCATCCTCTGCTCCAGCGTGGGGTCCCTCCCAGTTTTCTGAAGGGCTGAAAAGAGCTTGGGAATCAATGAAATACCAGCCCAAAGCACTTACCACCAGCTAGTCAGCTACGGCGCTGGCTGGAGAGACAGAAGAACTAGCAGGGCGAGAAGATCAGGAGGACAAGAAATAAGAGAGGTAAAAGATGTGGAGATCAGGACAGGAAGCAGAGGAGGGGACAGGTTTCCAGGGCTTACACTAGCCTCGAGCATCTCTCCCAAACTACAGATTGCTGAAAAGCAAACCAGGGCTGCTTCAGGCAGGATTGCTGTAATCCTTCTGGATACCAAGGGGCCTTGAACAGCTCTCGTGAGACGTGTCCTGCCTGGGTGAGTGTGTCTCCATGGAGAATTTTTGGGCTCAGAAGAGGTCTTTTCTGTTTTACACACCATGCCCCAGGCTGTGCTCACTTTACAGCATGTCCTGAGCAGCAGCTGGAAGACGCTTCCTTTGTTGCACAAGACACAATAAATGAGTGGGCCTCATCTGTCACACACACAAAGCTCTTCAGGGGTCTGTATTCCAAGTCTTGCCTCCCCAGTGGTTCCAGCACAAGACCTTCCCATCAGCTGCTAAGCCATTTTCCAAACTGTTGACCGCTTCCCACTCAGATGCTCCTCCGTGTCTTGGCACAAGTCCTACATGAGGGTCCTTGGATTCCTTTTCTGCCATCTGTCTTTCAAAGCAGACACCTATGCTGCAGTTGTTCTTCCTAATTTTGTTACTGAGGGGATGAAACCAAATGACGAGAACTCCCGTAAGAAACACAGAACAAAGTGTACCCATGAGCAAAGGAAAGTTTCACAGCTCACTCTCGCTCTGTGGTATTACCTGTCAATATTCATTCTCCCATCCAGTACAAACCTGCCCCAGCTACCTGTCACTCTCACTGCCTCCTTTCACCTTCAGGCAGTAAGCATCTCTATCACACCACAAGGAGTAGGACCTACTCATTGCTCATTTATTCATCTAGTAGCTGAATCCTTGTAACAGCTCCCTGTCACTCTGGAAGAGTGGTTGCTGGGAATTCGGCACTCTGCGCTCTGCTAACATATCTCTGGACTCTCTCATGTAGTGTCCATGGTCCTTGCCCTCTGAAGGACTCTGTGTCCCAAGCGCTGGTGTGCAGAGCCTACAGCATCTCTGTGCCACGGGCCAGGCTGAGGCTGTGTTTGGCACAGCACAGACCGGAGGCTGGTTTAGTTCCCAAGTTGTTGAGACGGGCAGAAACTTGACAAACAGAGAATCTGGCAGGATTCCACATCCACTGTCCTGCTTATCCCATCTTCCTGTTCCGGGAGACTACGACTGCCGGGGAGGAATTTCCCCAGGGTCTCCAATCCGAAGCAGCCCTGACATCCCCATCCATAGGGCCCCCCCAAACAGCGATGGGGATGCCGGGAGCCCAGCGCTCCCATTGGCTGGCAGCCACCTTGCCATGGCAACATGGAGCAAACACTCCCTGGGTCGCTGGGTACCACGTCCAGGGGAGCCCCTCGCTGCGCTGCGTCTTGTCCCCCAGGGAAGAAAGGACAGAGGGCTGGGCCAGGGCCTGGGCACAGCTCCCTGGGCACCGGCCACCCCTCTCCGGAACCAGACTCCTCTGGGCTGCCACCCACCTGCGCCCTCAGCCCAACCAAGGCAAGGGCAGTTCAGAAGCAACAGCAATCGCTCTGGGCGGCTGTAAGTAGGGCTGAGTAGAGGGGAGTTACGGAATGAGGGGTCAGTAGAGGGAGACTGTCCGGCTGCTCTTCATGCAGTCTCAGAACCCTTTTCCAGATCAGCCTGAAGTTTCTCACATAGGTCCCGCAGCTCTGAAAACTAACTCTCTCTCAGTGCATTTGTGTGTTTCTCTTTGTAAAGGTGAAGACAATGGACAAGGGAGAGGAAAACGCTGCCAGCGAGGAAAAAGCTCAACTTCTCCTGGATACAGAGGAATACCTTCCAGAGCTGGAGAAAGAAGAGAAAGGTAGTGTGCTTGCTCTATTTGTATGTGTCAGGGTCTTCCCAGAAGGATTTGTCAGCATTTTCTCTATTTTAGAAAGCAAGAGTGTCATCAAAAGTATCCAGTGGGTCACAGGCAACAACTTCACAGTGGAGAAGGGACTGCAGCAGATTGAAGAACACATTTCTGTGAGTGACAATTCAATCCACTCAGGAGGGTCATGCCTTCCTTAGAAAGTGTGAAAAATTAAAGGAGAGCACCTCAGTTCCTTTTTAGCACCTCCTTCAAGTCACCTCTACTAGACAGAGGGAATCAGTGCGATGTGTTTGTTCGGCAGACATGGGATGTTCACAGAAGCTGGCTTCACTGGTCAGAATTTCTCCGGGAAGAAGAACTGAAGTACAGCAAGAGGTACCATTACAGAGTTTGCTGGAGCGTCCCAACACGCAGAAAACCCATCCCACGAGCAACAGCAAGCGTCTACTTTGTTATAGAGATCTCCAAAACCAAACCTGCTGTAAGTAGTCAGAAATGGCATGCACTAATCCTTCACAGGACAAGAGTACACAGGGGTTTTCTGAGGCAGGGAGACAGCAGGGCAGCGGACAGACCGTCCAGGAGCCGGCAGCTCTCACGAGACACGCTGAGGAGACCTGGGCACTGCCACAGCAATGGCAAGAGATTTAAACACGGTGTAACGGAACCTAGCAGTCACTGAGGGGAGCAGAACGCAGAGTGGGAGGCTGGTTTTGTTCCCAAGTTGTTGAGACTGGCAGAAACATGACAAACAGAATCTGGCAGGATCCTGCATCTGCTTTCCTGCTCATGCTGTCTTCCCCTTCCAAGCAACAGCAATCGCTCTGGGCAGCTGTAAGCAGGGCTGAGCAGAGGGGAGTTACGGAATGAGGGGTCAGTAGAGGGACGGTGGCCTGCTGCTCTCTTCATGCTGTGTCAGAACCCCTTTCCAGATCAGCCTGAAGTTTGTCACCTGTACAAGAATATGTTGCAGCTCGAGAAAAAAAGAAATAAATTGCTCTGAGTAGACTTTTTACCTCCAGGAGCTATTCTTAGTCATGCTGAATCTTAGCTTTTCTACTGAGTGGCTGCAGATACCCAGGTAGCAGTCCACAGATGTTGTGGTTTAACCCCAGCTGGCAACTAAGCACCACACAGCTGCTTGCTCACTCCCCCTCCGGTGGGATGGGGGACAGAATTGGAAGTTGGAAAGTGAGAAAACTTGTGGGTTGAGATAAAAACAGTTTGATAACTTTAAAAAGGAAATAACAACAACAAGAAGAAATTTTAAGGAAAAAATAACCAGGAAGGGAAAACTAAAAACTAAGAAAATTATGCAAATGAAAACAATTCCTCACCACCAACGGACCAATGCCCAGCCAGTCTCCAAGCAGCGGCCCCCTGGCCAACCTCCCCCTAGTCTTATTGCTGAGCATGATGTCATATGGCAAGGAATAATATCCCTTTGGCCAGTTGGGGTCAGCTGTCCCAGTTGTGTCCCCTCACAACATCTTGTGCATCCCCCAGCCCTCGCTGGTTTCCTGGTGTGAGGAGCAGAAAGGGTCTTGACTCTGCATGAGCACAATAACAAAAACATCTCTGTGTCATCAACACTGTTTCCAGCACAAATCCAAACCACAGCCTTGTACTGGCTACTGTGAAGAAAATTAACTCTACCCCAGCCAAAACCGGCACAACAGCTCACAGCCACTGGTGCGAAATCTTATATCCTAGCACAAGCCTTAAATTGTAACATCTGAGTCTTTGCCTTCACAAGAGGCTTTAAATCAGAACTATTCTAATCCATACCAGAAATGTTGCACAAATGCACAGGTTATTTCTAAAGAAGCAGATAGTACCTCTTATCTCATTTAAATATCTGCTTTTTGAGGTCCTGTATGTGAACTCTGCCCTGTGTCTCCTCTTTTGCAGACCTTGCCTGTGGAGGTATTCTTCACTCTGGAGTCCAGCAGGCTGATTCACAGGTAAATGTTATTACTCTTCCATCACTGATACAACTCGGGAGGTTCTAGCAAGCTCTTCCATGCCAAAAACAAACAGGGAGCTTGACGTAAGTAAGTCTGCAATAATAGCAGAGAGATGGAGGAAGCTGTCAAAATCTTGCTCTGCGAAACAAAATGACTGTGCTTATCATCAGCTTCACTCCACCACAAGCATGGATAGCCACCCCATGAGCATCTGCCTTCTCCATAATGAATTTGTCCAGCGTTTACACAGGTCTAAGTGGTGGTCTTTTTTTCAGCAGATAGGCTTGCCCTGTGAATAAAGGCCAGCTCTCAGCTGGCCAAACTTGGTTCAATATTATTCTTACTATTTACCTTCTTTTCATTCCATCCCCCAGGCCAGAACAGTGTCAGTTTAGAGAAAAGTGGCTTAAGGACATCATTGAAAATAAAATAATCCTCATGGAAAGACTTACTTTGTAATGAACAGCTCCAATTCACCATCACCAACGCTCTGCTGGTATTTTGTAGAGAATCAAATAAACGCGACGTAGAAGGAAAGGCTCTTCCTTATTAGCATTTCTACTTTGTCGATACAGAAAATGCATTAAATCTGTGCAAAATCAACTATGTCTTGACCTGTCAGCTGGCTTTACATGACAGTCCCTTGCAGGCATGGGTGGGTACAGCAGGATGGAACCAGGTTCCAGAGTGTACACAGGAAGAGGCAGTTGGGCTGGACTTGCTGTTGCAAACACCAGCTCTGCAGAACTCCAGGGTAAATGTTATAGCTCTTTTATTTTCTTTATACAAATATACAAGACATCTCTGCTGCCAAAACTACAACACAGAGATTTAGGGGAACAAAAAAACCCTCTAGAAAACACTTTGTTTTTAAAAGCATTTGAGAAAAAGAAGGCTAAGTAGGGGTATGTTTGGAAACGTGCAGTTGGATCAAGGACAACCACCACAGAAGCACTCCCCGGAGTAGGCCTCTGAGTACAGAGTTTAAAGAAAGCCATGTAATACAGCTGAAACATACCATATTAAAATACCACAGGAGTTAAAATAAGGTTTTAAACTAGAATCCTTCCATAGAGGAAAAAAAAAAATCAAATAAATGGAAAGATACATCCTTGTTACCACCTGCGTACATCCAGGGGTTCCAATCACTGCACCCCACTGCTCTGATACCTATGTATAACATAGGAGAAAAAGAAGCAAGCAACTTAATTCACCACGGGCTTTGAAGATCAGACCCTCCTATTACTATTACTGTTACTTTATACCCCAATTGTGATCTGCTTGCTTTGAAGTAACTGAAGCCCAGCTGTATTAAATTACAAACCCGTTTCTATTTACAAGTCTAGTTTGAAACACAAACCAAACCTCAACTGTTTTGAGAAAAAAAAATAAAAATCTAAAAGACTTACGAAAAAATACCTAGGTGGCAGTCTTAGATCTTAAACAGGAACTTAGGAACTCCTTTTTGCTACTGTTACTAGTAGCTTGCTCCTGATGGCCAGCCTACTCTCATTAATCAAAATAAATGGAAAATCACATTTATCAGCATCAGGTAACAAAGCCCTCCCATGGAGTCCTCCCACTTGTCCGATTCAAAGCAAGCACAGAACAGTGCCACCTCTAATCTTCCCTGCCTGTTCCTGCCTTCCCTGCCTTGTAGCCTTTCACTTTACAGGGATTCCTTGTAGATGGTGCACAAATCATCCAAGAAAATCTGACAAAAGTAACTGTTTCCTTGAGACAAGTAATCCACTCCTGAGGCTTGGCCCTGTTGGGTGAAAGGCACTGCAGCTCTTGCAGCTTTTTTCAAATCATGACTGGAACAGGTTAGCTGCTGCTTGGTATAATCTATGGTGTACAGTTCAAATAAAGAATTATTTTTCCTCTTTGCCCTTAGTCTTTCTGTAAACCATCTCTCGAAAGCTTGCAAGGATCTTATTCTCTCGTTTCCTCCTCTCTTCCTGGTTGAAGGATGCCAGAGCTCTCTTTTCATCTGCGCTGTAAATCTGGTTCTCTTTACGCAGACGCACAGCTTCCATTCGGCGATGTCTGCGGAGAAGAACATTGTGTACATCAGCACAGGCAGAGGGATGCAATGCCCCGTCACGGCTTCCATCCATCAGCTGTCCTGAATGTTTTGAGGGGCTTATAAATAAAGATACCTAAACTAGAGAATCCAAACTGCACACAAACCTTCCCAGGAAGGAGCGTGGCCGAGAAAGGAACTGACTTCTGGGGGTGTCTGCTCTCAGCCCCACCTACCCCCAGGGTGTCAGCTGCTGGCTCACCAAAATTTAAGTGAAATTCCTGTCGGACTCATAGAGAAAAAAGTGCAGCCAACCTTCAACCTTTCAC
>NW_009649308.1:5091190-5094488 GCF_000708025.1 Charadrius vociferus
TTTGAGCCACCTGGCAGAAGCATCTCCTCATTTGAATTACAAGATAATTAGAAGTATATTACCTAAAAAAATGTTTGCTCTTGAGGAGAAAGCGTCCTTAAAAAACTTACCATCTATCTATAGCAATAGGGAGTTTAGTGTAGATTATTGGAAGCACAGACAGCACCCTCTCTTCTGTGCTTTCAACTAGAGCTTGGAAGCAGTCTTCTACCTGGCCAACAGAGGAAGCAGCTCTTGAAAATTTCATTGAACCGTTACCATCACCAAAACCGTACCTGCTACCACTCATGACGTAACCAGAGCTCTCAAATGATGCAATCTCTTCGCTGGTCAAGCCGATTTCACCTCTCCGGGGTATACGTTTTCCTGCTTTTACATACTCTGCCATTGCTGCACCTTCACCGGGCAAGAGGGCATGTCCATAGCTTAAAAAAAAAACCCAAACAAAACAGTGATTTTAATCAGTCTCAAATAGACAGAGCCTGAGCTAAACATCCGGCTTCCCTGTTCACTACTTGCTACAGCTGCATTTTTAAGCACTTTCTTATCTTTCCCACATATTGGCCCGTTTCTTCGTTACAGCTAACACTAGCAACAACATCTTAAATTACCACTTGAATCCATTCTGATTAAACAGGAATGAAAACACTATGAAGTCACAACACTGCAGAGAATTAGCATAAAGACACCTTACAATTGATATTCTAGGAATCAAGGCTAAAAAGCATAAACCAGACTTTTCTACCTGAACTCCAGCCAGGGTAAAGGCTAGCACCACTACCACTTCTGCCTGGGAGTTCCTGGCAGAGCATTTCTCTCTGATGTAGGCCATATTGTTACAACAGCCCTTCTGAACAGTAACCTTCAGGCCTGATTTGATCAAAGTACTGTTAGAGCTGGCTACTCACTTCAAAGGCCTATCATCCTGAGACGCATGAGTTTTGGGAGCCTCTGGTCCAATCAAGCTATCAGCTTCTGTATTTTCTGCAACAATCAAATAATGAGGAAGATTAATATTGTGCCCATTGTCCTTTGTTATCAGAACAGTTACACAGGTCAGCAACACCTAACAAAGAATTCATGACAAGGACACCAAGGAGTTTCAATCTAAGTTTAAAGTCAGGTGAACGTACTTGATCTCTCAATCCAGAGATCTTCCCCTTGAAACATTTCATCATCGGAATCTTCACTACTTGAATCGCTGGATTCTTTCCTGCTCTTCTTATTTTTCTTTTTCTTATACTTCTTCCTGCGATGAAGTCAAAGACAGACATGTTATTTATCAAAATTTAAGATGAAAGAAAGTGCTGGGAATCATACTCAAGTCACTACTTTCTCAAGGAAACTTCCACCTATGGGCAGACCGGCTGTCTGCATATAGATTGCTGTTGTTCGATAGAAAACACCTTACAGCAAACCAAAGACTATAGAGCCTTATTCCTATCACATAGCACTAGAAAGTGGCTCCTTATGTTTGCAGCGAGTCCTCTGTGCCGCGTGGTTCTGTAGATTTAAAGAAAATCTATCAAATTAAGATTATTCGACAGCATTTATAGACCTAATTAGAAGAGTGCTCAGCCTTCCTCACTACCTGCTAAGAAAGCGGTGCTGCCCTCTAGTCAGAAGCATGTAGAATTACACACAACAACCTGGAAACTTACTTTCTGTTCTTCTTTTTCTTCTTCTTGCTTTTCTTCTTATCTTCATCTGAAAAAAAAAGTAAGTATATATTATCTGAAAGAGATGATTAGCTATAACTAATCAGTTTACTGCACTGTGAATAACTAACTGCCTCCACCAGAATGCCTTAGTACGCAGCTCCTCAGTTGTGATTTGTTTAGGTACAAACTAACACTGAGAAAGTCTTAGGAGAAAGCTACATCCAGGATGGTTCGACATGAGAATGTATTGAACGTATCTCTGGCACGAGACGCCCAATGGATGCTAACTTCAGAAATCCCATTTCCTGAGGCCAGACCGCAAGCACTCAGGAAAAAGCACTGCAAACCCAGCAAGATGGTGAAAGAAAAGAACACTGGACTGATGCTGCAGCTCTGTAATTTCAGAACACTGCAAGTATACAACAAAAGCCAGAAGCATCACGTTGTGGTCAGAGGAGCAGAAGGAGAGCTCTCGCACCACACACATTATCAGAAAGCCTTTTTTCTTACCACTGGAGCTCTGCTCAGACTCCGACTCGCTGTCACTGTCCTCAGAATGTTTTCTGCGTTTTCTTTTGGATGCCTTCCGTTTTTTCTTCTTTCTTTTCTTCTTCTTTTTCTTTTTTTCCTCTACAATGTTTTTAAAAGATAACATTAGAGAACAGACAAAGATCATCTAGCTCCATACTTATTTCCCAATCTTCCCAAAGCAACGTTTTCCTTTGAACTGGAGCCCACCACACTCATTTGCACCCAAAGTCAGTGAACCTCTTGCAAGCAACAACAGAACATTCTAGACTTTGGTAGCTTCCCATTTTCAAAACAAGCTATGTAAGCAAACCAAAATACCTTCTGAGCTGGAGTCTGAAGAACTACTCTTAGATTTTGCCTCTTCATCTTCTACTGGTGTATGCTCATCGGAACTGAATAAAAATAAAAGTTTGCTATTTAAAATCTATTTTGCAGTATTCAAGATCAAAGGTTCACATATGCTTGCAGATTTGGAGTCAATACTTGCATAGAGTAAACGATTAAACAGCTAATTTACAGTGTGGGAACTGCTTTCAGAACCACAACACAAAGGCCACCTGATCACCTAAATCATGCCTTGCATAACTGGTATGTTGGAATTATTTGGGAAAAAAAAGTAATAATCTTGTTGATTCAGAAATGAACTGACACAACATGAATTACGGCAAAGGGACTAGCGTAGGAGTAAGACATTTTTGTAAATTAAACTGACACACAATCAATATCATAAAAACCGGAAGGGAAGAAGAATGAGTATGCCTTACTCGGGGTCTGGAACCTTTGGTGACAGTCCCCAGACTTCAGGGGCCCCCAGTTCTCCAATTCTCTCTCTCTCATTGAGCCTCCTGTAACAGAAAACACCTTCACTGAAGTGTGTTACACCCAGCACAGAAACGACTGCAGTCTGCTGCCTGTTACCATCTCTAGTCGCCTGAAGCAGCTACAACCAGAAGAAACAACCAGCGGCCGGGCAGGCCGGCAGCAAACGGGCATACTGCCGAGGACCGGCGGGTAACGGGTGCGAGCACCCTTCCAGCCGAGATCCGTCCCGGCCGCCCCTGACAGCCGGCGCGACGGCGGGGACAAGACCCCCCCCCTCGCGCCCC
>NW_009649308.1:5095195-5098489 GCF_000708025.1 Charadrius vociferus
CGGGGCTCCCCCTTCCCCGGGCACCGGGACCCGGCGCCGCCCGGCGCCGTCACGGCCGATTTTTTTTGAAAATTAAGAAATACGGCACCTCCCAGAGCGGCCTGTCACGGTTCCGGCCGCCGGCCTGGGTGTCAGCAGGTAAGGAACGCCCGAAACAGCAGCGATTTGGGGATAAAATTTTACAAATTATGTATTATGATAAGACGCTCACTGTCCTCCTCCTGCGAGCGCCCTTCCCCTTCAGGGTTCCAGGTTTGAGCACCTTGCAGCGGTGCTTTTTAAAAAAAAAAAACACCCGAATTTGTGCTGTGCGCTGGGAAGCGCAGCGTAGCGTCGCTGGGCTCTGGCGAGCACGGCATCCGCGGGGCGCTTCAGACGGCGGCTCCATCCCAAACGCCCATGCTGGTGTATGCTGTCTAGAAAAGATGTCTCAGTATGTCAGTCTCTTTTTCACAAATGAAACACTATTTCGGTTCCCAAACTTATCATAAGCAGTGTTAAAAAAAATCTGCAAGAAGGAGGAAGCCTTTTTAAAATTGTGCCTTATCTTGCATGCGTGTAACCACATGCAGAACGGGGACGGAAAAGATGCTACCAGAGGTTTGCATATGTGTGTTGCCATATCCTGTGTCTGTCGAGGACACCCTGGCATCACCCTGCTGTGGGGCTTTGTGAATATTTTGAGTACCAGGGACTACTGCTTGCTTAATTAAAGTAGATAAGGCTATCTTATAAAAGGCTGTTGTTTTGATCAGTGGTAGGGTCATTTGAATGAGACAGCTGGAAGTCTGCAGTGGCTGTATTTTTGCCAGCTGAATCCATACTGCCTGAATGAAGGCTCAGTGACTTTGTCTCTCTGAGCTTCCAGTCGCAGGAGGAACCTGAAACCCAGGGTGATCCTGAGACTTAGCAGCCCGTATCCCCGCTCTCCTCACAGGCTGCCCGAGTTCGTTTACCCCCGTGCTGTGTGAAGTCAGATGTCCCCAGGAAGAAGTCCAGGCCACTATGCGCTCCCAGCGCTGGTTACATGAGGTCATGTCACCAACCCATGAGAGAGAAGGAAGCTGCTGAGCCAGATGCATAACGTAGGGACCCATCCACATGGCAAGTAAACACACTCTTGAGGCCTTCATGAGGGCACGTGGCCCTCCCTAGCTTCTCCCCTGGGATCCCGCCCCCCCCAGGACTCGGGGCTGCTGCAGAATAGGGGTGGAGGACCCTGAAACGTGGTGGGTGGCGGCATGCCATGCACTGGAGTCTGGGTTTACTGTGTGCTGGGGCAGGGAGGCGGACAGCCAGGGGGTTTCAGAGGCGCTGGGCACTGCAGTGCTCGGCACAGCTGGCCACCAGCCTTCGGTTGTGCTGAGGCAGCTCTGGTGGTAAGGCCACACACGTCTGCACCCGAGGGGCTGTCTTGGCAAAATAGTTGACTGAAACATCTGCCTCTCAGGAGCACTCTGCACCTCTGTTACTTAATACGGTAACGTTATTTGAAGCATTTTTATACACAGGTTATACAATGCACATATATACAGTATGTAACAGCATCTACAACAACTACTAATGTCAATAAAAAGTATCACTGGACTTTAAATCCAGTTATATGAGGCTTCATATACTGGGACTGACAGGAAAAATACTCTATGAAAATTCCTTTAAGCACAAATGGTGGAAATTAGTATTTTAGAGTCCTTCAGAAGCAGTGGTGTTTTATTTGAAATTCCACAGTGGAATAATATTTCTTTTAAAAGTAGTCTTAGCTAGGATAACTGTTGAATTTTGATTTTACTGAAGGCCCTAAGGGGAACTTCACTGGCCTGTTTATCAAATTTAATTTATTTTAACGTAAAATACATTTTTTTCATGACAGAACGCTTCTTTGTCTCTCAGATTTGCCAAGTCTTTAAAAGGATTTTCTGTTCACACAAACTGTATTTTTTAGCATTCACTCTGCTCTGACCATGCCAAGATGACAGTGGAGGTTCAGGTTTTATGTCTGATATAAGAAGTTACCATAGAGAGAAGCTTCTGCAAAAGGTGAAAGTCAAGGAGATAATGCAACTCTCGCAGCTAGACCAGCATCTTTTAAATTAGCCAGCATTTGTGTGCCTAAGGGTAAGCAGTTCAAGCCTGATTTTTGAGAAATGGTGATGCCTCAAAAGCAGGGTTCCTTCCAAATCAGTGCTCATCTTTATCTGTAAATTTTCCTGTTACTTATTTAGAAATGAGATAGGCAATGAGAAGAAGAAAACTCCTTAAAGCTGAAGGATGAAAGGCTAAGAAATGGTTTAATTTGGACCATCAGACATTTCTGAATAAAAATAAAAAAAAAGGAGACTGGATTATACATTAAGAATTAAAATTATAGTGTTATTTACATTTAACATAACCTCCTGTGTAAAAATTACTTAGAACCCATATCAAAGGAGAAAACTTCATTGAAATGTTATATGAGGAAAAAAAGCCTACCGTTTCCCCGATTATTCTTTTCTATTATTTATTCTTCTTCATTCAACTCTCTGGAAAAACCTGTAACTAAACAGAAACTGGCTTTGTAACATTTCATATCTGAAGGCTTGCTTCAAAAAGGCACTTCTGCTACTAGCTGTACAAATACAGGGAGCGTGGCAGGTGATTTTCTTGCTAGAAGGGCTCATACAGATAGGCAGGACCATTTCGTTGCTGATACATGCAGTGAGGGACTGCAGTCGTTTGTGCCAGTGACTGGCCCGTTAATGTTTTTGGTCAAACTTGACAGAAGGACATTTGTTCTTGGCAAAGTTTTTGAATCTTAAGAATAATCAAGAAACCCCTGTGGTTTGAGTCCACAAAACCCAAAGAGAAAAAAAAAAAAAAAAAAGAACAGATCAGTAACTGAAGATGAAAAATATCTTTTATGATCTTGGTGCTCTTTGAGCATTCACGAACAGTGACAGTTTCCAAGAGACCGCATTGTGGATATGTCACTTTGATGACCACATGGCGAATGTGCCGGGAGCCGCATTTTGTCAAAGGACTTACGTCTGTACAGCTCCTGGTGGACTCCAGCACGTGCCACTGTGGTGCAAAGAATACGAAATAAATGCTCCTGCGGTGCGAGCGTGGGTGCTCAGGTGCAGGTTGCGGGAGACCTCCTCGCTGCCGGGCGGAGGTGCGTCAGTGGTTGGCAGGGGCACTGCCAGCCTGGGCTCTGCCCCCAGGAAGGAAATGAGCCGCCGCGGGAAATAACCCGCTGCCATCACGTCTCCACAGCCATAGCCAACAGGGCCAGACGTAAGGCAGGCGTTGGGGAGG
>NW_009649308.1:5099327-5133618 GCF_000708025.1 Charadrius vociferus
GGGGCTGGCGCTCGGCGGGGGGGTGGAGGGGTGTCCTCGGCCTTCTCGTCTCGTTCTGCCCTTTCAGGAGTGTGGAAATAAACTTTTACGAGTGCAATGAAGGGCTTGCAGCTTTTAACTCGCTCTTCCTATATTTTGATTTTTTTTTTTTTTCTTTTTTTGCGCATCTTGTTGTGGGCCATCGAATGGGAAGTGCCAATAGATGAATTAGTTTGACTTTACAGATGTTTTTTGTTACTGTGCTGCCTTAGTATCTCGGTTTTGGACGCAAAGCAACCTCACAGATATACGAGGAGGGTAAAGAAAAAACAGTTTCTCTTTGTGGGTGAGGAAGTGAAGTATCAGTTGCTTTTTCATTAACCTCAGTTGACTGGTTGGATGCTCAGATTGTGATGTCTGGCCCGTAAATAACCTGGATGTTATCAGGCTTTCACATAACAATTTACAGAATATTTTCACAATAAAAAAGAAATCTCTAATAATGTTTAAAGCCTTTTGAGGTACCCAATCCTTGGTTTTCAGGCTGAGGGAGCTGGGGCTGTTCAGCCTGGAGAAGAGAAGGCTCCAGGGAAGACCTTAGAGCCCCTTCCAGTATCCGAAGGGGGCCTACAGGAGAGCTGGAGAAGGATTTTTTACAAGGGCATGTGGTGATACGACGAGGGGGAATGGCTTCAAACTAGAAGAGGGGAAATTTAGATTAGATATCAGGAAGAAATTCTTCACTCTGAGGGTGGTGAGGCACTGGCCCAGGTTGCCCAGAGAAGCTGTGGATGCCCCATCCCTGGAGGTGTTCAAGGCCAGGCTGGACGGGGCTTTGAGCAACCTGGGCTGGTGGGAGGTCTCCCTGCCCATGGCAGGGGGGTTGGAACGAGATAATCTTTAAGGTCCCTTCCAACCCAAACCATTCTGTGATACTCTGTTCCTCACCTTCTAAGAAGAGAGGATATATTCAGAACTGCACATACCTTGTGTAGAAGGTGAAGGGATGAATAACAATAAGAAACAAAGTTGCAGAGTGCTAGAGCATATAAGCTTATAAATAGTATCTCAGATTTGTTTTTTCAAAAGAAAGAATAAACAGTGAGTGTGGGAATGTTGCCATGTAGTTAAAACTGTAAATCTATATTTTTACTAATTTGACGCCTTTTACTTTCTATTTGTAGGAATGGAGGGGAAAAAACTGATTTCTGCAACAGACACTCAGTATTCTAGTGTGCTCCTTCAGTCTTTGAATGAACAACGTGGCCACGGACTTTTTTGTGATGTTACTGTCATTGTGGAGGACCGGAAATTTCGAGCTCACAGAAACATCCTTTCGGCCTCAAGCACTTATTTTCACCAGCTTTTCTCAGTGGCCGGGCAAGTGGTTGAACTGAGCTTCGTAAGAGCAGAAATTTTTGCAGAAATTCTTAACTATATTTATAGCTCCAAAATAATCAGCATTCGATCTGATTTACTTGATGAACTGATTAAATCAGGGCAACAGCTGGGCGTTAAATTCATAGCTGATCTGGGCGTACCTCCGCCTGAAGGAAAAAACATGCCAAGCGAGGTCAAAGATGGTGCTTCAGAAACTTCAGCTTCTAGCCCAGGTCAAAAGGATGCTGAAACACAAGTACCTGTAATAAGGCCAGACAGTCAAGAGGTAATGGATGGCATGCCAGTTATAACACAGTCATTCTCCTTACATGGTATAGAATATGAGACTACAAAAATTACAGTGAGTGATTCAGACGATGAGGATGATGATGTAATTTTTTGCTCTGAGATTGTTCCTCCAAAAGAATGTATTAAAGATACAAATGCTGCAACCCAGAACCAGCCTTGCCCAAGTCCAGCTGGAGTTTCTGACCAAAAATCTTGTGGTAGTGGTGGCTCTCCCCATTTGACGAGCACTACAGCAGCTCAAAAACTCACTTCATCTGCCAGTCAGCTAAGCCCAAACCAACCACAATCAAGTGCCGAATCACTTGCCTCTGCAGCACCGCAGCATTTGACTCCTAATATCATTGTGCTAAATAAGCCTCTACTTAACCCATCTCTCGGTGCCAGCTCCTCGCATCAAACACATGTGACTCCTACAATTAATTTACTTGAGGAGAACCAGCAGCCATCTAATAATGACTCCTTAACTGAAGTGGAAACAACTGCTGTTGATGATGAAGAGGTTGTTGAAGATGATGTTGCTATCATTGACTCCTCTAGTCCTGGTTCAGTCAGCAGCAGCTCTTTGGCTCAGCAACCTTCTACACCCAAGGCAGCAACCACTGAAGGATCAGGTGTACAGAAAAAACAGGTTGTTACATTTTCACAAGAGCCATTTTCTAAACCTGGAGAATTTAAAATAAAAATCTCAGATGTCCTTACTGGAAACAACAAGGAATTCAGTTCAGGTATAGCATCAAAGAATGTGGCAGAAGGGCAGAAAATCATAACATTAGATACAGCAACTGAAATAGAAGGCCTGTCCACAGGATGTAAGGTTTATGCAAATATTGGCGAGGATACGTATGACATAGTCATTCCTGTAAAGGGTGATTCCGAGGAAGGTGAAGCTAAGCTTGATGAAACGCCTAGAACATCTGGTGGTGATTCTCCGAACAGGAAACGCATGAAAGTAAAGCATGATGACCATTATGAGCTCATAGTGGATGGAAGAGTCTACTACATTTGTATTGTGTGTAAGAGATCATATGCGTGTCTGACAAGTTTACGGAGACATTTTAATGTTCATTCCTGGGAGAAAAAGTATCCGTGTCGATATTGCGACAAAGTTTTTGCTCTTGCAGAATACCGTACAAAGCATGAAATTCACCACACCGGTGAGCGAAGGTACCAGTGCTTGACGTGTGGCAAATCTTTCATCAACTACCAAATTACGGCCTCCCACATAAGATCAGTTCATAGCCAAGACCCTTCTGGAGATACCAAGCTTTATCGATTGCATCCTTGCAGGTCTTTGCAGATCAGACAGTATGCATACATTACTAATCACTCAAGCAGTATACCAGTAATAAACGAGGGTGGAATTGTTTATCGTGTTGGCACAGGGAAGGATGGCACTGAAGGAACAACATCTAACCCTCCAGCCAAACAAATTACCTGGGATGACATTTTCATTCCACAGGGAAATGAAGCAATTTTTAAGCAAAATCCATCAGAGGGAAGTACTGAATTTGAGTTTGTAATACCGGAATCTTACTGAAACGCATTAAAAAAGATCAAGTGCAGAAATATTGGAGCTATTTTAAATGAACTGTTAAAATCACTGTAAAAATAAACGCGGAAACAAGTTAACTTGGTCTACCAAGTCATCAAATGGTGGCACTTAGATGGATCATTAGTAGCTGCAAGTGATTTGTGGAAGCGGTTCATCTGAAAATTTACTTGAATAGAGAATAAGACATTTCCAAGGAGCTGGCAGTGTTTCCCGGTATGTTAATTTTGATCAAAACATGGGGATTTGTAGCTTGAAAAGGTACAATTTCTTCTAAAGTAATTGAGGTATTGCCTGTACCCATACTTACTATGTAAACCCTTTCTTTCACGTTAGCACTTTAATGCTGAATTGTGTTTAGATGTTAGCCAAGAAAACAGTAACATTTTTCATCGTAGTCTCTTGAATATGGAACCATTTTTATAAAAACAAAAAAATCGCACAACTCATATTTATTTTTGTGAACAATGCGTTACTGCAAGGGTCCAAAATAACTGATCCAGTAGTTTGGAGTACTGTGTTTTTGAACTGGCATCTTAGTTCTGCTTTTATAAGCACTATGAATCATCTGTCTTCATGCAAATTGTCTTGCCAACAAGAGATACTCAGTTAGGGCTAACTTGAACAAACTTTATTTATACTTGGCAGCATGGTGAGCAGAGTATTCAGTGTCTATACCATTGTGTTTTTCTCTTTTTGCAATGGGGAAAAAAACCCAAAACCCACAAAGCTCAATAGTGAAGAAGCTTAGAACGCTTAAGGAGATAATTTTGCCTTTTCAAAGCTTGAGGAATAATGTTAGGTTTTCTTACTGCTGGAAAAGATGCCAGTGGTTAGTTTGGAATCAAGTGCTGTTCCTTTTTTTGCTCTTCAAGAAGGGCTTCAGTCTGGTATTTAAAAAAAAGTAATACTTACAATAGAAGTAATGCTTTTTTTTTTTTTTTTAGCTTACGGCTTTGAAATTTACTTCTCAAACTATGAAATAATCTAAGTGCTGTATCAGTTTTGCACTGAGACTGCTAAGGATCTTGTATCCCTGTTTGGCTTAGATATTTAAGTGAAACAGGGATGTGGATTTTTTTTCCCCATTTATAGGGTGTGGAAGCATGAGGACTAAACTAACAATCAAAAAATACCCTCCATCCACCATAATCCAAAGTATAATTTCTCTGCAGTTGTCTAGTTGTCATCTATTTTCAGTTTTGGGTTTATTATATTGTCCTTTTTTTTTCTCCTTGCAATTGCTACACGTTTAGGCACTTAGAAGATAAATTACATGTCCAACTTGAACAGGAAACAGTAGACCTGAGAAAAACAAACAGCTGTTTACTGGAGTCATAGTTTAGGATTTCAGATTTAGTGACTTGTAAAATTTTTGTAAACGGAAAGATGAAAACTGCTTCAGTTCTAGAGATGACTAAGATTGTCGTGCATACTACTAGTTAGTTATGGTAACCTTTCATTGCTTAAATTACAGTTAAAGGTTTTCCTTTTCTTTTTAGTGTTTTAAGTAAGCATCTTGATCCTATGACCTTCAAGGTTAAGGTTTTAAACATGTAGTACTCTAGACAGAAAGACATTTAAATGGTTCAAATACACCTTAAGCTATAAAAAAGGGTACCAGAAATCTGTATGAGTAATGATGGGAGAAATTTACCTTATGCACGTAATGCTCAGCACTTCTGTTTTGTAGGCCATGAACACGATATACACGATTATTTCCAGACTATATTGCAGACCCTTTTGAATAGAATGGGGTGTGCTTTCAAATGTTACAGGTTGGATGTTATCTGAGATGACATTTCAGCAGTCAGACATGGTCCTCGCACAACACAGGTATCGATTGCCTGTGTCAGCACAGGCAGCTCTGGCGTAGCTGGCTGCGTGCTGCATTGAGACTTCCCCAACTTCTCCACAAGAAAAATACAATGTTATTTTTGTTATTGACATGACACATCTGGAGTTAAAGCATATGTTGCAAAGTGTACATTCAGTAATAATTAAACATAATGGCTATCAATATTTGCTGCTGATATATTTAAAACCTTAAATTAAACTGTGCCTACTAAAGGTCTCTTTTTGGAGGAAAACTGGAAAATTAGGGCTTTGTAACTATTTTTGCTAGAAGACTCGTGCTTGCATGTGTCTCAGGGTCTTCAGTTTTCCTTGGAAGTGATTTTTGATACCCAAAGTCCAGACGTCATGTAAAGCATTTTTTTTATTTCACTTCCAGTATTTATTGGTTTGGAAACATGTTAAATCCATTCTTTTAAAACTTTTTATGGGGCCATAAGCTTTTATATTTAGATTTCTGGCTATTGCACTTATGGTTTTTTTGTTTGTTTTTGTAAACACTTAGCTTCCAGTTTAACTTAACGAAAAACCTTATGTAAATATTAAGAAATTGGCTCTGGGGTAATGGAAGAAAAAGATGGAATCTGAAAAAGCATTTATATAAAAATTAAAAATTTCAACAGAGTATGGTAGCAAACCTCACGGTCATTTATATGCATATAAAAACATTAACGGATCTGCTGCAAAACATGGTAATGGTGGCTGCATCCTCCCTGTATGGTTTCTTTGGGGATTCACACCATAGCATTCCAGTATGTGAATTAAACAAATATTGAGATAACAATTGACTGCTTATTTATTTTGTACTGTTAAGGCATGCAGCTTATAAAAAGATGCAGAAGCTGACGACTATATACATTGAACAATGGGTTCTACAGCTATTGCCTAGGAGCTGTTCCATGTGAAACATACATCATTTTTGCCAGATCTGTAATGTATATAGTTGTACAGTCTTTCCTTAACATACTTTTTAAAGTTGTGTTTTACTTTTCATTAATCAATAATTGATATTAGTTCTTAGAGCTTTCTATGGCAAAAAATAAAAAAAAAAATAATTCTAAAGATTCATGTAGCATGTTTCTTTTTAATGACAACTCAACTTCTACAGTCTGACGTCTTAGATTACCAACAGTTTGTATCGTCCTTTTCCAGGTCTTTGGGAGTAGCAAGGACCCCCCTGGGGAGGGGGGAGGTGGTTTTATTTTGGTGGTTTGGTTGGTTTTGGTTTGTGGGTTTTTGTTTCTTTTTGACCACTTTCCAAGAAAGCACCTTAACTAAAAAACTCCACTGTGTATTGTGAGCTGAATGTTGTGATAGACACTTACTCTCAGAATAGGCGGAGCTGCTGTGGAACAATCTGGGGAACAGTCTGTCCAACTACTATCATCATTGCAAACCAGCTAGAAATCAAGAAAAACATACATAGTGACCAGTGCAATACACTTCAGCTATCTCATGGTTAGGGCTCCTCTTCTTACCCGGTTGCTGACTAGTTATGATTTGGAAATGTTAGATTGTTGCTGAACTGTGGTTAACATGGAGAAAATCAGTTCCTCTGTGTAGACTTCTTATTACAGGTAAGGAATGCAATTTAATAAGTAACATATCAAATGATGTTTTAGATGCTTTTATCTCCTTGGCATAGGGCTTCCACCTACTTCTGCTGACATCAAAGAGCAGTTGACATCATCAGGACAGAATTAGGCCCAAAGTGATACAGTAAAAATGAAAGTAAGTAAAGGAGACACTGATACTGTACCGGCTTGATTATTTGCCTCTGTGTTAAGGAAAAAGTCAGCAGTAACGACTTCAGAGTGACTGAAGTCAGGACACCCTGTTATGTGGGTAGAAATGCAGAATTACAGAGTGTGGGGACATCTGGGGCTTTTAAAAACAGAACTTTAAAAAAGGTGTCTCTGGCTAATCCTGGTAGAAACACCAGTTTCCAATATATCAAGTAGGGTTTTTTTTGTTTTGATTTTTAAATGCATGGTGCTATTATACTGGAATTCCTCAACTAACATTAAAGATGCTTGTAAAACAGGGAAGTTGCTAAAATGTAAACTGCAATTTATAAATGTTTACAAAAGTCACACAATTTTATTTAACTTTGGTAAAGTAATAAAAGGGTACATATGAGTCACAATCTTACAATCTCATAAGAAATGATGAATACAGTGCAGAATGTTGCATTTACATTAAACGCTTAGTTTTACTCAAGCAGAAGGAAACAGGTAATTCAACAGAAAATCCCACCAGTAATTTTATAAATGTGAAAATTGACTTGTTCTTTTATAGTGAATTTAAAGCAGCAATGTAATTTTTGCTTAAATATTCCTTACAGAAAAAAAAGAGAATTTGGATAATTTCCTAAGTTTAATATTTGTCAACTCAAAACCAATAACACAATCATTTCCTAATTGTTTCTCTGCCACTAAGTTATGTTCCCCTTGTGAGTTTTTTAGTCCTGTCCTGTAGTGTCCTATAGTCCTTCTCACCTTGTTTAGTTGACAGGCACAAATGGTAGGGTATGTTTGGCAGAAGTGAGACAGGATTGTTAGCTTTTATTCCAAAGATGCAGCAATAAAATGTTTTCTGATTTTAAGTTAATGTGCCTTTCTGATTCTAGTTTTGTGGGGAGTTTTATCAGAAGTACTGTTTATTTTGAAATTGCCCATGATCTCTTTATCAAGATTCAATTCAGGAAAATGTAATATAAAATGGATGACGCCCTAGTATATAAATTTATTTCCAGTATGCAAATTTATAGGAGCTGCACTTCAACAATCTATAGTAAAACAAAATGTCACCAGGATATGTTGGCATACACTACTGCTTTAAATCCCAAGTTGTATTCCTTTCTTTAGCCATTTTTTTTTCTTTGTTACTGGAGAAAAGTTATGCTTGCTTCTGGATAAACAGTGTCATCCTTTAGCTTATTAATATACTGATTAGTATTTGACAGTGGAAATGATAAGGATAACACATAGTCTAGCCTAAAGGCTCTGCAAATGCATAGGATTAAAAACAGCTTTATAAAGTGTGGGTGTACTTTGAAAAGTGAGATCAGAGACTTCAGTGTTTGTTTTCCATTTTGACAGATTATTATTTTTTTTTAGATTAAAAGTAGAGATGCCACAGTTTAAAATCCAAATGGATTTTTTTTTTCCCCCCTCCTGCAGGTATTCCACTTTTAGATTCTGAAAGCCAGATTTAGCTTTTGGATACCTTTTTGTCTGCATCAGTTGAAAGTAAAGGTAGACGATTCAGGATCAGGGTCAACAATCTGATGCCAAGGAAATGAAATCTTTCAGAAATAAGGAGTAAAATGTCAATACCTTATTTTTATCCCTGAAGGAAGCAGTTGAGAACGCTCAGGTTGAGCCGCTCAGGTCTGAACGCTGTCATCTGAAATCACTTCCTGGAGTAGAACCACACTTTACAGGACAGTGTGTCACATAACAAAGCTGACCTTTTGTTATGCAGGATGCATGCAAAATCTGTTGGAATCTAGATCAATCAGCACAGTCATCAGCTGAAGATTAAATGAAAGTCACAACAATAATTGCAAATTCTATCAGTTTCATCCTATATTACAGGGTGTTGAATTTTATCCATGTGAGACTTACATCTTGGAGAACTAGTAGTGGATATTCCTTATGTGCGGCCCATAATACAGCTACTAAAACAGTGCTTATTCAGGGTGTTGATTCAGTCCATTAAAAAAAGTTAAAAAGTACAAACTTAAAAAAAATTTCAAACCAAACAGAAGGGAGAAAAAAAAAATGTTTTCACTGCACTGTTTCAGTTACTTGTGGACAGTTCCTGATGTTCTTTACAGGAATACAAGGAAGATTTAAGCAGTGCAACCACCCAAACTGTTGGACTTCAGCATTACTTACACAGAATTCAGAGAGAGACAACTGCAATTCACCTTCTATCTTAAGAAGCATCCTGAAATAAAAACAGCTTGCCTATTAAAGCTTTTCCCCTCAAAAAAGCAATATTCCAATTGTTTTGCTAGACATACATGAAAATATCCTATGACATTAGAAGTCTGAGACACTGTCGCGGTTCCCCCCAAGATTTTTCCAGTCCATAGGCTGTAACCAACAAGTGACGTGAGCTAAGTTCTGCAACCCCAAAAATCCCAGCAACTGGAGCCCCAAAGCCAAACAAAACAAACGTCAAGTCAAGCTGTCTGCAAGCGTCCTCACCTTAAACAGACCAGTACTCTCCGGCAACTATCGATCTTGGCTACCCTTACTTCAGCTCGGCACAAGATGGAGTAAGGCAGACCAGAATCTATCATCTGTGTTGTATCGCTTTATTAAAAACCAAGGACTACATGAACCTCGCGGTAAAACAAGGAGGCTGGAATTTAGGTCACTCGCTACTCACTCACACTGCAAAATGTCAGCAGTATGTCCCCTTCCTCATACTCAGTTGTTAAGCCTCTGAAATAAGTCTCGCAAGAAAGAACAGTCCAGTCTAATACTTGTATTTGCAATTATCTTCTGTACCTATCCTCCAGCTCCCTCCCACAGTAAAATATAAATACAAAATGTTCACAATTATTTCAATGGCAAATATTTTCTTCTTCTTTCCCACATTCTTTATGGTGTATAAGGTGGTGGCTTTTCAAAAGGTGGAAAATACGGTGGTGAGTAACGAGGCGGCGCATTAGAGGACCACATATAGCTGGGAGATGGCGACACTGACTGGGGGTCATCGGAGAGGCCAGAAGGAGTGGAGGCTGGAAACACGCTGGAATGCTGCAGGGAGACAGTAAGAAGGCTGGAATGTAACCACTTCTTAATGTAAAGAGCCCTGGCACAGCAATACTTCATTACCAAGCAGGGCAAGATTAACATTTCAAGGCTCACATCTGCAAAACATATGTACATACAAATAAGTATTCAAATAACTTGTTGCATTCAAGGTAAGCACAGTCTGTAAGTAACAGTTTTGCATAACAAGACTCCCTAGACCAGAAACTGAAGAAGGCATTTAAAAAAAAAATAAAATAAAATATTTATTTCTCATCACTTCTGTGTACCTGCTGCGTATTGCAGAGGCTGGACAACTGAAAGCTGATGAGTCTCTCTCTCAAACCTTGAGTTTCACACATCAGCCAGTAGTAACAATGAACATGCTGCAGATAATTTCTTTTTACACTACCTTTTTTTCTTCGTCACAAATAAAAAAAAACCCAGAAGTTAGCGATAACAAAATAATTTACTCCTTCGGTAAGTAAAAAGCTTGAAAAGGTGGAAAAACAAAATTTATGTATGCCTGAAGATTAATTTCTGCTCTCCAAAATACCTTTGTTATCAAAAATACCTTAGATCTAAAGCCTCAATCGTACAGTGCTGGCAGAGAGCTGTGCTGTGTCCAGAAACAGGCAATGAAATACCGTCACTCGCATTCGCTCCTCTGGCCACTAACACCCTGCGGGTTTATCCCTGACAGTCACGCTGCGCCCTGTGCTGCTGTTGGCCACCTGATCCCCCTGAACTAGCCACCTGCAGACCCAGGATGGTGCTCGGCCGCATGCCGGTGTGCTCGGGCAGCACGCAGCCCTTCACCGCCCTTCGGCTGCGGGCACGGACTGCAAATCCCAAACATGCCCAGCTGGAGGCCCTGGCAGAGAGAGGTGGGTTTGCACCATGCTGCAAGGGGTGAGGGAGCGCACGCCAAGGGACCCGCGCCGGGGGCAGCGAGGCTGGCTGTACGCAGTGGTGACCACGTACAAGGTTGGAGGCGACCATGTGGTTTCATACGGGTGGGCAGAGGGATGACGGACTCTGCAATAATAGTGGCTCATTTTCAAACAGCATCTTTTTTGTGTCACTCCCCTAACACCAACCTGTGATGGTTTATCGAGTAGATATATAGACCACGAAAACCCAGCCTGCTCATCGAGGACCACACAGAAAGCCATACAAACAGTCTGTTTCAAACAACACAACAGCTCTTGCATTACACCCCAGTTGACCTAAAGCCCCATGGCTGGGAGCCCCCGGGCTGCAAAGACCTTTGGAAGGGCACTGCTGTGGCAACACAATGCCGGCACTCGTTAGCCAACGCAGCCCTGGGTTTTCACCATCACCAAGCACCAGCTACCTCAGCCACAAGTCCTGGAGGAGAGCTGCCATGGCTGCAAGCAGGCCTGGCTCGCATTGACTGCAGGCAGCAGCCTGGCTTTGTTCACAAAGCCGCCGGCTGGGAAGATGGGTCTGCTGGTTTAGAGCCGTGTGTGAAAGCCAGGTTCTTGCAGGGGCACAGGCGTCCTTAGAAATTCTGGAGTGGGTTTGTTTCCTGTGAAAGACGTGTGGGATGAGCAGGAAGCTCTGACTTGGCCAATTCTTGCATTAGAGAAAGACCAGCCTTTGAAAGGAATTTGGGCAGCAGGTCTGGGCTTGCTCCGTGTGCTGTAGGCAGGGGAGAAGGTGTCAGGGTGGGATGGACACTGCTTGGGTCAGAGCAGGGCTCCAGGCAGGAGAGGTCTCCACAGCCAGAGGCCTCAGCTAATGCTTTCGTGCAGGCCCTCAAGTTCCCTGGAAGATAAGCAAGGCTCAGACTTGGAATTGCGTTTGAAAGAGAGACCTGCCTATTTTAAATTTAGATTACCTCAATTTATGCTCGGCTTTTGTGCCGGCGGAGCTGTAAGCATTAGCAGAGCCCCAGCAGTACTTCTAGTTGAAAAGCATGGCAAATCCACCCGTGCTTAGCTCTCTGCTGGTGCTGCGCTGTGGCTGCAGTACAGGCAAACCCCGAGTTAAACAGCGCTTAGTACCACCCGAGGAGCTGAGAAGAGGACTTCGCAGCAGTGCTTGGCTTGGTATGTGCTGAGGTTGGCATTTTTGTAACTGTAAAAAGTTATACACCACTAATAACTGCCCCAGGTTGAGTCACAAATCTGTACAAATAGGTCCTAGAAATTCTGATGTAAGCGTTCAAATATTTCTAGGAAGCCCTGACAACAATGTTGTCTCCTGGCACTAGCAGTAAAACCAGAAAGGTTTAGATTCATATTGCCTCTAATGCATATCTCTGATGAGGGAAGTGGTGGCTATCACAGAGCACACCTCTTAGCTGATGTCCAAGACTTTAAGCTCTTGTTAATAAAAAAAAAAAAAAGTTTCCAGCCCTGATGTTTGCAAATAAAATGTACGATATGTTAACATCACCACTGTGGTAACATCCACCTGACAGAAGAGCTGAGGAGGAAACGTCCTCATCTGCTTCAACGAGTGAAAGCTGATGTTGACAGCAAGGTTCACGTGAAATCACTGTTTCCAACAACACAGCTCTGTAACTCAGAAGAGGAAGGGATGCATTACAGCAGAGGTCATGTTTGCAGGGACTGTTCTTAGACCAGCTGAAGCATGTGGAGAAAAACAACAGAACAGCTTTTCTGTCAGTATGTGACTTCAGGAGCTCAAACACCTTGTTTCCAAAAAGCTCATATGTTTCCTTCAGACATAGCTGTTGGCCTAATAAAAACTAGCACCTGAACACCTCGCTTTGCCTCTACCCTCAGAGCATCGCAGGTACCAGAGGCAATGCCTATTTTTAATGTGGCCTCTACCAGCGACCGACAGGGGAGGCAGGCGGCAGGTTCCATTGCCTGCTCTTCAAGAACAGCTTTCAGGAAAATACTGCCCTATTAAGAGAGCACTGCCAAGGAGCGCTGCCTAATAGGAAAGATTTGATATTCTCCGCAGGAACAGGAAAATTAAACTGTGTGAATGATGGGAAGACAGACCTCCAGAGTCCTGTGGACCGGCTGGAGTTAACCTTGCCGCGAAACAAGAAAACACCCTGCAACATTCCCTACCTGAAAGTCGTACGCAGAGTAGGGAGGCAGGTGAGGAGTGCTGTGGTAGTAGGTGTTGTAAGATGTCACTTGTGGCCTTGAGTAGTAGGACACCGAAGGGTGTGCGTTTTCAACCGTACAGTTCAGAGTAGGGAGGGAAGGAGTCTGTGAAAACAAAAAGAGAGATTCTCAGGCTGCTAACCAAGTCACAGAAAGCTGACAGCTGAATGAAAGCAGAAATGATCTCAAGGAGCACTGTGTGTCTTTAGAGCTCAACTCTGCCGAATTAGCAACGGGCAGTCCGGTTCCCTCTCAGGCAGCAGGTGAGTCCCGAGGCCATTTCATTCCTCAGCCACCCATTCAGATTCCACAGGACCAGCTGGCGATAGCCCAGTGCACGCCAGTAGTCAAACAAAACAACTGTTCAGATCGCATCTTCACAAGTAGGAGGAAGAATCCATTAATTCTGATTACTCTGTTATTCAGTGCATTTTGAGATCAGCATATTTCAACTCCTCTGGTACTGCTGTTCATAGACGCTTCTATGCCTCTTTTTTTGCAGAGGTTTGCAGGCCGTCTGGTGTGCCTCACATCTCAAAAGGCCGTTTTGTTTGGGAAGATCTTGGTTAGTCTGAAAGGGGCGTAGGAAAGTTTATAGAGTTCTGAAATAAGGCACCCTTACTGCAGGGCCCGAGACTTGTTTGTAAAAAAAATGTATTGCCAGGTCAACAAATGCTCTTTTCTGGGTGTCTCATTTTGTATTATTCCAAATGAACATAAGAAGCTGAAAAAAACCCCCAAATTTTTCTGTCAAATGTTCGGTTTTCCCCATTGATTTGTCCTCTGCGGAACAAAACAGTATGGAAGGTAACAGGCAGCCTGGTTAAGTGAGGGTATTTCAAAGTCCATGTTGTGATGTGAGAACAGCATTTTTATTTTTTTTTTTCATTATCTGAAGTTTGCATTCTTTCACCTGGCTTTGGTCCCCTGGTCACCCTCAGATTCAGCACCATGAAGAAACTAGATAGAGAGTTTCAGCCTAGCAAGGCTGCTAGAACAGTCTGTAAAGCTCAGAACCCGACTACTGCTATGAAATCAACAATTCATGAGGAACTACCACACATTTCCTTGTAGAAGGTCAATGCTATGACAAGAAAGATAATTTTTTAAGAAAGAGCTTATTTTCATTCATCCTGGCATTGCCAACACCTCCGAGAAGGTTCCTTTTGAAAATACAGTCTCCTAATCCTGTTAATCTTTTCTAGTTGTGTTCAGGTGGTGACACCAGATCAGAAAGGTGAATCACTTCCACATTCTTCTTACAGTTATCTGATGCCCTTCTTTCCAGCGTGATTGCAGTGATGCACAGATCATTTGCATTGAAATACTAATAGCTGCTTTCATGATTATTTTTAAAAGGCAATTTGCCTGATTTGTTTCATTTAACGCACGGAGAAACAGGGACCATCTTACCATGTCTTTAAAGCCTCCGAGTATCGCTGCTGTAATGATCCCCAGGAATAGCCCCACTATGTTCAGAATTGTTGCTGACCAAAGCAAGTGGTAAAGGTGGATGATGTCCTGGCAGCTGCTGACATCAATGTATTCATAGTAGCCTCCAGAAATCTCTACTCTGCTAGATTAGAAAAAAAACCAACAATGGTAAAAAAATGCACCACACACATCATAAAACCTAAGCACTTCTGCTGGACAGTAAAATATATTCTGCAATTTAACGACAACCTGGACCTAACTACTGAAGGAGTGGGGATAAAGCCTGCTACATCCCATGCTTGTGGCATCTGAGCTCTCCTTGCATGACAACGGCAGAAGGCGGCTTGGTCTGTTGTGAAACAAACAAGGCCTGCAAGTACCCAAATGACCTTGAGTCTGAATTTGCCTCTTATTTCTATCATCTGAAATCTCCTGAAGCCGGAGGCTTCCCAAGGACAAACTGGTCTTGGAATTACCCAGGGAAATCAGTCCGTGCCCCGAGGAGCGGCGGCTGCCCCCCCCGGGCAGTGTTTGCTGCTCCTCACAGGCACGTGAGCAGCGGGGCAGGACGCGCACAGGACAGATGGCACAGTTGGCCTCCTGGCACCGCAGGGCTTGGCCACAAAGCTCATCCAGCTCAGCTGCTCTGCTCCAGCAGCCTGCCCTTTGCAGCTCCACAATGGCACGGGCTGGCAGGACCTCTGCTCACATTTCTAAGCTTTTCCACATGCAGAAAAGAGACAGAGAAAACTTGGTCGAATCCACTTAGGTCATTATTTTAGAAAGGGAAGAGTGGCTCCTGCAACATGTGGGCTGGAGTCTCACATGCAGGATTCTCCAATAAAGACTTCTCTCTGACTGCCCCTTGGGGGAACAGGCTGGCCTTCGGTATAGCTTACCAGATGTAGTGGGCTACAGCAAATTCCCCTTAAGAAAACAAATTTATCGGGGACAAACAATACTAAGGGCTTATGAATGACTTACCTCCCAGCTCACATATGAGGTTAGGCTCAAACTGCACAAGGGCTTTGAGGCAATGGGGAAGAACAAGCTCATATTTAAGGCCAAGCAGCAGGAGATGCAGGCTCAGCTCCCCAGCAGACTCTGCAAGGCCTGCAGGAACCTGCCCCCTTTCACAAGAGCCACCCTCCTTCCCTCATTACTCAGTTTTGGCTCCTTCTTTTCCTTTTTTCCATATCTTGTTGTAGCGGGCCACTGCTGAGGACATTGCAATGAGGAGACAGGCATTTCAAGCAGAATCGAGGCAGAGTGTAACCACAGGTTGTAAAAACCTGTATGTTAGCCTGCATGACCTCTGTATAACCTGAGCATATACCGTGACTGCCTTTAACAATACAACCTGTATGTACTGTTTGCAAGAGCTCGTTCCTATGGAGATGTCTGAGAGTGTAAAGCTCTCAGCAAGCTTTGGTGTACCACCGAGAACATTCAGCATTGTACAGAAAAGTACAGCAGGTACTTATCAGTGGCAAGGGGCTTGTCCGATGCTGCCACAGCTGAGGTTCCCAGCATCAGGAGGATGCAAGATTGCTGTCACTTTTTCTGTCGTTTCCATCCTTTACATAATATGTGAGCTAATCAGCCTTGAGTGTCCATGCCTTTCTTACTGAGATCCCAAAAGAACCAGCACCTCCTCAGTGCATAACACTTGTGTGGTACTAAGCAAGACCAAGACTTTAACAACTGATGTATCAGAGAGGGGAAAATGGGTCAGAGGCAGGATCCTGAACTACCCTGACTGGGGGCGACGGGGCCAGGGGGGAAGAAAAAGAAAAAATACAGAAAAGTTACAAGTTTTTCTATTCCAGTCGCTTCTCTGTGTATCAGTCTCTTCAGCTGGTAAAAAGGGATCGTCTTCTATAAACTGTGAAAGGGAAGCATGAGCTTCACCCCTCTGCAGTGGCTTCCACAGAAACAAAGTCCTACAGAGACCAGGGATTACCCTTCCCAGCACGCGGAACCGCCCTCTCCCAACAGCAGCTTTTGATCTTCCTCCACCACAGTCAACGATTTAAGTGGAGACCAGCCCAACTAAGTACTGTGAGAAATGCTAAGCCTGAAACAGCCCTAGGCAAAAACCAGCACTAAAAATATCAATTTATTAATTGCTTGCTGACACACATTAGACACTCCAAATGATATACGCAGCTCATGCTGTAAACTAAGTTGGCTTAGCCACAGTAGCCAGATCTAATGATGGTGTGATCACTATGCAGTGGTTCTCGATTGGTAACCACCCTTCCGAACTCATCTTTGCACAGTGCTGGTGCACCTTTTCAGCCTCTTGTGACCAAGAAAGATATTCACTGGGCAGAGAGGACGCTGATTTATGAACATGCAGGTGGCACCAGCCTGTGAACTCTCCTCCCTGGGTGGGGCATGAAACAGTGACAAGGTGAGGAAGAAGAGTATCCCAGTTTTTATATCTTCCATCTTCTAAAACAAAATAAAACCAAGCGAACGAGCAGCGCCAACAGAGAAGGAAGGTGTTAGGACAAGGGACACTCAATAGGGCAAAAACTGGGAAAGGCACCAAGTGTAGAAGTAATGGGAACTCCCGCCCTCTTCATTTTTCCAGCCAGGCTGGCCCGGAGCATGCTTACCTGTAGCTGGGATTGCTTTAGTGTATTTCATACACCCCTTTACTTGATCACATTTTGCCTGGGAGTCCTTGTGGCTAGCAACCACAGCTTAAGATCTATTCCCACAACAGCTGTCATTAATCAATACTTTGCTCCTGCCCTGTCCTGGCCTTTCCAAGACCTCCAAACCAGCACGACCACTCCTCACCCTTCTGCGGCCAGGAATGGTATTTTTAGCTTACTCACTTTCCACAGTTGTACAGGTCACAGCAGAAGCAGGTGTTGGTTTTTATTTTCGGTGTGCAGGGCGCACGGCGCTGTGGGTGACAGACTGCCTGTGTGTATCCAGAAAAAATACATAAAATACATAAGGACATATTTACCAAACACGGTTTCTGCTGCTATTTGGCCTACTCTACACGTAGATTTTGCACTGATCTCCAGATTAGCCCGTGGCAGATTTTTCTTTCCTTATCTTGCAGCACAGCTCCTACAAAGTACACAGTTATACTGGAATAGAGACGCACTAGACTAGAACAGAGCAGCGTTTCTTTTCACTACAGGGAAGTCATAGATAAGCACATGGCTGCCGAGGAAGGGTGTTGTGCAACTCTTACAAGCAGCCACAACTGTGCTGAACTAACACTCCTCACCACGCAGCAATTCAGAGCAAAGAGTTGTCAATAGGATGATACAAACTGAGAGCGAGATTCCCATACTGATGAATAACTGATTAAAATGGTTAATTGTCTGCCTGTGGGTAGTAACACCCAAGCTCACATGGACAGTCTTCGGGCTGAAAAGAGAATGGACCCCACCAATGCCACTGGGCAGTACTTACCTCTGGTGGGGTTGTGCTCTTGGAGTAGTACTGACATCGCCCTGCGTACAGCGGCCTCAGATCCTGTCAAAGAAAAAGCACCAGGCTTAGGACTGCAGCGAAATCAAAATTAGGCAGTGGGTCTGGAGCAAGGGGCCAGGCTTCAGAGAGACCCTGCTCTCACATCAGCTCCTTAATACAGTGGCTGTTCTGCAACACCCCCACCCAGGGCAGTCCCCCTGAGCCCCAGGTGATGTTTCTCCCCAGTCCTTGGAGGCAGGTATTTGTTGCAGCTAGCATGGGAGGAGCAGGCTCTTAAGCCGAGCTTGTTTGGGTGAGGGCGGCCACCCTGAACTGAATGATTCATTCCTCATCCCCCCAGACACATCCCAGGGCTGCCCGATGTGTTTCCGAGGGTTCGTCATGCTGAATCACAACAATTTCTCATTAAATTGTTGGCAAATCTCTCCTTCTGGGCTCTTGAGCGACTTGTGGGAAAGCTCTGGAGGATTACCAACGGTTCAGACTGCAAACATGCATTAACGTCTGACTTTGGGGCAGCCTGGTCCCCAGGGCAAAACCTCAGGGAAAGCAACGCTGGGTGTGTATCCGCACCAGTGAGCCCTTCCCAGGAGCAGCCAGACTTGCTCTCCGGGCATCTGATCCGAAGCTCGGGGTGGCAGGGCAGCAGCAGGCGACAGGGGGAACGCTATGTGCCAGCATGGCGGGAGCATGTCTCCAGCAGGACGGTGACATTTTTGGGCTGTTAAGGGGTGAAGCGAGGCCAAAAGCACGTCCGTTCATCAAGAGGCAGAAACCAGAGCCTTCATCATCCCAACTGCTCAGCTCTGACTGCCTCAGACATGCAGACATCCCTGTGGCCAGCCTGGAGGAGGTGCCAGCTCATGCCATCACCAGACCCATGAGGTCACCACCTAAAAATCCCAGAGCAGCTCTGCAGGGCTCAGACCCAAATGTCCAGGATCAGGAGTCAAAGAAGCTTCATCTTTTTATCAAAGCTAATGCTTCACACGCCCTTGCAAGGAGGGGTCAGGGATGGCCAAGACTTGCCGGTTGCATCCAGACAGAGACCTATCACGCAGCTGAGCAGAGCTGCCCTTTGCTTTGTCAGCAAATCCTGCCGTCCAGCCACCTTTCTACCATTGGGATGCTCAGGGGCAGCCAAGGGGAGTCGGCTTTGCAAGGAAAATAATGAGCCAGCTGACACAGGGAGCTTCCACTTCATAGGTAATTCTTACCTTCTGAAATTCCATTCCCTTCTGATCAGAAATAAACCCCAAATCTGTCTGTTTAAACCCATTTTGCCAAAAATGTCCAAAAAAGTCATCAAACTGCAGAGTTGCAGCACAAAAATCTGTTTGCAGTTACACATTTCAATTAAAAAGTTGAAATGGAATTGTATTTTTTTTTTTTCCATTTCTATACTAATAACTGAAGTTTTCATACCTCCCACTGTACTAGCAACTTGGTCACGACAGCAGTAGCTCATACCTTTTTTAAGTCATTGAATGGAAACCGAGAACCTACTGCAAGTGCTTCCTGTTTATACTGTAATGCTTTAATGAGCTTCGTATCAAATTGCTTCACTTGACTACAACATCCAGTGGTTCAATCAGCATTAAGAACTACCTCTGCTGACATTTAAAATACAATAGATGTTACTGCTTATACACTGTCCAGCAATAGCTGTAATTAACATTACATCTTATAGTTTTGAGACTCAGTAAACACATAAAGAATACACCAAAAAACTAAACCAAAGTTTTACGATCTTAATGCTTGCTGCTAATTTCAAAATATTTTTGGAAAACTGGTAAATTTTTCTGAAGTTTATGATTTAAAACGGCATTCAGCACGACATCTATTTTACAGGGTTTGATGTGGCCTGATATGGGATTAGGGACACCATTACCCATTTTCCTAGAGGAAGGAACTGTGTTTTCCTGGAAGCACTTACTATGTGTCTGGCAGCAAAGACGCCGTCTACTATGGCACAGCAGAACGCAGCAATGACACCAAAGCTGATGAAGACGATCGATGCAACCAGCTGAGAAAGGAAAACAAAGCAAAGTATCATCTGCCTCTCACAATCAATCCTTCTGTGCCCTCTCCACAAGGATCTGTAAACCACAGTCAATAAGCCCTCAAGCAATCAATGACCCAAATGTTTGCCCAGGCTGCACAGACAGGTCTCATTGAAGGCAACGGGATGCGCATCTCAAAGGAGAGCATCGTCTCCTGCAAAGGGGCAGAAGTAGGAGCGTTATACCAGACTGGGTCTCCGGAGACTTGATGTTGTAATGCCAGCTTTTCCATGACTCCAAAGCACTAAACTTGGGCTGAGGATACACCTCCTCTTCTGGCTGCTGTTGTCCTTAACTCTTCCCTGGAGAGAAAGGAGGGGATTACTTCTCTCCCCATCCTGGAGCGCTGTGGGGAGCAGCTCCTGTGAACACTTTCCAGGCTGTAAGGAGACAGGAGACTACTGTATGTGAACCTCTCTGGTGGGACTGCGCCTTCAGGAAACAATGCTTTCATGCAGCCATACACACAAAGCCATGAGACCAGAAGACAAGTACAGCACCCAGCCTACGCCATGGGTGCTGTACACCCTCACAGCAACCTGGCTGGGCTCCTCCGTACCGGGTTGCAGTGAGCACAGCCTTCTCCTGGCTTGGAGGAGCTGCAAGGAGAGAAATCTTCACCTTCAGCTCAAGGAAGGAAGTCAGACAGATCTGATCCTCTTCCACTGGCCCCATCCTACCCATTCTTAAAATTAGGGTGAAAACATTCAGAAAGTAAACCAGAAATACTCAAACCCCAACCCGGGTATGAGAAACGGAGTCCCTACTCCCACCGTGTCACTTTAAACACCACCTCTGCCAAAAGTACCAGAGCTCAGCTGGGGGAACCACACATGAGTGCCAACACGACCCCTCTCCTCACTCCCGAGCAGCAGCTCAGCCACTGCCAGCGGGCTCCAGAGCAGCTCATCACACACAGAGCTCCCAATACTGATCCCAATCCCCCTCACCAAAGCACGTCGGGGATATCGACAGGACCGTGGAGGGAGGGCAAGCGCAGCATTCAAACAGACAGGTTCACAAAGACGTAGCTTGGGGAACAGCAGTATTTCCATTTAAAGAACTGAAAGCTTTACTGGGTTTGTCCCTGGTGGTTTTCCACTCCAGCAATCACAGCCTTCAAGTGTCAGTCACTGGCAGCTGTTAAAAACTGCTTCTCCACAAGTACAAACGTCACTCTGGTCATCGGGAGCTTTGAGCAATAGTAAAAATCACTAATAGCACAAACCCAAAAATAAGAGTTAGCTTGGTGAGCACTGAGGGCTATCTCAGCTCTCCTGGCACGGGGATGTTTGTTTTAAAGCTCCGGGTGCTAAGTCTGCTCAAAAACCTTCATTCCTGCCACTGCACAAGGATCCACTTCCCAGAAAGACAAGCCAAACCCCTTGACAAACACAAGCCAGAAGGATCCTATATGTATTTTTGAAGTATCTCAGGATTTTTAGGTTAATCATACTGTTTTCACCTAAACCCTTCTCAGTGAAAACAGACCTTCCTCCAGCAATATCCACCTGCAGACCAGGTCAGATTAAGCAATGAGTGGAGATGCAGAAGTACTCACTTGGGACAGTGGAAATGGTTCCTGTACAATTGCTGATTTCAGTTAGCTTCAAAATAAGAGAAAATAAAATGGTTTTCTAGATGAGGCAAGTATTGAAGACGTACCCAGTCCTACTGCAAATACAAACCGCAACAGTAGATAGGCAGACTGTGAAATTAACCCAGTGGCCATACAAGTCATGCTCACTAGTAACAAGCTGTTACGGGAATATTAGATGCTGTGCCACAAAGTACTCGCAGATGGCAGCAGGTGACAAGTTTTCCAGGATCAGGTCCTACGCTGGGACCCAGTTTCTGTCAGCTGTAAACACCAGCATTTCCCTCCCCCTCAGACCCACACCATCTCCACATCTGGATCACAACTTGCACCAGCCACTGCAGCAGTCACACTGTTTCACTACCACAACCAGTGAAACCACACAAGGGCAGACAGCACAGCTTCTTACACTCTCGGCGGAAGAAATGGGTTTTATGGCTTAGGTTATTTTGTAGCAAGATTAGTTTTTCTCTGTACTTTGTTTCATACATACTTGAAAGAGATTCTCCCTAAACAGCATGACTCTTGGAGATGGGAAGCGAGCCAAACACTGAATATGTACAATTAGGGTATTTATTGGTCACCCCTGCTTGCAGATAGGAGCTACTAATATGGTTATTTTAAATGATACAAGGTTAACGATGATACTTTCATAACAGCCCTACTAGGATATAAGGACCTGGTGTTAGAAATGGGTTTGCTCACTTTATTTACACAGTTTCCTCTCAGCTGGAAAAAGAAAAGCCTGAAGACCAAACACTGAGAATTTGTGATAAAGAAAATCAAACAGCAAATAAACCCATACAAATTCATTTTTAAAATCCCACAGTTTTCAACTAATCTCATGATTTGCCAACAAGATTTTTGATTTGTGGTTGGCAATACTGCTACTGTAGCAAGCATGAGTCCCCCTCAAGAGCCGTGTGATATTAGTGACTGGTCTTCACTCATCTAACGCCCGCTGAAGTCAGCCGCACCGAGTTGCATTTGGACAAGAAAAGACAAACTGGGTTTGGAGAGTGCAGGAACCGCAAAGCAGGAGTGCCCTGGGCTGAGGTTTCCTTTAGGCCATGGTCCAGCGACACATGGGCTGTGAAGCTGTTGGTTACTACTTTTCCATGGCACAGATGACTGTCACAAAGGCATGTAAAACGCGTAAAACGCTGACTCCTCACTTGAAAACTGCTGAGCGGACAGCTGGGGTGTAAGTCAGAGCTGCCTGCAGCGCCGGCGGGCAGGAGGGCAGCTGGCCCTCCCTGGGGGGACGAAAGCTCTCCCTTACTTTGACAAGCGGGAAGCGCAGACACGCAGCATGAAAGCCAATACGCGTGGGTGGGAAAAACGAGAGAGGTCTATTCCTGTAGGCAGGCTGGAGAGAAGTGGAGTGCTGCTTCAGATCAGCTCTCCCCATCAGCCACAGTGGCTTGCTTGACTCCTCACGCTCCCCAGACAGATTATAGGCAGAAACATGCACAAGAACACGGCAGCAGAAGTTTCTTTTAGCTCTTCCTGCCATCACTGAGGAGCAACTGTGTAACGAGCAACACCAAGACTGCCTTTTAGCAAACTAGGACACTGGGGAAGTTCACAGAAGATAAAAAAAATATCCTGCACTGCCAGTGGTATTATGGAAACATGTAATGGACAAAGCTGCCACCATAAAGTGCTCCTGGGCAAGGAGAAGATGTGACTATAGCATGGGGACAATAAGTGACAGCTACTGCATGTCCTCTCTGCGGTCAGAGCAGAGACACACTAGCTGCCAACCGAGGCAGCAGTGACGCAATCCCTGCAAAGCTGGGTCACGCGTGCTTTTTAGGATACAAAACGATACAGAGATGAAAAGAATAAATATGGGCTACCCAGGGCTCTTCAGAATAAACAAACAAGTCAAGTTGGAGCCACGCTGTCACTCACCAGCACTCCTGTGAAAAATACAGGACCGGCATAACATGGTCATTGCTCAACCAGCCCCTGACATGCTGCTAATACACGATGAGCAAAAGGCTTAGAAACCCCGCTAAGCCAGAAAGGACAGGACACGTTGCTCTTGCAGAGCCAGGGTGAGAACAACAAAAAATATCCACTGGGAAACCCACCTGCCCTGTGCCCTGCCTGACTGTGGGAAAGGCAGTTTTCCTCTCCCACAGGGCTGCCTCACCCTCTCCCTCCTGCTCTGCAGGGAGCACGCTATTTGCCAAGCAAAGGGCAAGGCAGCCCAGCCTCTGGGTTAGGACGAGCAGGAATTTGCACCTTGGCAAACGTGCCTAAGCCTCGGTCAGCAGCACACCCTGCTAATCTGATCCCTGAGCCCCCCCCGCAGAGGCAGCTCCATCCCTGCAAAAGCAGGCACCAGCTCTGGGACAGTGGGACAGGCTGTAGGGACAGCACGGCCCCCCCTTGGCCCTGCGCAACCTCATACGAGGGAAGCTGGGGGGGGTCTCACTGCCAGAGCATGGGGCAACCACCGGGGAGGGGGACTGCAGCCGTCGTGGGAGAGCCAAGCGGAGGCAGGAGGCAGGCATGCCCACAGGGCGCTGCGGGAGCTGGACTGTACCTCTCCACGTGCTACCTCTAGCCAGCCACCTGTGGCAAGCAGAGCTAACAGGCTAGGAAAGATTGAGCTCCACAGCCGGCCAGGACCACATCAGGTACCAACTTCTGACCTCCCTCGACCCACACCTTTTGCTAAATTCTCCCAAAAGACTTCCCCCCCCACCCTAAGCCCTGTTACTGACACCTCCAAGCTCTACAGCCCCTACCTTCAGGCACAGGCAGGAAGATGAGGGGGTTGTGAAACAGCATCTGCAAGACACATTTAGGGGCCATCAGAGACCCAGCCAAGTCCACACAAGCCTGCTGTGCTTGCCAAAGGGGATAATCCGTGCCAGCTCTGTCCTCACTGCACAGAGAGAACCCTTCCCACCCCAGCACAAGCTCAGTTGTGATTGTATCGTTTCAGCAGTGCTGGTCTCATCTAGTTTGTGCTAACTGCATGTTCACTGCCGACCTGCTCTCTTCTGAACATTGCTCCCATGGGACAGGACACCAGAGACCTGCCTAGACAGTGGCCGCCCAGTCCCAGCACACAAAAGCCTCCTTGCAGCACGAGGAGGGAACCAGAGAGCGCTGTGGTCCACACAACTGGTCTAGCCAGTGTCTTCTGTGCTTCTCAGGTCCCCAGCTGCTGCTTCACAGCACACAAAAGTTTTGTGGTTTTCCTTCCTACTTGAAGAGGTGTTTGGAAACAAGGATCAGCAACACACAGGCTAATCAGCAACACTGGAGGAGGTAGTTGCTTTTCAGTTACACTAGGCTTCATGCTTTTCATCATGTCAGTATCTCAAGTGACTTTTTCTTTAGACATATCTAGAGCAGAGAGCTCTGAGCACCCCTGTCCACAGGAAAGACTTTCTGCTGGGCCCTCTAAGGGCTTTTCACCTCCAGTCTCTGGGCTGCCTCTTATATCACCTGCTTGATCTTCTTCTCTATCCTTTGCTTAGAATAGAAAGTGGCCAAAACAAATTTTTGCAGAGACCCAAGCTTCTAAGAATTTTTTTTAAAAGATTTAAAAGAAATCTATTATCTTATTTACCATATTATGTATCACAGACTGTGACAGCTCAACAGAAAAAGCACTGGTCATGAGTCTGTGAAGCACTGACTATTCTGAAAACTCCAAACACTCAATTTCAACCCCTTTAAAAAAAAATCCCATTGAGTTCAATGAGACTGTGTATAGTCACTTGGTGCTTCCTTGAGCATATTTTTTTCTTTAACTTAAAAATATCAAGGTTAACAGCCTTGCTCTCCCAGGCTGCCAGAAACCATCTCTAGTTCTCAAGAGGTATGCAACACTACACTGGAAGAGTTAGGAAAACCAATAGTATTCTTTACATACAACATTTGAGTTACTATCATTCTTTTAAAAAAGATTTTATAATGAACTTACCATTTGCCTTTTGTTTTCTATCAAGTTTGATCCAATTATTCCAAGAAATGACCCAAAACCAAGCTGAAAAACAACATATTGTTAGCATTTAGATCAGGAGGATATCCAACATATTTTACATACAGACAGAACACAATTAAATCCAGAAGAAGCAAAAGAACATACTGCGGGTGTGTGAGCACTCTTCCTTCAGCAAGGAATCAGTGGAGCCTCTCACTAGCAGGAACTATCAAATGTATCCCTTATACGACACTAAAAGCGTGTGTAGAAACCAAAAAAATGACGTCTGAATTCCATCCCCTCCCCAGTGATGCTGAGAAATGGCTGATGGATAAGGATATAGATTGCTGTCTTGAAACAACTCTATGAACACTCAGGAGCCTCCAGATGCAAACCTAGGAGGACCACATCACTAGCATCTGCAGGAGAAGGCTTTTGGAACCTCACCAAGGGTGCAAGCAAGCACCTAAGTTTTCAACCTGGAGAGTTTCTTGATGTGAAGTATGAAATAAGGGAGACTTATACTCAGGAAGATTTAGAAGTTTTCTGCTGCCTTCTATTCCTCCCTCATTTCCAGGGGTAAGGATGCATCAACCAGGGTCTTCTACGAGAAGAGCTCACGCCAGCCCAGCCAACAGAATAAGGTACTCCAGCAAAAGCATCTTTCCTTGCTGCCATAACTGACAACGCTGTTCTTATTTCAGCTCAGTGAAGTCAGCCAGGAGTATGATTTCCCACCTCCTTTCTCCGTAGCCTTAAGCTATTTAGCTACACTAAACAGAAGTTTCTAGGACAAAGCACTCCTCAGCCAGGCCAAAAACAGGGACTTCAGCCAGAAACTGTGGACTATGGAAGGAGATGCAGAAATACTTCTGGGTCACACCGAGAAAGGTCTTTGACCAGTGTAGAGCATATCCAACTCCACTTCTATGGGTCGGCAAAACGAGGAATGCCTGAAGAGTCCTTCAGTTGGACTGTTCATATTAAGCAGGTACAAATCCAGTCAATAGACAGTCTTAGGAGGGCAGTGAAGATCCGAGTGGGAATGTCAAATAACTGGCCAGCTCCTCAGGAAGCAGAAGAAGGCACGAGACAAGCTGCAGTGATTCAAGAATGAGTCAACTAACCTGGAATCAATATTTTAAGATCCAGGAATTGAAAAAAAAAAAAAAAAAGGTTTAATAAATCCGATACTAACAAGCAGAGGCACACTCAGAGATTAGCAGACACAAATGTGATGAAAAGTTGGGTTTAACTCTTCCCCCGCTCTGCTTAAGCCCAGTAACATTTGGTGCAGTGCCGCGGGCAGCAAGGGCTGCTGGCTCAAACGCTGGGGATTAAAGTGGAGCAGCCGATCAGGGTGCTGCTTCCCAGCTGCCTGCCTTGCACTCTGAGCTCTCGCAGACCATTGTCCGCACCTCAAGGACAAACCACCATGGTGGGAAGCACAGCAACGAAGCCAGGTGCTGCTTAACGCTGGGGCAGCAGGCAGGCAGGGCAGAGAGCCAGGGGCACTGCTGAACTACCCCAAACTGATCTGCCAGTGCTTCTGGGCTTATTAGTTTGCTCAGCTTGGGCAAGCAACAACCCCCACCATCCCCAAGTAACGGGAGTTTTAAAGCTCAATTCCAAGCCCAAAATCTGGGATATCCAGGCATTACTTTCAGTCTGGTGATGTTTGGCAGCAAGAAAGTTGCATGGCGGCACACACCCAAGGCAAATGCTCAAGAAAAATGCTTTGTGCCCTTTAAGCTTCACCCAACACGTTTAAGAGAAATGTCCATGTGGTGTTTCAGAGCAGCCTCAAACCAAAAGGTGAAATACTTAAGATAATTTAAGATAATTCAAAAAGAAGAAATTAGAGCAAATCTGGACATCCAAGAGGTGAAGATCAAATAAATCAGTGGATTCTCATTATTTAACGGGAATTCTCATTGCATTGATGGGAAAACCACTCATTCCTCTACAGATTGGACAATGAGATCTTAGTAATCTGCATCATCACTTATTTGCTGGTGGATATGATCCCCTGGGATGTCTGTCTGAAATGAGGATGGAACACAAAATGAATGCTCTTTTCCAGAGTAAAGCCCCATGCCAACATGCTTGGCAAGGAACCATTACAGAAGAGGTTTGCCAGTTGAAGCCTAAGGAAGGTCAGTTATTTACACAGACGCTGGAAGCTGGTGTATTTTGGAGACAACACATGTATCTCACAGAGTCTCACTTCCACAAGGGTGCCTCGTAACAGCATCGTTGTTATACTTTGGGCTTCCCAAGCCGAGGTCAGTCATCCAGCCAAGAGGTGAGGGTATTTCCCACAGAGGCACAGCCAGAGTGTTCACAGCTGTAGTTGTAAAGGTGACGGTGGTCATGGAGGAGGGTGAAGGCAGCCTGACTGCAGGACACATCATTGCACCCTCTGCTTCAGCTCCTCCAGTTGTGTCAATGAGGAACTGCACTGTCTGGGAAAATAAAATAAGCAAAACCCTCCAAAACCCAAACCAAACAAAATCCCACTGATGTGTGGAAGGTCTCCAGTGCCCAGTTCTGTCCTTCCTCAGGAGCAGAGGCCTAGGAAGATAATCCCACACATCAGACAGCCACTACTTTGCATGTTTCCTCCTTGCACAAGAGGTGTTTACCCAAGACACGCAAGTTAAAGGAGGAAAGAATGGTCCATTAGGCATGGCAGCGATGAGACATCTAATGTTCCATGAGATGATCCTACCCATGGACCTGGTCCACCCATGGAGAAGTTACCCAGCACACAAAGAGACTTCTGTGTCTATCTTTTCCTTACCAATGCAGGGTACTCAGGGTATGACTAATGGTGGTGCACCACTAATGGTACACAGAAACCCCTGAAGGAGATGCCCTCAGGCCTCACATTTGTGTGAAGTTCTGGATGACAAGACCTGCAAGGACCTGCTTCTTTGGAGCTGTGGAAGCCACCTGCCTGGGGACAACTCACCGAGTACTCATGCACCACAGCAAGCCCTTTTTCCACAGTAAAGGGAGAAATCCCAGCTTGTTACGAAACATCAGCTATTTTAAGCACCTGCTGAAGCATCCAGCAGCACAATGAAATGTTTTCCTGTGCAGAGAGACAGGCGAGGTTGTCACACATTTCCACATAGCGGATTAATGAACTGAGAGGGGGAATTCGGTGACAAGCACAAACTGTCAGGGTGCCTCTGAATAAAGTAACTCAACGCCCTTCCCAAGTCCAGGAATTCATTAATTCCTTGAGTAGACTGAGTCTTACAAAAGCGTAAGCGATGCTGACGTTCCTGGAGCATAAATAGCACAGGAGATGTCAAGAGGACGTGAACAACAGGCTCTATCCATCCGCATCAGTCTGCAGGACCTGCTCTAAAGCACGAGGTTCAACTCAGGCTGACAGAGCGTGGGCTAAGTGCGGAGAGTTTGAAGCCAGCCTGTCACCTTTCTCAACACCTTCCTTCTAAACCTCTCTTTTAAAAAAGATCAGGCCTAAATGCAGGAGTTACTGGGACAAGCCAGAAAACCAATCCTAAACCAAAGAGGCCCAACACAGTCTGTGTTGTGTTGTTCCACACTGATGGCTGTAAAGGGGCTTTCTTCAGTCATACAAGAGCTTGTCCACAGAGAAGTATAAACCTCCCTGAGATCAGCAAAGTGTGGCAAATAAATCAAACCGCAATAAGACAAGATCAAGTTTCCACCTAGTTATCTGGGCTGGCTTCAAGCCTCCAGTTTCGAGGCTCCAAACCTAAATGCAGAGCACTCCACAGCTGCTACAGCAGGAGCCTTGAGCTGGGGGGCTGCAGTTACACTCCCCCTGCTAAGCCACCTAATTTGGCTGCAGCTCAGTCCTTTTTGTGCTTGTTTTTGAGCGTGTCTCAGACACGTGCAAGAACAGACGAGGACTTGCTTTCCAGCTCATGTTAGACCTCTGCTCACGCCGGGAGGGGCATGATGTACTTCCCCCTTACGCTTCTGCAGGAGGTTGTACATCTACTGGCAAGAAGGCTGGGCACCAGTGGTCTTCTCTAAATTGAGCCATTTGAAGCTACAAGATTGTTCTTTCTCATTTTCATCTGTTGATAACAAAAAAGAAGAAATGGATGTGCTAGCTGCTTTGATGTGCATGCTCCCCTGGCAAGCTGCCACAGCGATGGCTAACGTGCTTCTCCTCTTTCAGGGTCTCCAAATTGTTAAATGCTTTTGCAAGTGCACTTTATGACCATGAGTTCATGTGAACGGTATTTCAAGACCTGGTCTCTCAACTGTTCTTGACATGTATAATCCTTCTTTGCCTCACTTCTGCCTGGGGTTAATGAGATGTGTGCAAACAAAGAAGTTCTCAGGTTGCTTTGACTGACATAAGATCTATTTATCTGTCTCACCGTTAGCTCAAGAGCATGTTATTTCCTAAGCTCAGAGGAAGCTGCCACTTGGATGGGATTTTTTGCATGGGAATGAGCAGCAGGTGCAAAATAATAATAAAACAAATAAATCAAATGGCAATGAAGTAGCTGAGCATAATATTCAGGACGAGATCACCCTTTATAACATTTGCAGCATTACAAGGGACTTTGTAGGCAATAAGTTTTCTAGACCTACCTAGGAGTTCTATACTTACAATAACCCCTGGGTAATAACCTCCAACAGTCACATTTTGGGTTCTTGTTGTAGCAGCTAGGCCCACCGTTAGAATTAATACTGACACAATGAGGAGAGTCACAGTTACGTAGAGGGAATTTCTTTTTCTTCTATTGAACGACCCTAAAAACACACATACACAACAGAATTTGCTGATTCCATCTGGGGACAGTCACGGTACCGCAGATTTCTCCTCCCACCACCAACCACATCATAGTGAATTTTCTTTCTTCTAACTTGAGAACATTTTTGGGTTTGGCTGTCACTTTTCACCTTCACTAACATGCTTTATCAAGTGTTACTAGGGCATCTGAATTCACATTTACTTGTCATTGCTCTGACGTAGATGAAGAAAGCCTTAAGAACTGCAACTTTGCAAAGCTTATTTGGATACACTGGAGCCTCCCAGCTCCTCTGGCCTGAGGCAATTGAGCTAATAAGAAATATTACCATTAGCCATTTATATATTTTCTGATCTGTCTACTTACATCAAGCTAAATAACCACACTGTATGCCACTTGTTTTGAGCAGGGAAATCTTGGCTGTAATCATATCATAAGGCATCCACAATTTCCCATGTAAATGAGACATCACCAGTAACAGCCACTTCTCCTCCTCCTGTAGTATCATCCTCTACTTTCAGCAAGGACCAGGTATTTTTAGATGCTTGAATAATGAATTTGCGGATTAGTAAAACTCATCTACAGCTGCCTGATTATGTTTTTTTTTCTTTTATATATTTATAGATCTCCCAAATGAACATAAATATAAAATAGTGATTCCATCAGCCAAGAGGAAAGCTGGCTTCGACGTTACGCTCAGCAACATCTTTAGGCACGTTTGTTCATCATGTGCTCTGCCATCTTTACATCACTGTGCAACAATCCCTTTGATTATATTTCATACATTATGTAGACATAACCCAGCACCCACGAGAGCAGTTGGTAGGATAAGGGACTGTAACAGTCCCCTGCCACACTCCCCGCGGGCTGCTGGGGCCACCTTGAATTTCACCCCTGCAGCCTAGGGCTCTCCAACACACCCTGGGAGCAGGTATTTCTCACCCCAGAGGCTCCCAAGTGATGTGCACGCTACCAGCACTTCTCAGAGTGCTTCAGAGAAGGGCAGGGACGCATCCCAGGAGCAAGGAGCTGCTTCCACCATCACGGAGCATATCCCCTGAAGCAAACCATGTCGGGAAACCCCACCTGATGTGTTCAGGGGCTCCCTGACAGCCTGTACGTGGTGAGATAAAACACCTGTAGAAAGGCTGGGAGGAAAGACTCAGCCAAGCCAAGCACAACCTCCTTGTCCAAATTCTCCAGAGAGAGGGGCACACCAGGCCTTGCTGGCCAGCTTTTTGTCTTGAAGATGGATGCCCCAGGTGCCCACAGGCCCTTCTTCAGGGCCTGCACATATCTGCAGCACAGCTAGAGAGATCTTTTCACCCTAACAGCTATACCGATGCAGCCATATGGACACACACTGGTACAAATTATCTCCCTTATTCCATGGGGACCGCTCTCCCCAGGGAGAAGTGCAGCAGCTCCCCACTGCTCCTCCATGCCCGCCCCAACCTGGGCCACCAGCCCTGCTGCTGGCTGGAGCGCTCCCTCTCCATGCTGGCCCATGGTCTGGGCTGGCATGGCTGCCATGGGCACAGGGCTGGATCAACTCACCCATGCCAACAAGCTTGAAATCACAGGCTAGTCCTAAACTTGGGGCTTAAAAGCCCAACACAAGAAGATGAAAGGCAAGAGAGATTAATAAAGAACAGCAACATCCTTTATGCCCAAGCAGTGGCTCTGGAAGGAAAGCTCTCCACCCACAAACCTTCTGCTCATGTCCCGGAGCACAGCTGTGACTGCACCGCTGGGAAATCACTGGGTCCAAGAGCAAGGGGCCTGACAGCTAGTTAGTCCTTAGCTGGAATGAACAGCTAAACAGTTATTAATTTCAAACAAAATAAAATTAATTAACTGCTAGAGAACCCTAAGATCCAGGCTGGATCTTTTATCAGTAATCCATAGTTTTTCATGCCATTTTTTTGCTGGATGGAGATAAAGGTACCCAACTGGTTGCTGCAGGTTGTATTTGGAGTTAATCTTTTTATTCTCCTAAATCTGCCAAATAAGCTAATAATAATATAAAATCTAGATTTCTAAAGCATTCCAAATTCATCAAGATATTAGGCCAGTCTGTATGTATTGCCTCCCAAAGCTTGTGTCACGCTCCAGTTCCAATGTAGCCATTTAAATGCAAGTGTCACATACATGTCTGAAAGTTCCAAAGTACTGGGACCAAAGGTTTAGCTCAACAAAACTTTAAAAAAAAGGAGAAAAAATTGCTACTTCTTACATAGGTTAGTTCTGGAAGGAGAGAAAGAAGGAACCCGTCTTGCTTACACACACAGTAGATTACCAAACTTCTGATGACTGCCACAGTTTGGCTGGCAAATGAGCGGAAGATAAGTAAGACCAGCCATATGTTCCTTACGCAGCTTAAACTCTCAACAGTTAGGCTGTGTGGGTGCGCAGATGTTTGTGTGCCATGCAAAACCTCCCCTGCAGAGCACGTCTGAGGGAGCGTCGTCGGTACACAAGCACGGTGTTTACACACGCACAAACCAGAGTTCCTGCATTTCCATCAGAGATGCTTCAAAAAGCTACTATGAAAAAAAACCCTGCAAAATGTGTTATCTTCCTCAAACCCACAGTATTTTGTAATAGCATTTTTGCAGGAAAACACTCTAAAAGCAGCAGCTTGGAACACTGTTTATGGATTCTGAACTTGTTTCGGAACCACTATGTTTTCCACTCTTACCTTTCTACATCGTTTCCCAGCTCACCGCTGGCACACACCAACATGCAATGTGACGTGAAACAAAAGGTTTCCAACTGGAAAATTTCTGAAAGCTTTTCAATATTTCTCATAAGATTAAAAACAAACAAACAAACAAAACCCCCAAAACAACAACAGAAAAACCCACCAAAACCAAAATGCTTTTATTCCAAGTCCTGACAAAACCAACCATAATCCCTTGACTTGATATAGGAGAGAGATGCAAAATTGAAGAGCTAATGTGATTAGCTCTGCTTCAGCTCTGTACTGGGACACTAATTCCATTTTTTCTTCCTCTGAAGACATGTTTTGTTACGTGTATATTGAGAAAGTGGTTTTGTACTTCTGTAAGGATGCCTGCAGCTGGTTCAGCATACGTGGACTCATACTCAATATCTCCACTGACAGCTGCTCAAGGGCTGCCCTGGCAAAATCCTCTCTCTCAACATTAATTTTTGCTGAAAGTATTCCCCATTAGATCGTTCTCCTCTTTGCTACTGAGCTTGATATAGCTTTACACACAGAAGCGGAGTTACAACAGCTTTGCTATCTCTGCTTTTAAGAGACAGCAATAGCCTTTTCTCTGTGATTTACCCAAATTAGATACCACAAAACTTGCAGCGCTTACCTGATCGTGAGTATACAAGGTGGTTTGAAACACTGTGCTTAACTCTGTGAGGAAAATGTAACGAAATTAATGCTGCCTATATTCTGGCTATTTCTTTTGCTAAAAAAGGCCCTCAGAATGTGGACAGGCTTCAGAAAGATCATTTTTATTTTAAGCCTCAGAAACACCCTTTTATTATACTTGCCATATATAAGCCCACTCTGAAAACAAGGTTGTAGCAGGTTTTTCCAGATTACGTTAAAAGTTTGCAGTAATACATGTCTCTGTACTGCCCCTGATTTACTGCCCCTGATTTACTTAAGTTCTTTTTTTTTTCCTAATGATTGGAAGAAAATAGACAAGATGGCACAGAAACAGCACTGACTTCTCCATCTTGTTCTTTGGCGGGGGGGGGAAAAAAAGCCTCGAGCAAAGAATAAGGGCAAAGTAGCCCAAGGAAGCCAGCTTTAACTTTTACCCTAGGAGAAGCGGGGGCAAACGGCCCCGACCCGTTCTCCTTCCCAGCCCTTCTCCTTTTCCTCCACTTCTCTGCTAAAAAACACCTTAGCGTGACCCAAACCGCACTCTACCGAAGGGCCCCTCAGGTAAGCCCGCAGGAGGGGGTCTGCAGGCGCCTGGCGGGGGGCGCCATCTCCCGCTTGGCTGGGTGGAAGGGTGGGCAGCCGGCGCGGAGCGGTGTGAGGGATTCTCTGACCTAATTCGGGAGGTGCG
>NW_009649308.1:5134131-5136846 GCF_000708025.1 Charadrius vociferus
GGCGGTGCCTCCGCGTCGCCTCCGCGTCTCAGCGGGAGGGACTCTGGATGCGCGCCGTTCCTTCCCAAAATTACTGCTTCTTCCCGCCCCCTCCCCGCCCTTCCGCCGGGGGTGTGGAGGTCCGGGACCGCACGCGAAGTCGGTAGTGTTCTGCGGGAAACCGGTGGAGTGATTGTGCCCCGGAGGGTTTTTTTGGGAGGGGGGGGATAGAGATCCTGCCCCATCCCCAGGAGGTTCCCGGCGCTGCACCCCCCGCACTCACCAGCACCTCCCCGGTGTCGGGTCTCCCCAGCCCTCTCCCCCTCTTTTCCCCATCCCTTTGCACCCCAGCAGCTCCCACCTCACCTCCAGCCCCCCTGCTCCTCGCCATTCTGTCTGTCTCCAGACATCTCCCTGGCACCTCTCTGTCCCACCATCCTCCCCATCTCCCTCCCCCTGGCAGCGCTGAGCCCCAGAGTGGTGCTGGTGGCACCCCTGGGCAGCCACCCCACCATGGCCACTGGCCCGGATTTTCACTTCTCAGTGCTCTGAGATCTCTGCTCTGGTGGCAATGCCCACTGCTGCCCCTGCCCTGTCCCACGGAGGCAGCACTCCCGGGAGACCCTGCCAAGGAGCCAGGGCAGAGCCTCAACATCTGTTTTCCATGTTGTGTCTGTAAAATGGGGATAAAAGCATCTTCCCAGCAGGCTTCATAATTGCTTGTAAATGACTTTAATGCCCTGGGCTGAGAGGTGCTAAGTGCAAATCATGTAATTATTTCAAGCCAAAGCGTATTTCATCAAGTTAAAACAAACTAATACTATCTCTGCTTCAACCCCCCCCCTCCACTTTTATTGGATAAAAGCCTAATTACCAGGTTCTCCAGGGAGAAAAGAGAAAGTGTACACTGACAGCGGTGCAAGAGGCAAGTTACAAATGCCCAGATCAATTAATGGCAAAGAACGCATCATCTTCAGAGAAAACAGCGGTTATTTACCTTGGATGAACTAAGGGAGCCCTGTGCTCACTGCCTGTGCCCCACCAAGCAGCAGGGCCACCACTGGCCCCCTCTTGCTCAGTCGCCCCCACTCTGGGCTGGTGATGAATGGGTCTTGGCTCCCTGCTCCGCTCCATGCCAGGGCTGGGCTGTGCACAACCACTGTGTTGGGGTGCCTGTGCCCTGGGGAGCTGCTGGTGCCCCACAATTGCCCACGCCAAGGTAAATTCTTGTGCCCCATCCCAGCTCCTGAGATTTGGGCAGGCAACTCTCCGGCCCCAAGCCCCCAGCCCGGGCAGGGAGAGCCAGCTGTGAGCATGGCTGCCTGCATGCCCTCCCGTCGGCAGGCCTGGCTGCAGCCAGGCACCGGTGCCGAGCCAGCTCTGCCTGCGTACCCGGCAGCAGGCGTGCGGCAGCCCCGGCCAACTCGGCACAGACCGGGGCAGATGCCAGACCTCTTTCTTTCCCGCTGCGCCCATTTATTAGCACAGCCAGTGAGCGGCATTCAGCCATGCTTAGGAGAGGAAAGGGAGAAATGATGCTTTACCTGCTTTGATGATGTGGTGCAGCCCTGTGAGAGCCCGGGACAGATGTCCCCATGCCTCCAGGTAAAGCCCCAGCCTGGGGTAAGGTAGTCTTTCCTCACGGTTGAACGGAGCCTGGCTCTCCGGCAAAGGGAAAGTCACTGGCCACATTGGAAATGTGCCGAGGGAATGAGCTGGTGGACAGTGCCGAGCTCCTGCTGGGACAGGCGGTGTAAAACAAGCCCCACTGTTCCTCGAGAGCTGCATGGGGCACAGCCAGGGATGGGCAGCCCTTGCACGCTGCCACCACACTGCTGGAGATGTTCCCGGAGCTGCTGCACATGCAGCAGCAAGCAGGGTTTTGGCGAGGCTGGCCTGCCACCAGTGTCCCGGCCCCCTGCTGCCCCCCAGCACTCCCACCACGCTGACCCCTCGCAGCAGCAGGACTCCAGCACGCACCCCCTGTGCCCCTAACGCACCATCTTGTGCCTGTAATTCACTGATGGGGGAAAAGCAGATACTCCCCGGCCCCAGCCTGCAGGGTGTCACAGCAAGGTGTCCCTCTGGATTTTGTTTCAGTTGCTGTGGCCAGGTCTTACAGCCAGGATGGGGAAGCTGATGCTGCGTGCTTCTAGCTGCCGTCTCAATTCGAAGGGATAAATATAGACCTGTCCCTCGCACTACCCCTTCACTGCAATACAGATTTTGCAAGCATTAACCATGGCCCCGCCGTGACTGACAAGCACATATTGACAGACACATGTGGCCACTGAAAGCCCCAGCGATTTGCTAATGTTTATTAACAGCTACATGGTCTCCCCAGGGTGGAGAGCCCGGCTTCCCCATGTAGGGTGCTGGCTGGCCCTGGTGGGGACTTGGGCGCGGGGCAGGATGCTGCGAGAGTGCTGCAAAGGGCACCAGATGCCAGGGGGCTCGGGACAGGATCCTGTTGCGTTGAGCTCACCCCTCTTAGGAAAACAAGTTATTTTTTGATCCGCTCCCGAACGCTGAAGTCCTGCAGGGTAGGGAGGGAAAGCAGTGTGGTTTCCTGCAGAAAGGCAAAGGTCTTGGCGCAGCCGTGCTCGCTCAGCCTTTTTTGGGGGGGAGGAGGGGGGTGCCGCGGGACTGGGGAGCTGTGCTGGGAAGGGACCTGTGCCCATGGGTCCCTGAAGGCTGGGGTGAGGGGGCACCCATGATGGAGGCACTGGGCTCAGC
>NW_009649308.1:5137243-5165410 GCF_000708025.1 Charadrius vociferus
AGGATGGGGGAAAACCTCTGGTCTCCCCCAGGGCAGCCACGACTGTCAGAACAGCATGATCCCTCCAAGGATGAACCCCAGCTCTGCTTTGCCACCCAGAGTCACCCCAGCTGCCATGGCAGGCAGCAGCCTGAGGCTGTCCAGTGTCCCAATAGGTCCCACTGCGCCTGTGCCCCCTCCCTGCCCCAGCATGCTTCTACCCCGGCTCCTGCTGCTCTTTGTCCAGGTGCAAGGGACTGCCCAAAATGATCTCTGGTCCTGGGCTGCAAAGATAAAACACCTGGGAGGGGTCACAATCCAGACCTAACCTAGCTCCCTTGCTTGGGGACTTCCACCAGAGACCTGGCAGTGGGGTCATTCCCTCCTGTCCAGCTGCCCCATGCAGACCTCCCTGCCCGTGGGGAGAGACCGGGCCCCCCTCAGCCTTCCTGCACTGCCATGGAGCCCTTGTGGCCTCTCCCAGCTGGCAGGATGGGACCTTTCACTGAGTGCTGGATATGCAGTGTGGATACTTTTCCCTCCTTGCAAAAGCCTTCTGCAGGCCAGAGCCGTGGGGTTCCCCGGGAGAGAGGCCATGGGGGTCCATCCCTGTGTCCCCCAACAGCTCAAAGCATCAGCAGCAGCTTCTGGGCGAGGGCTCTGCATACAGCCCATGTGCTGCCCTCACTGCCTCCGAGCTGCAGCTGGTGTGAAATCCAAAGGGCTTTTCCCAAAGCAACACCAAGTATTGGTGCAGAGTCCCTCCAAGCAGTCCCCGCAACTCCAGCAGTCTGAGAAAATGTTTCCAGAACAGCTGCTGGTAGCTCTTTTATTTAATGGGGAGGAGAGCAGGAGGAAGGAGGACTCCTCCTCCTTCTCTTCTTCCATCACTTGCTCCTCTGTTGGTGTCCTGGCAGCCAGCAACCCCTGCACCTCCTCTCCCATGTCCCTGCTGGTGACTTGTGCTGGGGCTGCTGCTTCCCTGCTCCGAAATCCTGTGGTTTCATCAGCCCTGCGTGGTACAGGGCTGTGGCCATGCAGGAGCTGGCTTAGGAAGGGCTCCAGCCCCAGAGTGCGGGACCGGGGCCAAGCGTTGCCTTTGCTGTATGGGCGGCCGCAGGCATTTTGCTGGCAGCAGCGCTCTGACGCAGGCGTGCTCCCAGAAGAGCCCCACCGGGGCTTTAACTGAGTCTGATTGGAGCAATCAGTGGGATGGTGATGGTTTACAGCCCCCCTGGGTCTGGCCCAGGCTCCCCAAGGCACGAATTCAGGCTTTGGAGTTGGTGCTGTCCCCCCATTCTCACTGTGTTGCCATACTTGTGTGTCTGCGCAGGGTTTAATCCCCTCCGATTCAAAGGTGTTTCCAAGCCAGACTTTCTGCCAGGCTGTCTGCGGCTTCCCAGCTCCCCCACGGCGACTCATGGGGTGTAAATATCTTGCTGGTGGGCCCTGGCTCCAACAGGCGCCCAAGGCCAGCGGGTTTGCGTGGCCCTGGGTGCAGACACAGGGCGATAATGTTGGTGCAGCTGCTGTGGGGCCACGCTCGCAGTGGGCATGGTGGCCTTGGCCAAGCATAGCCCCGAGCTAGCTGGGAGCTGCGGAGCCCTGCAGCACCATTTGCATTAAAGCGCGGGGAGGTGATGAACCCATCCAGATCTTGGCATCACCCCTTCTGCCCAGCAGTACCTGACCCAGCCCGGCCCTGAGCTTGAAGCGAGGTCTGCACCCTCTCCCACCTCACTGCCTGCTTTTGGAGACACGGAGCCTGCCCAGGTTCAAGGGGGGTTAGGGACAGCTGCTGTGTCTCCTCTCAAGCAAGTCTTGGCCAGGCATAAGTACAAAGAGATTTGTGTCCCGAGCTCCGGCCAAATGAGTTTTCACCACCGAGGCAAAAAGCAAACTCTCACCGCCTGGGGAGATGCTTTTCCCTGGAACTTAGTGTAATTTAAAAAATAACAACACAGGGATTTCTCCAAAGACTAAACACTTGCTCACATGCCAAGAAAAACAAACTGGATGACCTCTTAAATAATGCCGCCTGCTGTCATCTGTGGTATCACAGAAAACGTGCACTTGAGCTCAGAGGTGTTGCAGAAGCGTGGGAACAAGCCTGGCCCTCCCAGCTCACACGTTTGCTTTTGTCATGTTCATGCAGGTGCAAAAAGATGAGTTTCTGTAAGTGCCAGGACAAGGAGACAGTACCTGGTGTGAGGGCAGTGACGTACATGTCATGGAAAAATGGATGCTGGGATCTAAGCAATCTCAAGTCAGAACAGCCAAAACTGCCTCTCTTTAACTCAAGAGTGATGATGGGAAAATGGAAATTTGAAACATTTCCAGCTATTAAGTGCTTTTGCATTTATTTTTGGCCAATGAGATGTTCAGCTTGCGTGTGGGGGTTGTGTTCTGTAACTCCTCCAGGAAAATAAGCACGAGGAGAAAGTCCAGGATCCTGACAGAGGGGAGGACGAGACCAAGGCAGAGATGGGGAGCAAAACCTGGGCAGACCTGGCTGGGGAGATGAAGATGTTCCTGTGGAACCCGGAGGAGAGAACATGCCTGGGGAGAACAGCCAAGAGCTGGGGTAGGTCCTTGCTTGAGCCCCACTTTCTGGGATTGTTGCCTTTTCTGCTTCACAATGGATACACTTGCCTGTGAACGTCCTTGATAGCTTGGACTGACCACCCCTGTCCCACATTGTCAGGGTAGATATTTCTAACCAGCGCAATAAAGAACTAGTGAGGAGGACAAGCATAAAACTTTGGGAAAGTTACTCTTGGTTTGGATGTGAACGTTTACTGAGAACATAAAAACAAAGATTTTGGGCTGCCCGGACCGTGTACTGGGAAGAAATTAAGAGCCTGACCAAGTGCGGGGGCTGCAGGTTGGTCTGCCACAGCCACGCAGCCCTGCTGCCACCAGCGACCCGGCTCCTGTCTGTGTAAGTCAGGAGCCCATGGGGAGGTGGCTTTGGGGTCATCAGTGTTGGTGAGGGAAGAGAGCCCAGGTTGCGGCACAGGCGTTTAGGGGAGGGTTTGCACCATGGGATTGAGCAGCCCTCCTTGCCTGGGTGCGCCCCGGCTCTGGAGAGGGAAGGGCTGGTCACTGTCACACCACAGCTTCCTGTGGTGGGACGCGGCACCCGCAGCAGAGCCCACAGGTGCTATTGGGGCCGGTGGGCTGGGATGTGCCAGAGAGGGGTTTGAGCACCATGTCTATTTAATCCATATCCATGTGGCCTTCAAAGATTATCGCTGGTCCTGGAGGTGCCCCGGGTGGTTAAGAGCAGCCCACGGCTGCGGGGCAAGCACTGCTGCTGGCTCAGAGACCAAGGTGCCACAACACACGCGATGCCATCCACCTTTGCAGCTCTGTTCTTCTGACAGTGTATGCCCCCCCCCAGCAGAGTGAAAATCCCCAACCCTAGCCCAGCGTCATGGGCACATCCACACCCGTGTAAGGCTGCAAATTATTGGGGGCTGCTGCTCAGAATTTGCAGCCCTCGGCAGATGGCACTGGCAATGCTCTTGCAAGCCCCGCAGCCTGCCTGTGCCCCCACCAAGTGCTCTGGGTTTTCTGCAAAGCCTGTGGGGACAGCCACGAGAAACAAAGGAAACTGCCCACGAGCACCGGAGGAGTCCGAAAACCGACAAGCATGAGTCTGGGACAGACCTTGAAATCCACGTTTGCTCCCCCATGCCCCTTGCCAGCTGCGGAGGCAGCCTGGTTTTGCTGGTCCTTCGCTGGATGTGTGGGAGCAGTACAGGGGTGACAGTCCTTAGGGATGTGGGTTTGGGTTTCTGGAGGCTCTGCCAGGTGCTGAGAAAAGCCCTGTGGGAGGACTTGCTCAGGCTGGTGTGGATGTGGCCCCGGGTGGCTACTGCTGGAAATTATTTATTTGCAGCTTCAGGGAGGGTGCAGTGTCCTCCTGCACCCAGGGAGCATTGTGGTGTCCTATATGGCCCTGTTGCCCTATGGATACACATATCCCCAGCTGCACATGCGTGTGGGCTCACATGCCCATACAGGGGTTGCAGGAGAGAGCTACATTGAAGCTACTATTATGATCAAATTTTCTTTTAAAATGAGAGCATTTGGAGGTGAATGGAGCTGAACTGCCCCGCTCTGATCTCATGGGTGAGGAGGAGGGGCTTTGTCCAGCCTGGGACTGCTCCCTCATGCTGGCCCTGAAGGTGTTCCTCAAGGTGGGGGGGGAAAAAAGGGGGAGGGTGTCAGGGCAGGTGCATGGCCAAAATGCAGGGAGCCAGCTGGTCACAGGGTCAGCACTGGAGGTCCCAGTCCCTGGGAAAGGCGGCTCCCCCAGCTCTGCCGGTGACAACGCTTCCTGCTGTGTTGTAGGAAACGTAAGTGTGGGAACGGTAGCAGCACCGTTTCCCAACAGGCATCAGCTTGGCACCCCAGCGGCCCCTCCTGCCCCACCAGGCTGGTGCAGAGGCACCATCCCAGCATCATTGTGGCAGGGCTGGACGCTGTCCTTGCTGCGCCAGCAGCAGCGGTGATGGTCCCATCAGCCCCGTCTCGGCCAGCAGCAGGACATGGCCCTGCAGTGGTTCCCAGCACCACAGCCCCATCAGAAGCACGGCAGGAGTGCACATCTGCGTTCCCAAGGCTCCCTCTGAGCTGCCGGCACGTTTCTCCTGGGAAATGTTTGGGTTAGGCTTTCTGAGTCGCTGGGTTTTATTCATAGGCCGTGGCCTCTTGAGACATCCTCAGCCATCAGCCTGGTCCAGAGGAAAAACAAACCCATTCCCTGGAACTCAGGGCTATGAAACAGCCAGTGGTGCCGCAGCCCCTGAGCGGTGCTGCAGCCCCCAAGCGATGCTGCAGCCCCCAAGCGATGCTGCTTCCTTCAGTCCCAGCAGAGGGGTCCCTGCCGTGCAGGAGATGGGAGTTGGGGAAGGAGCATCACCCCACAGTCCCCACTGGGAATTCGGAAGTGCTGAAGCCACTGGGTACCCTCACATGTTACCATGCCAAGGGGGGGAAGGGCAAGAGCCAAGGTTGGGTCTGTCTGTTGGAGAGAGCTGAGGCAGGTGGACACACAGACCTGGTCCTGACCCAGCTCTGGGAAGGGCCATGCAGCAAAAGGGGTACAGAGCCAAAGGGCAGCTGACCCGGCCCCAGGGCTGGGCAGGGAGTGTGTCTGGGTGAGAGTCCTGCACCCCAAAATGCCAGGGTCTGTGTGTGGAGCGGGGCTGCGAGCTCCCACCTCCACAATGGACTCAGAGCTGCAGAGGATGCTGTGCTGAGCATAGCTGAGCATCCCTGCAGGACGCAGCCCGTGGGACGTGCTCTGGTTGTGCTAACAGCAACATGCCCTCTCTCTCTTTTGCAGGCTTGATCTTACTGTTTTACTTCATTTTCTATACGTGCCTGGCAGGAATGTTTGCCTTTTGCATGTATGTGATGCTGCTCACCCTGAGCCCCTACACACCCACCTACCGGGACCGCGTGTCTCCACCAGGTACGTACCCCAGCCAGCCCGGCCCCGGGCACCTCTGCTGGCACTTGCCCAGCCAAGTGCTACCGAAATGGCATGGCAGGGACCGCGGGTAAAGCCCTGCTGGAGATGCACACTCTTACGGGCAACCAGCTCTCCATAACACGGGGTGTTACCACCTACCTGGGGGCACTGACCGGGCTGCAGGTTCTCTGCAGAGGATCAGACGTGTTATATAGCCCCATGTGAAGCATTCATTCTAACTGTACTAATTGTTATTCTTATTATGCTAATTATTAGGCTAATTATTCTCAAGGTAAATGGGCACGGGCAAGTTTAGGCATTTCATAGGTGATGTCCCTTCATTTCAGCTGCTGGCCCTTTATACCTTATATCTTCAAAATAAAACGCTGGTCAAGAGTAGGTTTTATGCATTATTATTCGACAAGATAATGTTAAAAAACTACTTTTCCTATGTGAGAAGCAGCATTTTCCCTGTGTTTTCATGTCAGTGGGGAACATGAGGCCCCCTCACCCTGCTCCCTGCCAGGAGCTGGCTGTGTGACTGGGAGCATGGGGACCCCTCAGCCTCCCTGTGCAGCCCCAAGCCTGTCGCTTTCCTGCAGTGCTGCTGAAACCCTCCAGGTCTCCCATGTTCCCTGGGATATTTTGATGTTCATGGTGTTCTCTGGGCATGAAATGGAGGTGAAAGATCAGCAGGTTGAGGAGAGAGTTTATCTGTGAGCTGGTGGTGCTGCTCTTGTGCCTGCGCCCAGCCCCAAGCCCAGTGATAGTGCAACAAGCCTGTGGTCCATCCACCCGTGTCTGCTCTAACGGGGTCTGTTTCCTTCTCCAGGAGTAATGATCAGACCATACTTGAATGGGTTCACCATTGCCTTCAACGTCTCTCAGCCCAGCACATGGCGACCCTACGTGGACAGCATGCAGCACTTCCTAGCAGGTAAGCCCTTAGGCACCCCAGGAGCGATGTTGGCCATGGTCTGTATCCATGCACACAGTGCAGGGGTCTCCTTCTGGGGCGTGGATCAGCTCTCGGCATCTCACGACCCCCACCTAGAAAGGAAGGGTCATAAGGTGGTCACAGGACCTTCTGTGGGAGAGATGCCTTGCCTTTCCCAGTGGGACTTTCTAACTCCCTTGACATGCGGATGTACTCTGAGACCATGGGTCTGTGCAGGTCTTAAGAAACATTAACAAGTCTCTTGGTCCCCACCAGCTTATGATGACAAAGTTCAAGAGGAGAAGAATATTGAGTGCGTCTCAGGACAGTACTTCATCCAAGGGGGCAACGAAAGCGAGGAGAAGAAGGCCTGCCAGTTCAAGCGCTCACTGCTGCAGAACTGCTCTGGCATTGAGGATCCAACATTTGGCTACTCTAAAGGCCAGCCCTAAAAATCCCTTCCTTCAGTGCATCCCAGCGTGACAGAGTAAAGACCATGCAGGGACCGAAACTCCTCCACTTCTCAGGCCCAGGGAAAAAGGGAACTAGAATCCCCAAACCTGCTGGCTCATACCTGCTAGAAAACATAAGAAAGAAACACTACAAAACTTGCTCAATTTGGTTTGCTGAGGCCTGAGTGCTTGGAGGGTCTTGTGCCAGACCCCTGTGTGGGAGGAACTGAGGTTTAGGGCCACACCTCAGACCCCAATCACTTTATAATGGGAATTTTCATAGAATCGAGTTTATTTAGAAATCTGCTGGTAGCATGGTGGCACAGTGCACACTGCTGGGAAGAGAAATGTGTGTGGGGTGTGTGAGCTGTGAGTCTGGGCTGTCTGGATGCTCTGCTCTCCCTCTGGTCTCCGGCACCAATCCCGCACTCAGGCACGGGCAGGCTGCACCGCACGGGCTGGCAGACCCTGCTTCAAGGGACATGTAACTCCTGTCCCAGCAACGTGACTGGCACGTAGAAGAGCTTACGCCCTGGAGAAGGGAGGCAGCAGGCGCTTGGCACTGCATTTCATACAAGCACGGGTGTCTCTTGTTTTTGCAGATCATAGGCTACCGCCCTGGTGCTGGGGTCCCCGTGAGCGTGGACTGCAAAGTGCAGGTACTGCTTTCGTTTGTGCTCGGCAGCGTGGTGTGTAGAAGCTCAAATCTCTCCCTCTGATGCACCCAACCTATATCTCTCATCATTTCAGCCCCAAACACTCACAGGACCCAGCATTGGCGATGCCTCTGGGCGCAAGTTGAGGCTGATCTGCTGAGAACAACAGAGGCCACTAGTCTCCTGCTTCCCACCCTGGCCCTCACCCTCTGAGCACGGCTGGCTCCTGCCAGCATCACTGTCAGGCCCACAAGGCTGGGTGCTGGGGTGCCAGCTAGAGCCTGGAGCTGGGGGGGAAGAGGTAGGAGCTGCTCACATCCATCCCCACCCGCTCTGCAGGACCCTTGGTGCTGGGGAGCACCTCCCAAGCCTACAGCAATAGGGTGAAGGAAGGGCTCCCACTGCCCTGGCAGCGGCTGGATCGTACCCTTAGAGAGCAATAAAGCAGTAGGCAAGCACAGGGAGGCATTGGCAGGCACCAAATTCTGTAACCCTCACCTGTGCCTTCATAGCACCATTATGCTCTGGCTCGCTGCAGCATCAGCTGGCTGTCACGGTGAACACGCTGCGTGCAGGCAGGCGCAGCGGAGCCCTGATGTGGATTTGCGAGAGATGCCTGTATTAAAGCTCCTTCACCTCACTCTGAAGGGAGCTGTATTTTGTGTCCCACGTGCTGTGTGTGTACCTTTATTTTTTTTTCCAATCACAGAAAGGCAATGAGAGCGATCTCAGATCGGTGGACTTCTACCCCGGAAACGGGACATTTGATCTCATGTATTATCCCTACTACGGCAAGTTCACTCATGTAAGTAAGGACTCTGGCATCTTTGTTATGTCTCCTTGGGAAGGAGAGGGCAGGAGCTGCTGCACAGAGTACAGATGTGCTTTCTGGCTATTTTGGGCAGATGCAGGCAGGAGGGAGGCCACGGGCACTGGGATTACAGCACTCTATTTCTGTCTTTGACAAACTGCGGGAAATCCTTCGGGACTCCGGTTCCCCCTTGCCAGCAATGGCAATGATTACATTTATCATCTGGAGACTAAGACTGGCTTTGCTAACTCCCGGAGAAGGTCTCAACACCAGCATTTTCCCAGGGTGTTAGGGAAGTCAGGGGTTCGGTGACACAAGAGGAAAGAAAAGGGGCTTCTGTCAAAGCTATGACAAAACCACTGCAGGCGGGTGGGTGAAAACACAGCAGCCTGACATCGGTGGCTCTTTCTGAACATGCTGGCCAGCACTGCTTTGGTCTGTGATAGGCTGTAGAGCGTTAGGAGTTAACGCGCCTTCACAACAAACGCTGAAATGGAAAATGAGGTAGGCACGAGACTCCTGTTGTCACACTGCTGCTGGCTGAGGGTGAGTAACAGCCCCAGACTCCAGGCCGGCATGTCCTTTGGGCACACAGATCAGAGGATCACCGCAGATTTCTTATTATAAGCCATAGGTTGGGTTTTGGAACAGCAAAAAAAGTATTTGAGAGTCCCATCATCTGGTGTTGCTTGTCCTAGCTAATCAACCCAAGAGGCATGGTGCAGTGCAAAATATGGCCATGATCCCCTCCCTCTGATGCGCAGGCACAGAAAGGCTCAGCTCCAGCATCCCAAGGGACCATGATGGACATCAGGCAAACGCAGAGGCCTGGGAACAGTGAACCAATTACTAATGATTTTTATGGAACATGAAAGCACTGCCTGCTTAATGACACTTAAATGTCCCTTCTTTCCAGGTCAACTATACATCCCCGCTGGTGGCTATGCACTTTACAGATGTGAAGAAGAATTATTTGGTCCACATTCAGTGCAGCCTGAATGGGAAAGGTATTATCAACAATGTTAACAGCGACCGCTTCCTGGGCCGAATCATCTTCACACTCAGCATTGGAAAGTAGCCACCGCAAACACTGGGCACTTAGGTTAAGTCAATCAGAGGCTTTTTCCTTTTAAAGCATAAAGCCAGCATTTTTTTCTGCTAGGAAAAACAGGCACATGGAGATTTTTGTTAATTTATTTTTGTTCATAGTTAGGAAACAAATGAGATGCAATGGAGCATGGAACCACATTTTTCATCATCTGATGTAAATCATTATTAGTAAAAATTAAAAGTTATCTCCTGGGCAGAGAACCTGCAAAAGCATTTCAGTTTTGATTAAAAAAAACTCTGGTATCTGAACACTATTTTCATAAGGTCTTTTATGAGTGACCGCTGTGGAATGCATTTTTCCTGGCTTTAATCTTTACTGTAGTTTTATGTGTATTTCTCAGGCAAAACCTAACAAGAGGGTAGTTTATTAGCACTAATCTTGTTAAAATAATAAACAGCAAAAAATCTGGATTATGTCTGCTATGACACAGTTAAAAAGTGAAAATGGCAGAACTCAAAATGCCTCCTAGGATCTCCAGCACCAGGAGCATCTTGACTGCAGCATTTTACGCAGCTTGTTCAGCACACCCAAGGTGTTGGAGCAAAGGCCATAGAGAAAATCATTTGCCCTTGAACCTTTCCAACTGTTCCTTTCTGAAGTGGGAAGATTAATGCATTTCTCCCTCCTCCTCCTCACTCCAGTACTTCTCTCTGTCCCAGGAATCCTCATTGAGTCTATTAGGCTGGGACGAGTGAAAGGAGCTCTTCTCTCCCTGTCACGGAACGCGGGGTGACGGCTCCTCCTTCCCCTGTTCAGGCACAGTGAAACATGTTAGACTCCCACCTGCCCTCCTGCCCCAAATATTTCAGGCCTGTTCTTCCCTGTTCCAGAGAGGTCACAGCTATAACGCTGCAGAAAACCACAGGGAAATGCTTAGTTGTTCCATCGTTAAGGGGTCGATGCTGGTATTAGTGAAGTCATCAATTTATCATCCCCAAAGACCTACGAAGCACACTCGCCCTGTTCCGAGCAGAGTGCCGCTCACCTGAGCAACCTCTGCTGCGCGGGCAGCCTGACCCGCCGGGCCCATGGGTGTACAGCCTTCGTATTTGACAGAGATTAAATACACTCTGCACGTTACGGGCTATGAGAACACAGCAGGACAGGACACCTTAGGATAATGTACTAGTTGGGAAGCACACTTACTAAAATTACTGACTGAACAAGAGCATTATGGTATGTTTGTCCTACATCCTAGTCCAGGTACTTAATCTGCCATCATCTCCTGATCTATATAAGTCTCTAAGAAGTCATTTTTTGTATTAAAAATAAAGTGACTACAGTAAAATTAACTCTGTGGTACCATTCTTAAAACACTGGTGTAAGAGATGCAGTTTGTGGCTTCAGCTGCCTGAACTAACCAGTCAGGGACTGAATTTCAAAGCAGCACGCAATGTGATCCTAGAATTTTGAGCACTTGATTAACTTTTGAGGGCCAAAGAGTTCAGAAGCCCAGTACAATAAGACTCACTGTACGCTAACCATCTGACAAAAACTATTTATTAAGAACTGTTAAAAACCTGAACCAGAGGTAGTTTACGAACTAATTTTGCGGCTATCGATGGCTACAGGCTGTTCAGAAGGGACAGGTGAGGAAGGAGGGGCGGAGGCATTGCCCTCTACATCAAGAAATAGATAAGAGTGTGAAGAGCTGTCTCTGAAGAATAGCCACGAGCAGGTTGAAAGCTTATGGGTAAGAACTGGAGACTGAGGCAACAAAGGGAACTTTGTGGTTGGTGTTTACTGCAGGCTGCCCAATCAAAGGGGAGCCTACTGATGAAGCCCTCCTACTCCAGTTACAGGAGGCATCGCGCTCGCAGGCTCTTGTCGTGCTGGGGACTTCAATCACCCCGATATCTGCTGGAAAAGTAGCGTGGCGAGCTGTAGGCAATCCAGGTGACTCCTGGAGTGCATGGAGGATAACTTCTTAAGCCAGGTAATAGACGCTCCTACCAGAGCAGACCTGTCAGCCTCACCTCTGTGCCTGGGTAGGTCATGGAACAGATCCTCCTAAGAAGCTATGTTAAGGCACATGGAGGACAAGGAGGTGATTTGAGACAGCCAGCACGACTTCACCAAGGACAAGTTCTGCCTGACCAACCTAGTGGCCTTCTACAATGAGGTGAAAATGTGCGCTTGCAGCCCAGAAGGCTACTGTATCCCGGGCTGCACCAAAAGCAGCGTGGCCAGCAGGTTGAGGGAGGTGATTCTGCCCCTCTACTCTGCTCTGGTGAGACAACACCTGGAGTACTGCATCCAGCTCTGGAGCCCTCAGCACAAGGACATGGACCTCTCGGAGCGGGTCCAGAGGAGGGCCACAAAAGTGATCAGAGGGCTGGAGCACCTCTCCTGTGAGGACAGGCTGAGAGAGTTGGGGTTGTTCAGCCTGGAGATGAGAAGGCTCTGGGGAGACCTTATTGTGGCCTTTCAGTACTTAAAGGGGGCCTAAAACAAAGATAGGGACAAACCTTTTAGCAGGGCCTGTTGTGATAGTACATGGGGTAATGGTTTCAAACTAAAAGAGGGTATATTTAGACTAGATACAAGGAAGAAATTTTTTTACGATGAGGGTGGCGAGACACTGGACCAGGTTGCCTAGAGAGGTGGTAGATGCCCCATCCCTGGAAACACTCAAGGTCAGTCTGGATGGGGCTCTGAGCAACCTGATCTAGTTGAAGACGTCCCTGCTCACTGCAGGGGAAAGTTGGACTAGATGACCTTAAAAGGTCCCTTCCAACCCAAACTATTCTATGATTCTAATTTTGCTCAGATGTGGTTATCCACATGACACCTACAGAGCTAGGGCAACACAATCGTTCTGCCTACACAACTTATCTGAAAGGTCATGTTCTGATCAACAGAAACCAGCTTCTGCTAAGGAAGATGCTGCCATGGTAGTGGATCTTCCTTTGACATCAGAAATAAGTTAAACCCACAAACATTTCCCCACCTGCCAATTGCTTTTGCTCTTTTAAAACATTTATATTTCTGTAGCATCCTGAAAGGAAACCGAACCCTTCATGCTTCAGGCCATGAAACTAACAGCTCTCCAGCTAGCAACAGGACAAAACTTTATTTATATTTATTCCCTACCTGTCAATTGGAAGGATCCATGAAGCAGACAATCCTTTAGCAGATGCTGGACCCATGCTTCGATCCAATCAACAAAGAAATCAACTGATTGGGACGTAAGTGTGTGAACAGCTTAGAAGCAAAAGTTTCTGTTTGCCCACCAACATCCAGACCCAGGCACGTTGACAATCCCTTTGGAAAAGGTCTCAGAAATGGCATGCGTGTCTACTTACACTAACACAAAGCTTTATAAACACCTTAGTTAACTTTATTTTCCATACACATATTGTGTTTTCAGCATATTTGTACAGCAATTTCAAGATCTGGAGAATTGTACACACCTTTCTTCATGCTACAACAACCTTAAAGTGCTGGCTCAATCTTTGACTTCTGTTGAAGCCTAAAATAAACCTTTATATGTATATATAAAATATACATATACGTGTGTATATAGGAAATTGCCACATTTTACGAAAATAACCTACCAAAAGTGATGCAAAATATTTTGATCTACAATCTGAGCATGAAACCATAGTTGGAATCCATTTGCTGGCAGCAGAGAAGCAACACGCTCTGACAAGCAGGTGTTACTCGGGAACTGCCAGTCTCAAAATAATTAACCCTTTACCACTCTGGCAGGGAAATCAAGTATTATGAGAGCAAAGGTACAACAAAAAAAGACCAAAACAACCAAAACCAAAGCACACAGTCCAACTCAGCAGCATTAAATTACACTCCTAAAAAAAGACAACTTGGTTCAAGAGCCCATTTGTGGTACACAAATCAGTTTTGTCAGATTCAGGTAAAGCTTATATTTTGCCACAGTGAGGACAAGAACAATTGAACATACAGGTATTTGAGTCTCAAACATCAGAACTAATTCTTTAGAAATATCTGTTCCCTGAATATATAGCTATTGTGAGTTAATTCAACATCAGTGTTGACTGTCTCCTTTGTGCACGTGAATTACTGAAGGTATTTTCCCTACGACACAGATACAGGCTCAATGCACAAAGAGATTAAATATTAAAGCAGCTTTAGTAAACACTTGCTGCAGAGGACAGAAACTTTGTGTGCCGTCAGTAGCTCCCTGCAGACCTGGCAGCTCTTGAGCTGTCCCACAGTTGGCAATCACAGCTCACGAGCTGCAAAAGGCTTTTACCAAGATGGACCAAAGAGGCTGAAAGAGCAAGAGGCTTCTTTCATCCTATCGACACGAGCACAGTGGGAATGAAGCAGAACACAACCACAAACGAATAGCTTCTATTTTGGTACAGTTTAGATATGGAACATAGAATTGCAAAAGGTATGGCATTAGTATCAAAGAAAGCATCTTCAAACAAGCCAGATGCTCTTATTCCTTTGGAAGTCACTTTGTTCACTATATCTATCTATTAGTTTCTGCTTTATGCATTGCCCATACTAGAAATTTTGTGCTCTTGCACTATTCAACTGTTGTTTGAGAGGGCAATAATTAGGAGGTTAAAAGCAGATTCATCCTATCAAAACAGACTGGTTTTATATCTTCACTTGCATTCCTAGACCACAGCTTTTTGGTGCTCCCCTGTTAACCCATGAAAGCTGTCCAAAGGAGCTGCAGGAATCTCTGAACAATCTGTGTTTTTAGTCAGTCTTTGAGAGCTCTCAAAATACTCTTGAGCTTCACGTGGACCAGCACTGAAACGCTGTGCAGTTTCTTTTGTGCGCACAGAATCAAAGCTGAGACAAACTGCAGCCAGTGAAATTCCAGCCTCCCACCCTCATTTCACAATTGAGCTCAGAACAAAAGGGAAGACAGTCCAACAAGATAGCACAGGACACACTGCCTTTAGCAGACTATTGGCTTTTCTGAGTAGTGAAAGTTTTCCAGGACTGAGCCTTACCCTAGTGAATAAAGACATTAAAGACATCATGCTAGTGCAAAGCTATTTAACATATATTAGCAGCCAACTTCTCCATACTGATGTTAAATAAATTAATTTACTAGAAGAATCAAATGTTCTTCTCATATTATGTTATTTTATTAGTGAGATCAAGTACTACCTTTACATTCAGAAGGAACAGGAAATTCAGACTGATTCACAAGAACAAGCTGCTAATGAAAAAAGACAACAGCCATATGTCAAGTTCCCAATAGAAGTCTGTTAAGAGCTTGGTATTCATTTTCCCATAGCACATACAGTCCCTTTCGACATAGCATTCACACCTTTAGTTATGGTTTTAGCTCTAGCATTATCTGAGATAAGCTGTATGCAACTAGAAATTTTCTTGTATAAAAAGATTAAACAACAGAAATAAAGTTTCATCAATATCTTCTTTACTCAAAATAATCACATTTCTCACATGGACACACATCAACCCTACTCAATTCTATGGTCCTCAGAAAGCTCACTTTCTTCAAAATCATACAGTAGTTTCAAGTAATTCTGCAACTAATTTTCAGACTCATGGCATGTTAGTCTGTCATGAAGTGTTGTTTTGATTTTTTTTTTTTTAAATAAAGAAACTATGAATTCATTTGTTTTTGTTCTTTTTAAAGGGACAGACCAGGGAGTCTGGGAAAAGGAGACCAGGGAAGGTGGCTACAGAGACGGAATTAAGAGATTATACAGACTGATAGCCAGTACGACTTTTTCTTCTTCCAATGATATAAGATATAAAGACAAGAATGATTAGGAAGCCGAGTGCCATGCCCACTGCGATGGGAATAAGAAAGTTCAGGTCAGAATCAGCAAAGCATTCTTCAGCTGCAGAAAGAAGAAAAACAAAAAAAGCAAAGGAGAATAAATTAGTAAAGGAAATCGAGCATTAGAAACCAAAGAAAGCAAGGAGCAAATACAGGGTTTTGAGAACTTACATTGTATTAGATACATCTATAGTAAAATCAGTATTGAGTAAAAAACTGACGAAGATTTCTTTCTTTAAATATATATACTACACAAATTATTTGTAAACATACTTTTTCCAATTTGTACATGTAACTGCATCTTCATCTAGTGAGCAGTCTACTCAGACAGATTAGAAACATGAGGACAAAACAGCAGTCTGAGCATGCATTAGCTGATCACACCTCAGAGTTAACAGCAATATCGCAACAAAAAAAGACAGACTGGCATATTACTGCCCAGTCCAAGTGACTTCCCAAACCCTGAAGTCACCAGCATTTCTCTAGGTTCTAGACACAAAGAGAAGTAACAGATAGCAAACCAAGTAACGAAGCAGAAACACACTGAAAACTACAAGAGACAGCAAAGATACCTATGCTGAAAGCACCGAATGGAAAACACTGACTCTCCCTTTGGGTGGGCAACTTTATTAATTTTCAATCCAAATACAATAAAAGAGTTATCAGTTTCAGCTGAGAACTACACAGATCTTACCGAAATCAACATATGAGGAAAAAAAAAAAAGGAAGAGACAGCTGTAATGCTACAGTAGTTTTTAATATATAAGTTGTAAAATATGTGATGAGCTCCTTGCTGATACAAACACTGATGCAAGGATTAGCAAGCACCACTGGGAACTGGTTTCAAACTGGGTGATACAGCTTAGACATGGAGGCAGGGCTTGGCATTCTTCCCCTGTTTGTAAAGAGAGCAGAGCTCCACCTGCGTGGTGCCAAGATGAGATGTTTAGAGAGATATGACACAGTGTCTGTGTACTGCTTCAACACTGTATGGGTTGCAGTGAAAGCAACACATGCTTTCAATAAAGCAGAACTCCTTATAAAACTTTTCTGCTTGACTTTATATTAAAGCAGAGTAAGTGTCATACACACATTCAATGCTTTATCAAAAGTTAGCTATTGCTTTAAGTGACTATTTAAACCATTTAACCCTCTGACTGAATCGGCCTTAGTTATGGGAAATTTACTGACTTGATTTAGCTCACTACAGTCCAGTACACACTTGCCACTACCTCTTCACAAAAGGCTACATAAAGCCTTTGGCTAAGAGGAAAGAAAACAACACACGAAGGTTCATCACCTAAAAATACTACGCTCGCAGAATGTGAAGGCACCTACTGCCAAGCAGAGCAACACTGGGGGGGGGAAGAGGAGGAAAGGAAGTATGTACCTTATACAGTGAGCTATTTCAAAATATTATGACTACTGAGAAAGCATTTAAGCACCTTAAAAAGAGAACTGCATTTGATGTTCAGTCATCTTTGTTCACTGAAGGTCAACGTACACAATCTAACTACTCCATGCTGGGTAATGGGTCATTAATACTAAACATGAATGAATTTGCTAAGGATGAAAGGCGCCCAGCAGGCAGCAACAGAAATTCCCATTCTTTTTTCTTTAAATGAAGGAGATTACGGCAACACGCATCACACTACAGCACTGTTACAAGGAATTCTTAAGATAAAAAGTGTTTAAAGTTTCTTACTAGAAACATTCCATCCTTTACCTCTCTCCAGTTTGCCACTGCTGTTGGCACACATCTATCCATGTATTATTGTTCCTGTACAACAGTTAGAAGCTTCAGAGAAGTGTCTTCAAACGCAGAACCTGGTAGCTGTACACCACGACAAGCAGACTCCATACTCAGGCCACGAGGAGTAGCTTTTTCGACATATTTGGTTGAATGTGTCTCCATTCAAAATAATCAGATTTTTTGGCCCCCAACATTTTTAGCCCCAGTATAATAGCTATCTTCCCTGTCAATTCCAATCATGACATGCAACTGACAGCCCAAAATTTCATTTTTATTGGTATATGCTATAAAATAGAGAACACTGTGTTAAGTTTAAAAATTAAAAGAAAATTTTAAAAAAGGCAATAATTAGCTGGAAAAGCTTCTTTTGAGGACTACTAGCATGGCATCTTTAAGCTAAAAGATCAGAAATCTTGGTATCTTAGAGCACAATTTTAATATTTAGTAAACTGTATATAAGGCACAGTCAATAGTAATCAAAACAAACAGCAGTTTATGACAGATTATACATATTAATATACAACATCCACAAGCGCACACAAGTTAAATGCTGTTCCCACAGACCAGAACAAAACTATTTTTATTCACATAATGCCACTGCATGTCTTTAATACTCTGAAATTAAATGTGTAGTATTTCGGAAGAACTGAAATTAATTCATTATGAAATAGAACATATTCTAAATTTTTAGGTTCAAACATAAACCATGGCAATACATTCTGCATCATTTCTTAACCAGGTTTGTTTTTAACAAATCATTTGCCTGACTCTCTTTAACACTATAATCTCCCTCTAATTACTTAGAACACTTAACGCCTTTCCCCAGAAGCACATCAGACAGTCATCCACAAAACCCTGACCTCCTCCCCAAAATACAACAGCAATAGTTCCCCTTCCCAAACATAACAAACAGATTTATAATTCCATGAAATACTTTCTTGAAAAGCATAGATCTGCTTGATCATACTTTCTTGAAAAGCATAGATTACTGTAGATTTATCATTACTCTACACAACAAAGTCCAGTCTTCCAGTGTCTAGATACTCACTGCAAGTCTCCAGGAGAGAAAACAATACTGGAGATAGAGTTACAGTTAAAAAAAAAAGTAACGCTTCGACAAAAATAGAAACCAAAACCAACTCTTCATTCTTATTACAGGACAGCAGTTATCTCCTGCTTGTTCCAAGTTTTGTCACAGACTCTTGCAGACTGACTTGTACTGATTATTTGATGGAAATTTGACACCTGCAGTCCCCTTGTAGTTTAAATTCACTTTGACTGATTTACATCCTTAGGAACCCCAATGGTAAACTCTTTAACAAGAGCCTATTAAAATACTTGTGTTTCCCTTCACGTTAAATAAGCTTCGGCTGACTTTGGCTTACGCTTCAGAAAGGTGCTAACATTATTTTTACTTTGTGTAGCAGATAAGAAGGTAACTTTAACATAACGATTATTTGAGCAGCCTAGTCTAGAATCAAGAAGAAAGGGTATACAGTTAGACTGCACTTTTTCCTCTTGTCATACGACAACAGAGTTCACAAGACGGGCCAGAAAGAGGCATGGCAAAGGGCAGACTAGTGTCTCTCAATGCAGAAAGAAGTATATAGTAGTACTGTTACCAGGAGAACTGGCAGCACAGACAGGATCAACACAGCTTCTGCCTTAGATGATGAAGCTACTAACCAGTTCCCGGAAGGTTCCCTAACACTTTCCCACTTTTGCTGAATGCAGAGACCGATTTAAATTTTCTAGGACGACTGCAAGAAGCTCAACTGTTTACAGCCGTACACCAATTTAAGATGGCTAGCAAAATCAGTCATAAAAATACCTTGTCTGCATAGAGCTGCAATTGACAAAAAAGTTTACAAGCAGATTTCTAATGATTAACCAGATGTACAGTGTCTCAATTAGTTCCCAAGCCGCGGCTTGTACCCAAGCACACTTCAGAACGTGCTGCAAAACAAGGCATTAAGACACAGACAACCAAGGACTCTGAGGAGCACCTTCACCAGCTATGTAACAGAACCTCAGATATAGACTGATTGAAGTTGGCCTTACTCATTTATTTTCTTCTCTTTTTAAAAAAGACAGTACAAGATGTCTGTTTTCAAATCAGTTTAAAAAAGGTAAACAAGTTTCCTGAAGAAATAGAATTATCTTTATTATTTAGAGCACATGTTGAACAGGTTGACAGTTCCCTATGGAGCAACGCATACAGGAAAACTAGTGGTTTTATAACAACAGGCAGTCAAGTGAAACTTAAATGTTTTTTGAACCAGTTATCTGCACATCAGTCTAGGAGTACTTTAATCTCTGAGCCAATATACCTGCAAATCAAGATTATGTTGCAGGTTTTTGCAAATATACTTCTAGTACTGTTGAATTTCGGAAGCAGTTTGTACTAATCTTCTATATTGTCACTTGGAATCCATGCACAGTTCAAAAATTTGCATGGTCACATGAATACAGTGCGGTAACTACTCCTTAACAGAAATGCACGTGTAACTGGTGCCACTGAACATCAGTCACCAAAACACTAAAAATCTATATGAACTTCTCCATTTGAGGATATATCAATATGAAAGTCATTAGATGCACTTTTTTTTTATTAAAATGGAAAGTCTTGAAGTCTGTTTCAGAGTTAAATGTATAGTAGTTCCCCGCTTTCATTAAAATGAATTTCAGTAACTGATGCAAAATTCAAGCTGTAGGCTACAAGTTACAGTAAGCATTATCCACCCATACTTGCTTCCTTGGCTAGTGTGAAGAGAAAACTTTTTACCAAAAAAATTACTGAAAGAAGTGTATTTTATTATATGTATACAAACATGCCACAGATATCTCTACAACCCTAGAAAACACTAATAAAACACTAAACCAGCTTTGATGCAGGCTAAACTCATCCTAAAGGGGGAGACAATGTTATGTTCATTAAATAACTAGTTTAGGCAGCTCATGTTATGACATATGCAAAAAAGCCACACTTATCTAAAGGACTTTTTTTTTCCATGCAGTAAAAACTATATTACAGTACATGGAGGCCAGAGAAAAGTTGTGCAGCAAAGGTTAGTCTCTACAGAGCTGCAGTTTAAGAACAGTCTAGTTGTGCTGCATTTTTTAAGCTAGTTATCCTTTCCATAGAGCAAGGAAAAACAGGTGTTGTGGGTCCATCTCAGACTTGTTTGGCTTTTGCATTCTTAACATTAATAAATGCTACACAGCAAACAATCAAACACAAAGTACATTAAACATTCAGAATGCCAATGGCGGGCAGTTATAATGTGAATTTTGGTTGGCAGAGAACCATTCAAGATGAAGATTTAAAGAAAGCTCAAGTTGCAACAACAGATACTGGCTCATTAAATGAAAGCATCTTTTAACAACGGTCATTCAAAGCAAGAAGACAGACCAGCTCTGTGCAGAGTATGATATAAAGTTAAGTGCACTTTAAAGTCCTGGAATATTTAGAAAGGTTATTCCCTTTAAACTGATGCCAGCAAAAAAGCTTGCATTAATTTAGCAGAACTCTGCCTCAGTTAAGTATTTTAGATGATTGCCAAGGTATAATAGTGATGAAGAATTCAGTGCCTAACAGTAATTTTTTGTTGTTGCTGTTGAAAGCATTTGGAAAGGACACTGAAGTCTTCTTGTATATCCACCATTTGGCAAGTATAGGTTACCCATTTTATTTGTACAGCCAGGGTATAGGTATGATTCCTGGAACTACACCAAGGCAGGAGTAAACTACTCAAATTCTGTCAAAGCTAAGTAAGTTACTGCTGCCACTTCAAAAGATCACTTAATCACCAGCCTGAAGTTCAATTCTATGAAAAACAAAGTTATTGGGCATCGTACAATCCTTGTTAAATACTATACGAGTCAACATAGTGACTAATGCTGCCAGCTTAACCCACAATTATGACGACTACAGAACGCAGAGGAGAGAAGCAAGTACAAATTCTATGTTATTCTGGGAGTTGCCCAATGCACATCAGTTTAGAATGTGTTCTTGTTTCAGGCTACAACTTGTAAAAAGCAGAAATAAATCCTAAACACTTTAGGGGTTTTGCAAGATAAAATCCTTAGGCTAGCAATTCATCCAATATTTGACATCTTCAAAACAGCTATGAAACCCACGTCGTCTTCTTAGAGCAGGAAAACTAAAAACGTAGTTCTGCTTCATCTGAGATAAACATTCTCTCTCTGTTTCTCAACTCCAATTAGCTGTGGCTAGTAATTACTCCTAAGTTTTGGGTCTTTTTTGGACTTCAGAACTTGCACTTGCTTTGTTTAGAGTGAAATCAGAACAGGAATCACATTTAGATTCACAAAGTTTGATATCCAGCATAGCTTTTTCTTCTGCCAATTATGTAAGCAACCACTATAATGGCAATCAAGCCAGCAAGTGCAGCACCAACTACAATTGGGATTAGAATGCTGTCATCATCCAGCGAACACTCCTGGGCTGTAGATGAGAAAAAGGTTGCAACAAGGAATAAATAAAGACAGAATACTTGCCAAGTGTGGTATAAAAATCTGTTTTCCTTACTATGGTGTTAAAAAATCAAGTATTATTTATTACCTCTTTAAACTAAGAGAGAAAGAACTGTGGATGTCATGGGCACATCTAGCATATATTAAGCATTGTAATCACTTGGAATGTTTGATAAACTATAGTAAGCTAACGGAAGTACCCCTGGTGTACAAGTTTTCATGTGCACAAGATCTGTCCCAGACAAGGAAGTAGCCATTCTTCTACTTTTAACATGGAACCAGGCTTATCTATTTCATGCTTAAGGCAAGTCTGGTGCTTTTACTCATTAAGAATGAAGTGACCTAGATTTGGCATCAAGAACCTATCCAGAATGGAGATATGTTACAGAGAGATGAAGTAACTATAATTAGGAGAAGGAGGAAGCTAACTGCAACTTGAACTACAGAGTGAAATGGGACCCTAACTCTTTAGAACATATTATGATAAATACTGTTTACCCTGTATACATCTGGGGAGTTAACTTACGTCTGCTTAAAAAAAGAAGTTAAAAAATCTAGTTAAAAGTTAAAAAGTCTAGTCTAGTAAGACTAGTAAGACTCTGCTGCAAGTGTTATCATTAAGTACAAAGACCAGGTTACACTAAAGATTAAGAAAGAGGTCATTTAAGCCATTCCAGTTTTCCCCAGACAAGACCAGGATAATGCAGCAAACAAACATTTAAAAAAAATAAATCTTTCTTTAGTTCTGGATATTCCAAGACTGCTTCTGAAAGAAGCTCTGTCAGTTCTTCCCAGCACCCAGCACTGTATGTCAAGATAATGTCAGCTAACTTCTAACCTATTCTGCAAGGTAATGCTTAAGTCCCTCTTCAGTGTCTCTAGCTCCTTCGAGTTTTATGAAGGAGAACCAACACACCTAGCAGACATTTTAAAGTGAAAACAAAGCTTTCCTTGAACTCGAATGTCAGTCTCAGAACTTCGCTTCATTCCATGTGCAAGAAACCCCCAAAACAACAAAATGAGCTTCAAAAATAAAGTGATTGTGTCCAATGCTGGTGCTTTTAAGCAAGTAAGAAATTCGCAAGCATTGCAAGAATTAACAAAAGAAGAACTCTCACCTGTAGAGAACTTATTTTCCTTCACGAGGAACGGCTGAATCCATAGATTAAAAGTATGTATTTGGAGATCTTCGTTAACCTCAAGAGTTTGCTCTTTTCGGCACATATAAGAACTACCAAGGTAAGCATCCCACTTGCTGAAATTGTTGTTATCTGCACTCGAAATGACTAAACAAAGCGGGGAAAAAGAAAAAAGAAATTTGCATGCCCACTTTAAATGTAAGAGAGTTGCTAATAGAATCATAAGACTAAGGAGCTGAATCTAGAGGGGCCAACTTTTCAACACTCACTACTCTGAAAAACAAGGTAGTCTGAAGCATAATTGATCTGCTTAACCAAAAGAAAACAGGCACTTAAGCTATTACAGTACTTAGCAGTAAGCTTTCCTCCATATAGACATGAAATTAGGTTTTCCTTGTACCTCCACTCATCCCAGCATTGCAGAGTTGTGAGCATTTTAGCTTTAGCGCCCTTTTAACTGCAGTAGCCGTGACAAGCAACTCAAAAAAACCAACCAAAAAACAATATTTTGATTTGGAAAAAAAGCATGCTTTAGTTTTTGAAGAACTATTCTCTTTTCCCAGTGAGAATTAAGTAGAAGTGGTTGGGAGACATAGCAACATCTTCAAAGACGACAGCCGCTGCTTTAAGAACAGCAAAAAGGTTTAGGGTTGGTACAACTGTATTTCACACCTCAAAAGATTATGTTACTGGAAACAGTTATAAATAAAGCACTCAGTTTATGTATGTTTATCACAAAGAGACCCCATTAGCAGAAGTTTCAGGAAAAGAGAACGATCCCATACTGGTATTTCAAGTAACTCATAGCCATTTCTGCTTATCACTTTTGCTCCTACCAACTTAAAGATTTAAAGTAGGAAGTAAGCATGAACACATTGAAAAAAGAATCAGAAGTATGTGATAAATACAGACACTGAATAAAAGCTTACACTTGCTTTAAGGAAGATACGATTTCTTACCAGAACCATTCAGACGGTTGAGCAGCGTAACATTCACCTCTTTCAGATAAAATTTTTGTACGCCTGCACTTGTATTTTTCTGTTTGAGGCAAGAACCAACTGTCAGTGTGCAATTCTGCATTTTTAACTTTAATAACACACACTTTACAAAGGCTAACACATTTACCACAGTCTTACATTTTCTACAACTGTAACCCAATTCTCCATTTGTCTTGAGGCAGTCAGCTAGCCAGTTCCACTTCCTATATGGGAACAGCTGACCACCAGCTAGTGACAGAAGGATTTTACTACGTGTGATCATCATGCAATCCTGTTAAATTGGAAACTTGGTTTAAAATAAAGTAAGTTACTTACAACAACAAATGTGAAACCAATCAATGTGCTATTTCCATCATTCAATTTCAAAGTAGCTGTTGTATTACCACATGTACCATCTGCGATAGTTGTCTTTGGATTGACGTTGATCAGAAGAGGCTGCAATACAGACATACCGTGTCAAAGACATGCAGCTGCCATTAGGAAAGCATTGTTTCAGGGAGCAGCAGTCTTAGGCTAGAAGAGCTTGTCATGAATATGACAGCAGTAAGACTAAGCCTGGCTACTATCAAACCAATGCTACTTGAGTTAAGTTTACATGCTGGGAATACTGAAGGAAACAAATTGCCCAGTGTAGTCTTATTTTGTTGACCTACTACAACAGGTTAGCTTTGGCTCCCTCTGTGGGGAAAGACAGTATCTGCAGGGACCAACAGCCTTAAAAGCTAAGAAAGTTCCAGGCTTTTAATTGTCAGAGGTACTCCCACTGAGGAGTTATGTAAGGTTTCGGAGCTAGATATTATGCCACAAAACTATTCTGAGGTCAGAGGGGTGCCACGTACAATACTTAGAAGCAGTTCTGGACAGCCAGCAGCGTACAAAGCAAATACCCTGCACTTGCATTTCATACCATATAACTACAGCAACCTTTCTACGCTTCTAAAATAGAAGAGAAGCACCTTGTCTTGGGAAACATTCAGCTGCAGCCCCACAGTAGCCAGAAGACAAGTTTTATTTCCACTTTTAAGAGAATAGTTTCCTGTGTCTGGATTCTCCACAGGTTTGGGAGCGGTTGTTGGAGCAGGTGATAAAGTGGTGGTAGATGCAGTAGTTACATTGGCAATAGTAGGCGGAACAGTAGGTGCAGAAGTAGGAGTATCAGCACGACATCTAGACTCTGAAAAGAAATTTTAACCACCATTTCAGTGCTGAAATTTTATTAAACTCTTATGACTCAGAGGTCACTTCAATACAGATACCAATTTCTCTGCTGAAATCTAGGCTCATTGAGAGTCTGCTTATCACCAAGTCAGAAGTCTCAAACTCAGCACTACAGCACAGTATCCCAAACAGTTTACAGCTACGATTTACTCTCACAAATTCTGTAATGCCCGCAGTTTTAAATTCATGTAGCATATGTAGTACTACTTATCTCCGACACACGGACAAAGATAGCTAAGTGGTTATAAAAGTGTGATATGTATTTGCTTGTAGGCAAAGCAAGCAACCCTATTAAGCTATGTGTAGCAGGACGATGTGCTCATCTCTTGAGTAGTTGAGCTGTGAGATGAGACAACAGGCTCTGGACTATTTAAATAAAAAGCAGAGGCTACCACTGAAAATGGAAGGCAGTCAGTTAAAAACCTTGAAGCTCCAATGATCTAGTCAGCAACAGTATTTTCAATACTCCTATTACTGGGATACACACTTTATTAGACTACCACCTTGACATGGGAACAATCTACATTACTATATACTACTAAATCTGTTCTACTTATCTATTTTTCCAGGAACAAGGAAATACCGACTAAAGGATATTTACATGAATATTATTCAACATAGCACATCTTAGAACCAGTGGATTATTCATTATGGGGCTTTGCTCCCTGCACTAAGGCGCAATACAAAAAAGCTCAGTCACACATTGAAATGCTCACCTTTTTTACTGATTGTGCCATTCTGAACAAAAGCCTGCACAGTAACATTCCAGAAAATCTGTGTTACGTTTTCTGCTTCAAAAGAAGCAGTACTATGACACACGAAGACGTTGTTCAGTTGAACCGGATGCATAGTACCCTTTACAACAATAGTAATTGGTCCTACAAATAAACACAAACACTTTAATACCTTATAAACTACAAGCACATTTATAGGTAGTGTTATGTTTCATATAATTCCATAAGACAAGGTGTAAGAGAGAATTGAAGTTTAACAATCCTAACCTCTCTTGAATGTTTTACCTATGTGTCCTGACCTGAAGTGCTAAGTAATGCAGAGAAGTAACCAAACTTCCAGAACTAGACATGCCATTACAAAAAGTGAACCTCTTAAGTTTTAGTTTCAGGGAGATAAAATCCTATTATTAGTAGGTATTAGTACATGCAAAACCTAACGCTGTAGTGCTCTGCTAGGTGGAAGGTCCAAGTGGTGCACAATAAAATGAATCTTCCATATGCCTTTTGTCTACTAGCAGCACCCCACTGACCAAGGCTGTTCAAACAGTTAATCCTCCCCTTCCATTGCACTAAAAGGAATTATACATTCAGGAAATCTAACTAGTCTGTATTCTTACACAGTAGGTAGGTATGATGAACGATAGTTAGGCAGTATATGGCATAGAAGTCATTAGATACATGATTAGTCCTTCTGACTTTGAAAAAGCCAACCAAGGTCAGGTACACGAGATCTGACACTTGTGGCCAAGATTGTTTTGTAAGTAGGATTCTGCACTGAACATTACCTTTTCTTTTAGCATCAGGAAATACAGCAGTATCATTGGTGTTGTAAGTAAATGTGATGAAGTCCCCCTGGTAAGTTTCATTGTTTTTTGTAAAGTTAATGCTCCAAGAGTGACCTTCTCCAAACTGTACTGCCAGAAGTGCAGCTTGTGTGTCATTGCCACAGACGCTTCCATTGTGTGTCACACTGGATGACAAATTCAAGGTTGCATTTTTCTAGAAGAAAAGGATAATTTAAAATGTTTTCACAGATAGCAGTTCTTCCCCATGACAACGTTATAAACCTGCTGGAGCGAGATGGAACCTTGCACAAGATTAGTGAGATTATTTTAGGTTACGCTACAAAATTATGAAAAAGGCTCCCTGACATCTGACTTACAAAGGAGCCATATCAAATTCAAGAACAGAAGTACAAATCTAACTTGGCTGTAAATCTTGACCATGCTGAGCTGCAATTTAGACTTACTATTTGGGCTAGAACACTACTATACTGTTTTTTTTGTATTATTGAGAACTTATGCTTTGTTTTAAAATGAATATTTAGGAACAGTCTTAACAATTGACTTCGTTTAAAAAAAAAAAGTAAAAAATCCAAACATCCTAGGTAAAAGAGTATACTTAAACTTTTGTCCAGGAAAAAAATCGAGTTCTCAACAAAAGTTACTTCCAAATACTTACATAATCACTACTGTTTGTTTCATATTTTATCGAGAATTTCATCATCCATTGTGCATACAGGCACGTAGCATTAGAGGCATCCTTTACATCTACTTCCACTGCATAGGACTGGAAAAAACCTATAAGACAGGATTATTAGCTATTAAGACACTGCTTTTACTTCATTTTCTAGAACCACTTAAGAGGACAGCTCATTACAAAGTAGCAGATTATTTCAGGACTGGATTCAATTTCCCAGACACTGAAAGGGATTTCCAAAAAGTATTAAAACTAGGAAGCACACCATGAAGTTATCAAAGCTAGATAAAAAGTTGAGAGAATATTTTACGGTCTGTTTACCTGACAAAGACTAATAATCTAAATAAGCACTAGCCTTCTAGTGACAAACTGAGTAAACAGAAGTGCATGAACACAGCAATTAAACTATGTTCTGCTTGTACACTATGGTCTTCCTATTATCTTAATCATAGAATCATAGAACATCTCAAGTTGGAAAGGACCCACAAGGATCAACTCCCTGCTCCTGGCAGGATTACCTAAAACTAAGCCATGTGACTAAGAGCGTCACTGAGATGATCCTTGAATTCTGACACGCTTGGTGCCGTGAGCCTGTTCCAGTGACCGACCACTCTCGCAGTGAAGAGCCTTTTCCTAACGCCCAACCTGATGGAGCTCAGTTCCATTTCCCCATGTCATATCACTGGTCACAGAACAGAGATCAGCACCTCCCCCTCCACCGTCCCCCTTGAGGAAGGTGCAGACCGGGCAAGGGAACCCCTCAGCCTTCTCTTCTCCAAGCTGAACAAGCCAATGACCTCAGCCGCTCCCCAGAAGTCTTGCCCTCCAGACCTTTCACCATCTTGGTTGCCCTCCTCTGCACACCCTCTAATAGTGTCATGTCCTTCTTGTACGGAGGAGCCCAAAACTGCACACAGCATCTTATGCATTTCCATCAGTGGTACGACTCAAGTTGACCTCTCGGAGATGAGACCGGGGTGCCTTCATTGTGCTTCCACAATTTCTGGCTCAAAAGACACTGACGTTAAATTCTGTTTACATTTTTATGGAACTGGTAACAGTTGTTGGATTTTGCAGCCCAGCAAAGCCCAGCAGCGGCACTCCCCGTAGCCTGTTCCGACCTGACCCTGGGCGGCTGTGACCGTTGACCCCCCCCCACC
>NW_009649308.1:5166047-5170268 GCF_000708025.1 Charadrius vociferus
GGCGGGGTGCCCGGGCCCTCGGCAGGCTGTGCCGCCTCCTGTGGGGCTGCTGTAGGACGAGACGAGAAAGCTGAGAGGAGATACGCATTCGACGAAGTTTAATAGAGAGGCTTTCACGGCACAAACTAAAGAATTGAGATATTTTCCATGTTTACAGTAAATAAAAAGGGGGAGAAATGGGCTGAATTGACCTAAATGTTTAAGCCAGCGGTGCAGGAGCAGCACGACCACGGCAGTGGGTTACCAGTGGATTTGAGACTGGGCAGAGGTATAAAATGCGATGGAGGATATAGGGGGGAATGCAGACTGGTCTGGGCTGGGAAAGAGAAGGGAGATAGGGCAGAAGAGAGTGGGGCCGGGGGACAGCGGGGAAAGCGGCCGGCGGTGCTCAGCTGCCGGGGGAGACAGGATCTCCGCGAGGAAGGGCCCCCCTGGAATAACATATTCCTGTTTCTGACGCTGTGGGAGAGTTGGAAATAGTATTTTGAATAATCGGGCACTAAGACATGTCCAGTCACAGGGGAAAACTATGAAAGCTCTTGAAGAAGGCAATAAAACACACTGACCTGAGACAGTGAGATGGTGGGAGCGTAGACGGTGTTGCTGGGAAAGCAGTTATGAAGTCTTGAGGAAGTTGAAATAATGCCATTTGTGATTAAAAGTCAGTTAAATACTCTCAGTTGTATACTTGCAACACCGTACTTTTCCGAAGAGTATCACAAACCCAAACCTGGCAAGTCAGGACCACCCCTGTGAGAAATGCTCGCTCATGGATAAAAATATAGAGAGGACAAAGTCTTAGAAGCAAAGATAAAAGTTTATTCAGGATCAAAATAAATGAGCCAGCTGACTCAGGTGCCTCTCCAAAAGAGCACTTGGCTACAAAACTTAAGGTATTTATGTCCTGTCCCCTTTTCCCACTGGTTAGGTACTTTAGGGCGCACATTCTCTCATGACCCGTTAGCCTATCACAAACTCGATTCACACTTTTCTCCTTTTAAGGAGTTGTTTTTCTAAGTTACACAGCTCTGCTTGTGCCGTCGACACACAAAATGGCTGCTCATAGCCCTGCTTGTGTCGTCGACATACAAAATGGCTGAAGCAAAACAATTCCATCTCTCACACCCCCGAAACCCGTCCATCGTACACATGAGGGTTCCACGCACGAATGCTGGTGTGGTCCCCACACGTTCACTGCTTCTTCGCATTTCTTTTTGTGCTTAATAACTGCACCTCGAACTGACTTACATGCATAGCACATACCTGCGCGTACATGTCTGAGCATCATTGCATATGAATATCAAAATTAATGTAATTTCAAAACACTTCGAATAATTTTTTATTTAGTGTTTAGGCTTAATTTACTGAAAACTTATCTGAAGAAATAAACTTTATATTTAATAACTGAGCCAGCACTTGCTGTAGGCTCCCCCATGAGCGTACAGTAACAGCAGCACAGACGAAACCACGACTTCCGAAAGCAGCAAGTCTTTCGTCTTTCTCGGCCCCACCGCAAACCATGGGGCATTTCAGTGGCGAGGGAGCGTCCTGCTGCTGGGGCTTCAGCATTCCCTCAGGCTTCACTGTTTTAGTGCAAAGTCCTGTTTTTCAAAAGGGATCTCTCAGGGAGTTAGGAGCAATTACATTAAGAGGATTGGACTATTAGGAGAGAGACTTTGAATTAGGCTTTAATTAATTGCAGGGGGAGAAAATGATTGGTCTGTTCCAGGCAGTTTGTGTGGTGGAATGTCACCTTTTGCATCAGCTGGAACATTTACTTCAGGACACGTAGCTTTTTGTGTAAACATTGGTATGTTCAAACACCCCCTTGTTCTGAGTGAAGAATCCTGAATATTTTCATCTCTTGCTTACACGTAGGAAACAGAGTGTAAAATGACTAGATGTTCTGCAGACATAAAAGGAAGACTGATTACCTTGTTTCCTTTATGCCAATTTGGTGAAGCTTGAAATGAAATCAAATGGTAGCTATCACAACAAGCACATCGGTTTCTGTTTAACAACACAGAATAAAAGCAGCAACTGGTGTGGGATTAAAAGAACAGTATACTTTATATAATTTAGCATAATGAAAAATACATTGTTTTGCACCAGAAATGCCATCGTTAACATCAGAACACAGATTATTCTCTCTCTTTCTTTGCACCTGGTTGCTTTTCCCTCCCAGTATCTCCATCCCTGCCATATAGCTGCCTTCCACGGGCACTTTGCGGTATTACATCATTTTACAGTGATCTTAGCAGGTGCACTTTTTATTCAGAGACTTACTTCTTGCTTGCTGTTATCAGTCAAGATAAATGACAGTTCCTCCCCTGGACCTATGGAAAAACAATGTATGGGCTAATCCTGCTTTCAGTTAAGTCAGTGCCGAACTGGCTATAGGAGTAGCTTGACAGAAAGATGAAGTTCCATGAATTCAGAGACTGTGAACGGGATGATGTTTGCCCAGCAAAGCCCTCATGCTCCACACATCTGAATGTGATAAAAGGCTGTTAAAAACCATGTGCTCTTGCACAGTGAGAGCCTCCTCTTGCCCAGCCAACGGACAGAAGTTTGGTTTTGGCACTATTCTCCCTAAATAGAGAATTTTGGGGCAGTTCCCAAAACATATCTCCTCTTTGTAGCTCTGGAAGGGGCAAAATGAAACACCATTCATCTTTCATTTAACAAATCCTCCAGCTTTCCTTAGAAAAAAAATGTAGTGGTTGGGGTCAGATGTCATTCAACTTCTCTTAAATTCCATGGAAAGCTGTTATATTCACTACTTGCAGGTTTCAACCTCTACAAATATCCACTGCATTTTATTTATCATGAGTAATTCTTTGTTGATTGTGACAGTCTTAAAGAGCAGTAGGATTTATGTGATAGTTGGACTTCAGTAGCATAAGATCAAACTCATATGAGCAGCTGTTTTCCTTTAATGGTAGAAGTCTGAATGAGTGTTACCATGATGTGGAGAAAATGCCTTACCCTTTTGCTTACTGGACAGAAATGATTTTGCGTGTGGCATGATTTTGGGAGCCACTGACAACCAGCAAGCTGACCCTCGTTTTCTAAGACGTTCTTCCTGTTTTTTGCTGGATGTGCAAATGGGGACTGCAATGGTTCTGTTCGGTGTTACAGTTTCACTGCATGTTATATACGGTCCGATGTCAGTAGTTTTAAGAAGGTCTTGACATGTACTGATAACAAATATGCAAAACCTTATTGTTTCTTTTTAAACCTTTGGTTCATCAAGGAATATAAATTCTTGCCTGATTTCAAATGTATAGGCTGTTCTGTGACCTTTGTTCACATCATATTCTTGATATCTGGCCATGTGCTTAATCCTTTAGCAGTTTCAGCTGGTTGGATAGCATATCTGTAATCAGACTTTTCTTAACCCAGGGACTTGCAAAAATTGAAGAATGTGTGTGGTCAGAAACAAAGTGTCCAGTGCTTAATAAAGCACTGACCAACTTAATGTTTCCGATACGTGGCGCAGAACAGTACAGCTTGTGGCAAAACCAAGAAAGAGATAATACCGAGGACATGCGGTCATCACTACTTTGTTCTAATGTATTTTTATTAATTCTTTTAGATGACTCTTTAAACAACAGGGCATTTTCTGAATTTTTTTCCAGGGACAAGATTATGGCAGAACCAATTAACTCCTTTCCAGGAGGCAGAGGAAGGCTTCGGTACCATTTCACATGGGAGGGATGGAAAGAGGGAAGATATTAACGCTGGCCGGAGAGGACACAGATTCGCTCGGCGGAAGGGGACGAAGCACGGGGACCTTCTGGGGACGGTGCCAGCATCCCTGAGAATCACAGCCGGTCACCCAAAATCCCTTGTTACCCGCAAGGCGGGAAAGCGGCGGGTCGGCGTTGGTCCGAGCAGACGGGCGCGCTTCTGGGCTGCGGAGTTTCTGGAGGAGGTGGTGGCGGGAAACCAAAGCATTAAACGCCGCCGCAGGAAAGTGCTGAGTCAGGACTGGGGCAATCACGTGAAATGCCCCAAAGAAGAAGCCGGGGGGAGGCGGGGGGCGAGGCTGCCGCGGGGAGGTGCAAAACTTCGCGCGAAACCGCTCTGAAATGAAAAAAAAAAAACAAACAACCAAACAACAAAAACCAACCAAACCCCCCCGTTCCCGGCTGAGCGGGGGGAAGGAGAGGCGCGGGGCGGTATTGCGTCACAGGGCTGTTACGCTGACGTCACTCA
>NW_009649308.1:5170324-5199452 GCF_000708025.1 Charadrius vociferus
CCCCGGCTCCGCACGTCGGGTGTGCGCCTCTTGCGAGTGCCGCCGAACCGCTCCGAGGTGTGGGTGTGTTCAACGTGAAGACACCCTGGGTTGGCTGACAGCCCGCTGCGTTCTTTCGATGTAGAAAAAACCGCCAATACTCTCAATTTTGTGTGTTTTTTTTCCCGATACACATCGCTGAGTTGGTGGAGGTACGTGTGTCAGCTCCAGAGCAGCAGTCGGTCGGTGCCACGGGCTGGCTCTGCACGGCAGGCACCTCCCACTTCCAACTCTTAAGAAAGATGTGTTGACTGTAACTTTTCCAGAGAAATTCCAGCAGGAAGTTCTATCCAAAGTACAGGGCTGGAAGGGAGACTGTGTATGATACAGTCATTTTTGTATCTGGATAGTTTCACTGCAAGGCTTCAATGCTACAGGACCCCTTGTGACCTGGAATAACACTACATCCCTTTTACAGAGAGCGCATTAGGGCAGATGATGTACATAATAATGGTTTATGTAATGAGTCTGCAGTTTCCAGCCCTGACAGAGGTAGGAAACCAGGTTTGGCAAACCCTGAGCTAACGCCTGTTCGCTGCAGTGTCCTGAGCTGGAAAACTCTTCTGGGGAATTGTCTCTCTCCAGTTTGAGGTTGCACGTCTGCTTTGTGCTTTTGGAGGTGGGATTTGAGGCAGCCGCTGCTGCCGTAGAAGTAAAAAGGAAGACGTGTAAGGGACAGGCAGACAGTGCTGGTTCTGCGGGCAGCAGAATCACAGCCCTTTGGTTGCAGAACCAGTTCTCGGGAGGAGAGAGCCTGACCTACTCCCCGGCCACAGCCTACAAGCGAGTTTACCTGCACGGTGACGGGGTTCCAGCTCACCTCTGCAGAGGCTGTATGTTGTAATCTTTGTTCTTGTCTCATGCTCGAAAGTTCTACCTCCTTCCCAGCACGCACCGGGCAGAACTTGGCCTGCACATGTCTCACGCAGCCTTTGGTGAAAATCAGTAGAGCAGCCTTGCTTTGAGCTTCAGACTAGCACCAACCAAAAGATTTTCTTGCTATAGTTAAGGGACTGCTTTTGAAAAAGGTATCTGTTTTTGACCGTGGTAACAAATTGTTCTCAGATAACTTCAAGCTTCAGAGACAAGTTAGTAATTTTGCCCTTTCGAGGGCAAAACAGAACATGCATTGTGATAATGTCATATGAGGTTTGGTCTGGGAGGGGAAAAAAAGCTACATATTAAGTGAATATCTTCCTAATAATCCAGCACTGATATTTTGTGCTATATTAAAACTACTTACCACTCCAAATGGTAAAAAGAAATCCATTCCATATAATCTGCAATGCAATTTACTTGCATACTAGCCCTTCTCTATTCGCAAAGTCACAGTGACTAAGCTTTGCAAAGAAGCATTGCGACCCTTGAGCCCTGCAGTGGCCAGGGCATTAGCGGTCTGATGCGTGCCTTAACTGCATAAAGCATCTAAATGTTGGATCTGCTGGAAAAGCAGTTACTACAACTTCCTTATTACTGAAAATATCATTAGATGGAGCAGAACCTCTAGACTTATGCTTTTTTGAAAAGACAAAATTGCATAGCAAAAACAAGGGAAGATTACTTCAGCATTTTAACACAGAAGTACCTAGTGACATCACTGTTTTCCTCCAGCTCTGACACACAGGTGTTTCAAGCTGGCAACTGATTGTTTTAAGGAGCAAGCTAAAGAACTATCATCGTTATAGAAGAAATTTGATTAGCTGTACTCTTCTCTCTGAATAGTCTCATTTAGCATTAACAGATAAAGTAGCTGAAGCCTTAGGCCACAAGAGCTGACCAAGCGTAGACTTTTGATAAAACTAACGCTGCTAACAAAGAACTCACTGAATTTTGTGGATATGAATGAAGAAGATGAGGACCAAGGAGACAATTCCAAGAACATGAAGTGACTTCAGAAGGCGGCCAGCCCAGCCACAGTCAAAACCAGTAAGAAACCAAGAGACCACTGACCAGAATTGATGGTTGGACTTGGGGATAGGGTGATGGGTAGAACAGGTGTGATTGAGAGGTGTGATTTGGGGTAAGGGTCCCTCTCCAGAGGCATCCAGTGCGAGCTGTAACCAAAAAACTAATAGAAGACTAATTGGAAACCTTCACTTGGACTTGGCATTCTCAGTGGGACCCTGGGGTTGGACCCTGTCACCATGGCTGGTGTGTGTAAATCCATAGTAATTGATAGAAATCTAGTATTTGCTGGATGTGAACTACTTGTTGTAAGCTTAAGAGAAGGGGTTTATCTACGATGCTGCAATGTCTTACTGATTTTCAGAAATTAACTTTCCAACTCACTTATTTCATTTATAGTCTAATGCTTATTTCCTATAAGCAGCAGCAAGACAAGAATAATTTTAAAGATGACCTTGTATCAGGGAGCAGTTACTTAACCAGAAGAAAAACCCGATCCATTGAAGGTTGATCAACATCCATTGCTCCTCTTCCCAGTTAACTCCATATTTTACAAGACACCCTCTGCACAAAGTCCAGTGTCTCTCAACCCCTCAAGTAAGTTTTGAGGTGTTAATTTTCTAAATACCACAGAATGTCCATAAGCCCTTGCCTCTTTAAGGGGGGAGGAAAAAAAAAAAAGTAAATCCAAAGCTACCATCTTAGATTTAATTTGACATAAGTTTCTCTTAAAATCAGGAGAAAGTACAGTAATGTATATTGCACTTCATATAGTAACAGAAATTAAAAGTATTTACTGCTCTGGTAATTTTCTCAGCATAGATAGAAGATCTATCAATCTCCAAATACCCATCTGCTTCTGCAGGACTTTTTTTCCCTCCTCTACAACAAAATTCTGTAGGATTGTGGAGAATGTAGGAAGTAGGAAACTTCCTCTTTAAGGAGAAATTGTTAGTGGAACCTAATGCATCCTATGCATTTAGATGCCTCCAACCTGTAACAGAGAAGGAAAGCACCTGAGTAGCATTAATGGCAGACATTTACCATACCTGTTTAAAACCACCAGGCACAAGGAAGGTTTTGTGATTACAGCAGCACCCTCCAAGGTCAGCCTCCCTGCAGCACGTACAAGCCTTCAACAGAGATCAGTTTGGAGGATCAGCACTCGCTTTGCTGCAGTTACCTGTGTTTCCAAACCCACCCCTCCAGAACTCAGAAAGAAAAACTAAACCACTCCACCTCCCCTCCCCACCAGGTCTTCAGAGCACCTGCACTGGAAAAGGCCAGGCTGAAGATATTCCAGACAAATTCCGCTTAGATTTAGTCCAGTGGTTCTAAATGGCTAAAGAAAAATTAAGAAATGGCCCACTTGGCCATCACCAGTAACAGAAGCAAGTTCTCTGTCCAGCCCTGTCCTTTGTACTTCAATAATTGTACCAGAGCCATTAAAAAAAAATTACTAACTGCTCTGGGAGACAAGGAATAATCGTATAGCAGGAGAGTAGCCTCCTCTACTAGCGTCAAGCCACCACCTTTAGTGTTTTTGTACCATTTCTGGCACTTCTACACATTCTAATCCCAATTCAGAGTTTGTGAGGATGCTTATTTCCTTCCCCTCCGATAATGTTGTAGAAGACTTACTTAAAAAAAAAAAAATAGAAAAAATTCAGGAATGGAAGCCACTTAGAAAACTCAAGGGATTTTAATGACTGAATGAAGAAGGAACTAGTTGTTACTATATTTAAGTAGCAAACAGGTATTTTGCTATCAAAGCACAAGCTAAAGAATTTAAAGAGCCACAAACATTAGTAAGCCCAACATACAGAACTTTGAGTAAGAAGGCATTTTACACACAAGAGTTTATCAACACAAAACTGTTTAATATTTATTAAATGACACAAAATACCTAGATAACAGACTCACTCTCTGAAAGGACATGTATTTACATTATTTACCAACTTAAGAAAGACTCTCTGTACCCATATCAGACTTATGAAACATAAAAAAGGTTTTGCTGCTTTTTGCATCGAAGGATGCAATGGTGACACATGCCCTGTTTGCAAGTCTGCATAAACTATAACTTTTTGATGCAGTGAAAAAGCACAATTTTATATTCTGGTAGCCGAGTGAAGAGGCTTCTGAAAAGTAACAGGGTTAGTTCCCCCTCCCCCCCCATTCCAGACATACTCTGAAGAATTGTTATACAAAAAGTATATTACATTTTTGAATGCTGCTGTACTCTTACAATTTTAGTGTAACTTTTCAAAGAAAATATTCTTCCTACTATATGAAATCACTAAAAAAAGTGGTATTTGAACATTTCTTTAGATGCACTTTTTTTTTTTTAAAGAAAGCATTAGGGCAAATGATATGTCTAGGAAAAAATGAAAGACTGACAGAAAAAAAAGCAAAGACCAAAATATGAAAAACAGCTAAAGCAACTTAACAATTTGCTAGGGTTTGTTTGTTTTATTAACTATTTACTTTGGCACCTTTGTGTAAACTATGGAACAAAACAACGTTTACAACACATTTGCAATTACAGCATTTAAACAAAATGGTCACTTTTTAAACCAGCCAAGACAAAAAAATAGTCCATTTATGGGTATAAAGATTAAAAAACCTAAAATATATATTTCTAAGAATAAACTGCAATTTCTTATGAACAAGGTGCTATAAACTGCATGCAAGAGTCAAGATTAAAAATGCGTGGCCACAGACAAGCTGTGTTATAGCCAGATGAGTTGTGGTCCAAGCCCACTTTAATTTTTTTCTTATAGAGATATATATGGCTCAATAGGCAGGCACATGATCCCAGCAAGAAGTTGCAGAGTTGTACGGCTGGACGATAGATCTTGGCTGCAGCTTTGTCATTAACCAGGAATGAGCGAGACCTTAGCAGAAGAGATGAACAAGTTCTCGGGGAAAACCCCTGAAGATACAAGAAGGAGAAGCCTTCTCCCCTCCCCTCTCTCACCCCCTCTCTCGGCCTAGCCAGGGCTCTCAAAGTCCATTCTTTGGGTTGCTTTAACTAGACTGCTGTTTCGGGTCTGCCTCAGATCGTGGAAGTCTGATGAGATTTGAGGACATTTTCTAGGTAATATTTTCTGCATTTAAGTTACTGAAATGGATGGGATAAAAATTAAATAAGCCTTCAGACCTTTCCAGTTAGTTTGAGTGAATGCAACACACTTGTCTAATGAGGGAGGATTTTACCAGAACAGGTATTTTAAACATGTAGTGGTGTTAGATTTATATGCTACAACAGACTGAATGGAACCAGTTCAATACTGATCTCCTGTCTCCTAAAGAGTTAAGTTTTATGCTCCTTCTCCCAAAAACCTTTTTAAAAGCAATCTTCTATTGGCTAAAGATACAAAACACATACAAGAAAAAGGAACACTGAATGCAAAATACAGAAGGCGTTTTTTTTGGGGGGAGGGGGCATTCTTTCCTCCCCAGTGGATCTATTTGAACTAATACTTAAAGATTTGCAGGAGCAGTCTTCAAGTTTCTTACCAGATAACTCTACTGTTAATATTTTTCTTACAGAGGCAAGGGTGGTCCTGGATGTCTACCAGTGGTTATGGTGCAATAGTGTCAAAGGACAAGGTAGATTTTCTGCAGATCACAAAGAGCGGTATGACAGTTAGTAGAGGGTGACAGCAAATAATTTAGGAGAAAAAAACCCCATCTGCTTCATCTGTCAGCTGAGGGCTGCATATAAAAGAGCTTGAGAGAAAACACGGCTGGAGAAAATATGGAATTAAACAGTAGATGAAAAAAAGCAGTAAGGATGGGATGTGTCAGATACAAAATACTCACACACTCTCCCTCTCAGACATGCACAGCCCTGAATATGAGATCACAGTGATAAAAGTTATAGATCATAGAGAGCTAAGTTATACTGCCATTAAACAAAAGTTACATCTTGCTTTCAGGAAGTATCTGGTATTCCCCAGGACTATCAGTGCCTGAAAGAGGATGAGGTTTTTCATTGTGCTCTGCAACACAGCTGATCGTAGGTCTAAAGCCTGACTGGGTAAGGAAGAACTGTTATGTGGAGGAGTCCTTTTCTGCTGACACTTTTTTTTTTTCATATATTCCTGGCACATGCTGCTATAGCAATAAAAAAAATGCATTTTGTTGAAACAAAGCTCTACATTCAAGTGACTTATTCTCCCACGTCTTATAAAGATGCAAAGAATGCTCTCTGGTCATCTAAGAAAATATATTTTAGATGCCTTGTAGCAATATTTAACTTTCTATATGAGAGGTAGGCTTCTGGGTTCTAGGAGGCCTGCCACATCTAGGGCTGAGTTCTTAAAGCTTTAAGTTAAAGCAATCCAAAGCAGAGCAGTCTTACAAGAGCTGCCCTGTCTAAACCTTGAGGTTAGTTCAAGTTTAGAATGTTGCAAAGCAAAACAAGTATTAAAATCCATTTGCAGTTTTTGTTCTTACAGCTTTACCACAAGAACAGTGTGGCTTTTCATAGATATCTGTAAATAGATTCTCTTTTCTAGAGTATTGCTGCCAAGAGGTGAAGGCCTCCTACCCATGACTAGTAAAAACTGTCACTTTTTCCGTTATGGCTGTTTTATGCTTAAAATTTCCAAAGGTGAACACTAAGTCTTATAGGCAAGCCATATAAATCTAATCTGAACTTGTTTTGTTGTAGCAGTTATTTAAGAATGGTGTTTGTATATACAGTATATATGCCCACACTGCAAACTTTATACATTGTTTAATATTGGTACCATTTTGTCTTAATTGCGACCAAGAATATTTTCCATTAGATCAGCAATAAGCACAGCTTGGCTTATTCCCCATTCTCCCTCCCTCAAGGGAAAAGTCCAAGTGTGGGCATCAACCAAACCAATGGTATGTTACTAACTGAAATGCATTCTGTACAGTAAATTAAAAGTTTGCATGCAGTTTAAGCATTTTAAAGGCTATTTTCTTATATTAATTAACCTTCTGTTTCCATTTAAAGGTGTGAAAGACATCTGTCATATCAAGGGACTCCTCTTCAGACCCAGAGACAAATGGAATCACAAAGACCAGGTACTTTCTTTCAGCTTTCTGCACATCTTACTAAATAACATGCAAAGAGTTCAACAGCATTCTTCTTAAAATGTAAATAGTACTCTTTAAATGGGCATGTTAACCACTGAAAGAAGTCCACTCTACTATACTTTTCCATTACACTGCTTTCATTCAATCATCGGTAGTATAAAAAGTCAATTAACGGGATCAACAGGCTAGTTTATCCACTGGCAACTGTGTATGACACCAAATGTGCAGTAAAACAAAGGCCAACATATGTTTATGCAATATAGTTGTACTGGTTCGGGTTTTCTTTATCTCTTTCCATGTAGTCCCTGTCAATTAAGGATTCTATTCTCTTCTTAAGGTCAGCAGGCTGTGAAATAAAGCAAATGTCAGCATTATTACTTTGCAGTCAATGTTTCTCAGTTCTTTCTACTTAAGGCAAATATCCATACTGTTAAAGATGGCTGAGGAAACAGAAATCACAGTTAAAAAAATAAAATCCCTTAAAGTATCAAAGCTTCTAAAGTCTGCAATAAGTGATTGAAGAGAAAGTTACAAAATTAGCTTCTCACCTGCAGTTAAGCATAGACTTTTTATAGCGGGGAAAGATATTTCCTGCTGTTTAAACTGAACTCTAAAGAACTGCAATTCACACATTATGTACCAAAGTGTTTCTATTTCTGACTTTTACCTGGCAAAAGATGGTACAAGTTTCATTTTACCTTGAAGCAAGAAAGTTTTGCAACAGTTTGGGTGCCCTATGATTTTGTTGGGTGAAGGACTCTATAAAAGTGCCTTATGATAAAGAGTGAGGAAAAGCATTTAAATCATCTGTTATAACCCTGCAAAGCCCAGCTGCAGTTTACGCAATACTTACAGGCCTGCAGGAACTTAACATGGTAACAAAACAGAACGATACTGCAGTATCTTTTATTTTACATTTCCAATGATAGAAACTACTGCATATTTGAACTCAAACAAATGCATGCAAATGCATCACTGTCTTTGAAAACACATGTCTATTTGTACACAGTAAGCAAGCTATTAGTTTTATATTGCAACTGTGGGGTTCTTTAGCCTTGAGACATTCACCAATATCTAATTTTCATTCCATATATATGTGCGTGTCTATATATACACCAATATAATCTGGCTGGAAAAAACACTGTGCGTGTATTGGTTACTAGTTTATTGAAAAGTATCAACCAAATTAAGAATCAAACCTAATTCTGTATTATGTATCCAAATCATTTTCTCCTCATTCCCAAGAATACATTGCCAGAATACTTAAATGTGAGAAGAACAGCATACAAGGAGAGCTACGTTTACAGTTGCTGCTAACAGACTCTGGTTCTGAAGGCCTTTGGTAATAGGCTTTACTAACTTACTAAAAGTCTGAGGTAACAGTCAGATAGATGAATGCAAGTGGCACTTTAAAAATTCCCAAAAGTGCGTATTTGTCCCTCCTAGTAGTAAAAAGATGCACGTTTTAGACAGAAACACTGTTTAACTGAGGAGAAGCAAGGGGATATAAAAAGTAATAAAGTTTTAGAAGAAGAAAATCAGTACTACACCTTTACTGGGAATTTAAGCTGGTTGTAGACCTCTGACACAAGTAGGTTATGACTCAGTGTCTTGCGCATCTTCATGATTCGTACAATTGCAGCGTCAATCTGGTATTGCCGGTCCTGGAATACTCTCTCTGTAGTGCTTGCCTGTTCCTCTACCTGAAGGATCCATTTAGAAGAGTTTTAGAGAGAACACTACAACTGTCAGAACAATTATTCTTCGTGTCTCTAAGACAATTCTCAGTGTAAGACAGTAAAATGTCCTTTACAAATATGTAAATTCTTTACAAATATGAAGACCAATTATTAAAAATACCCTTATACAAGTAATTAAAATCTTTGCACAGACTTTACATTGGATGGCTGTCAGGGAAAATTCACTGTGAACTTGTTTCTATGTTCACAAATCATTCAGTAAAGCTCCAGGGAATGATCAAGGATGAAAAGAACATTCACTAACTGGAACTTCTCTTAAACAACCTTATTTAGAGACATCTAGCATCACTGGTGTCTAAGTTAGCATTTAAGTCTGCAATGTTAGGTATGTGCTATCATCAAAATTATCCATGTGACTTTTATATAGATAGCAGCATGTACATTACAACCAAGAGGAAAAAAAGTTGTAAACAGGCAGGCAACAAGATACTTAACCCAAGGATCTAAAACCCAGAGGATTAAAAAGAATATACCGTTTCTTTCATCTGAATTTGGTTGATCTTTATCCTGAAGAGCTTATGTCTGAAGTCATCATTACATGTGAATTTATCACCGTCTTCCACATCTTTGCCTTTGGGGCTTTTAGTCAGTACTCTGGCTTTGCCACAAGCCAGAGATTGAAGTGTCCTTCTCAGCTCTCCGTCCTCTACAGCAGAAACAAGTTGTTTAGTTTGGGTATTTTAGTAAGAATACTTGGTAGTCACCTGTTTTCAATACCAACCTATCCCGGTGGCTTGCTTTATCTCCTCTAAACTGAACTCTTCTCCTTCATTAAACATGAGCAGCACCAGTGTCTGGAACAAGGAGACCTGAAGTTCTTTTTTGCCCTGTCACAAGGGAAATTAAGACATCACTAGGCTGTTTTTTTTTTTTTTTTTTTTTTTAAGGCGGGGGAGAGGAACAAATCCACTCTTGTATGCCAGTTATTTCACTTAAAAAGATGCAATTACTATTTTATTCATTTGGGAATATGAAAGAATAGAAGTTACTGGTCACCTTGTGTTTAATATGCAACGCAGAATAAACTAGAGGTCAGAAGGTTAGACTATTAGATCCAGTGACAAAACTCACCCATGATATGCATCAACTTACTCAAGAGAAATCTCAAAGCATTGAATGCTTAATTTGAAAGACCTTTAAGTCAAAGTGTAACACAAACACTAGTTTAAGAAACACAGTATTAGGAACTATAGGATCTTTGAAATAACCAAGTTTGATAATACTTGTTTTACCACTAATATTTTTCTGAAAAATAGAACTGGTAAGCATTCCTATTCCAAGAGCCATTTTCTTGAACTATATTTGTGCCCATGAAAAAATACTGAAGGGTGAATAAATGGAAGCCCTTTAAAAACAGTTGTGTTCCTGTACAATCCAAAACTTCCCTTTATTTCAGTAGTGAAAAGCTTACTGTAGAGATACTTAATGACCTTACTTCATCTGACAGCATCTATGGAACATGCTCCCCGCTCTTTTTCTGCCCAGTATAAAAAATAGTGTCATTTTAAATGCAGAACTAAACTCACTGGATATTTTCCCCAAGCAGTAACCAACAACTTTATTTTTTTGTACCGATACAGAAATCAGATGCATCTTTTTAGACCTTACTACATCTATTTCAGAAACTATCAACTCCAGAAATGATAGCAAGAGGTCAAAAATTAAAAGTAATTGCTAAAACAGTGCTAAGTTTTCCATCACAACACAAAAAAGCGCTTCCCGATATACCCCTAAGGTACACCCCAGACTTGAAATCAGCAAAGCAACAGGAATAAGAGAAACAATACACTCACCTCTTTAAATTCTGCTTTTAGTACACAGTGTCCTAGTGTTGACTGCCACTGAAGTTTCCTACCACTGTGTTTTCCTAAATAAAAGGTCTTGAAAATCTCCTGCAGTTTGACCATCTAAAAAAAAAAAAACCCAAAACACTGAAACACAATTTCCACTTTAAAAGCATCCTTCCCTCCTCCACAATCAAATAAGCCTTAATTAAAGGCATAGAAAGATGAAGGGTATTGCAAGAAAATAAAAACTTTTTTTTAAATAAAGACACCTCTGCATTTCTTTCTAGAGATCACATGCATATTTAAAACCAAGTTGCAGTTGATATCAAGATGCATTACTGATAGGCTGATGCTTGGTATAATATGTCTATATTCATTACCTCTGGGGGCAAGTGGACCTCCATAGGCACGTAGGTTGGCCAATAACCCATAGTCAGAATATTCACTGTTAGTTCAATGTTGCCAGGTACATTCTGATTTTGCATATACTGCAGAAAGAGACAAAGTAAACTGAAATAAAGCACTGCATATTAAACGTATTTCAAGTAGAACTGAAAAGTTAGAATGGGCATTATGAGAGCACAGAAGACAAGTCTTTGCTATATAAACTGCGAGTTACATACAAGTAAATTAGGATAAGAAAAAGCATTTTTTCTGAAGTTCTAAAGGCACTTCCATACAGTAAGAAAACAGCAAAAGAAGTGTTTTAGCAGGTGATGTGAAGATGTACCTAATTATGCATGAATGGAGGAAAGAATGTAGAATATGCTTGTAATCAAAACATTACAGAACTACCAGAACTGATGGGCAAAAACTTACAAGACAGTCCATCAGAATATAGTGGTGTTAAAAATGTTTTATAACTGGTGTTAAAATGTTTTATAAATTTACAATTCTTCTTTTATTACTGCTTTTTTTTTTAAGCAGCTTCTTGTTTTTTCCATTGCTGTTCAGGAAAACTATTAATAAGTTCATTACAGTTTTCAAAAGCACAGACAGCAAAAAATTAAGAAATAGATTCCATCTTATTTTCAGTAAAAACTGTTTTCCCAGTTGGGCTTTCGTCCACTCCTTTTGAAAGCAATCACCTACAAAGTCCTTTTTTCTGTAGTGAAAGAACATTACAGAAAACTGGAATAACTCAAAAGGAGTTTAACTCAACTACAATAGAAATGTTCACAACTGAAGACATCTCGCACCCTCTTGTTAGGCTTTCTGAGATTACCTCATTCAAAAAGCAAGTAAATGAAGGAGCCATGGTAGGCTTTCCCACAGTACCTGTTTAAATTGTATCATTATGTCTTTTGAAAGCTCCATATCTTTAAACATTCCTTCAAGTTTGCTGGTGAAAGCAGCTCCACATTCTATAAGAGAAAATTTGAATATTAAAAATAAATCTTGTTTATTTTCAATAGCATAGAGTAGTTATTCTAAATATCAGAATGTACTTCGAAGCAAGAGAACCTATTTCGGCATATGTTCTTACATAAAGACATGGATTCTAATTAAGATACAGAATAAGGTTATAAACAAGAAGGGGAAAGTGTTCTAGTGTGGCAGCTATTTTGCACGTGGACATGACTGTTCATCTTAGGACTCCACTGGCAACCTGTCACTCAAAAGACAAATCTAATCCCTATCAGCTGCTTGCCAAACTGTCTCTTGATGGTAGAAGAAGATCAAGTTCTAAAAATCTTACTTTTACCACTGAAAGACTCCATCCTGTGAAACAATGAAGACCAGCCTGCTAGCTGGCAGCTTCATGTTTCAGACCTTATATGGAGTGAATAACAAACAGAAGTCATCCTCAAGTTCTCTAAGCACATCACTGATTTATTCAGCAGGGAAACTCAACTCTATCCCACAGGCCAAGATAAACTGTGCACTTCAAGCTCCTGTTTTTTGGCTATTGCTGCTGTAATTACAAAACTAAGAGCAAGTAAGTTTCCTCAAAACCCACCAGTCATTCAAGACTTGCACACAAGGTTTTTGCCCTCGTGTAAAGGAGAAACACAAACAGTACTCCTGGGGAGGCCTGTTAAAATGACTATTTTGAAAAGAAAGGAAGCAGGTAGATAGACAGATATTTATTTACCATGTTTGAGTTTGGAAAGCATAGATTTTTCAGCATCTACTGATGCACTCTTCCCAACTAGTAGTCTCTTTGCTAGATCTTTTTTATAAAAGGCCTCAAAGACATCTTTTCCTGTAAGATATGAGATTCGACAGTGATCACAAGTCATTGTTTGTTTTAGACAAATATTACCTACAAGAGGCCCAATTCAAAGCTCAGTAAAGTAAACCAGGGCCTTCACATTAAGCTTTCCACAGATTTTGAGTCAGGTCTTGTTATCGGCCTTTTAACACACAAACTAGTTAAACAGCACTACACCAGCAAACTGTATCTACAGAGAATGAACACTTGAAAATGCAAACAGACTGCAAAAATTATTTCAAAGTACCTTTATGTTACTGATTAAACTGTATCCCAACAAAAAAAAAAGCAATCCTTACCATATATGAATCTAAATATTATCATAATTTTATCCAGCATTTTTTCAAGTTCTTCATCGGTAGCTTCTTTGTTGCCTGCACGAAGCTTTGAATCTACGTATTTAGCTAAAAAGAGTGTTGAGGAATAAAAAGTTTAGCATATACTTAGTATCACAATGAAACAATAATTTAATCTTTTAACTTTAAAAAAATCTAATATTGCGAAATCTTCTGGAAATGCAAAGGATCCTGAAATTACCTTCAAATCAGTTGCATCACAACTAGCTTGATATATTTTCATAGAGTCTATAAAGTTATAAAAACATTATAGCCTAATCTCTTTTTTCAGATAAGCAACTACTGCATCTTAACTTTATTAGCATACAGAATATTAAAAAAAAATTTTTGCTTTAAATATCCTGGTCCATATTTATGGTCTCAAAGTAAAAAGTCTCTATTGCTATAGACTGACAGGGCTATAAAAGAACAAAAACCATCAGAAGAAAAATATGTAAGCCAGTTATTTAATGTGTTGACTATACCGCTGAATTTCTCTAGCAGATTGTTTGTTTTAATTTCAAATGGTTTGGTAAGCACATTACAGTTAGTCAATTAATTTAAAAAAAGAAGGGCAGAAAGCATTACTCCACAAGCCTAACAGCACAACAGATTGCAAAGCAGGTATTATGCGCTGTGTGGGGAAATGATTGAAGTATTCAAAAGTGCAGAGAGCCAAGCTTGTAATGCACAAATCTGTAAACGATGTTCTTTGCAACTTCAGAGGTTCTGTCCCCATAACATGATAGGGTACAGCGGATCCTCATCTCTCTTCGTTTTTATATATTAAAACATATGTATCTATGTAGAGCTACTGTGCACATGTGTTGGCGGCACAGTTACGTAAGCTTCTGAAAAAGTCGTATTATTAGCAGTATACTCACATTTGGACACCAGACAACTGCTGGTATGCCCAAGTTCTAATGTTCTTCACTTCCCTATAACCTAGCCAGTGAACTGATGAATAGAGCTTGTTCTTAATGTTTAATGCTATCCTATCAAATAATTCACTTGCATAAGGCACAGTAGATGCCCAGTTTGGCAATGCATTGCGCATAACATCTTTTAACACACACTTCCATCTCCCATCTGTAAGCTGCATCAGCAACTCCCTCTTGTCCCCCACCCAAATTCTCACATGGGAAGAAACTGAAGAAAAATACCTATGAGTTCAGCTGGCTTATTTGGTCTTTTGTTAATGAATGTTTCAAAGGCTTCTTTCATGGCATTTACAAACTTCTCATTCTTGAGAAAGCAAACATCAATAATATGGTCAACTTTGTCTTTAAAGTCAAGTAGTTCTTGGACCATGGTTTTGTCTTTTTCGGGATTAATTACTATGGTGCTACCAAATGCCTGCAAAATAAAACATATCTTTCAGTTAGCCTGAATAATGAACTTAAGTGACAAGACTTCTAAAAGCCTAAGTTCTCTTTGTAATGTCTTGTTTCTGGTATTGATATTAGTTCCACTAACACAATAGAAGTAATAGCATTATGAAATATTTACTGCATAATCATTCCTAGACGTTGCATGTTGATTCAAAACCAATATATGAACAAATGAACAGATTCAGAACTTTTGTCTGAATAAACAAACTTAAGCATGACAAAATTAACACATTCTTTTTAAACATCTATAACCTCAGGTTTTACACAGGTAAAGCTCCACTAAACTCAATTTTATTTAACAGTACTCCTATGACATTACAAAGCTGTCCTACACAACCACCATACTTTCTGTGACAACGTTTTCACTGAGTGATAAGAAGAAACATCTTAAGTGATATTCAAGTGCTTTGTGAACTTCCATTAGCTGGTAACTTAAGCTAACACTCCTTCTGACAAGAAATTTCAGCAGGGGAAGGATGGAAGTGTTCTGCCATTACCAAAATGTCTACTGGAGAAATACAGTTGTCCCCCACAACTAACTACAAGCAAGATAAAAACTCCAAATAAATTTGGAGTTTGATAATTGCAACTGAATGTTCAATATTTTCTTTGATAGGGCTAGAATAGTTACTGTACTTTTCCTAGTATGGTTGCAAAAATGGTCCATTAAATATATGTTTATAAGCAAGTAGTCTAGTTCTTAGAAAAATGCAGTAGTTTATAGAGATGTCTCAAATATCTGTGTATAAACCCCATTGATACAATAGTGGTATCTGTTCCAGAGTTCTAGAAACAGCACCTTTATGTACTCAATCCAGTGTTGCAAGAGAACCTGTACTCCACCTCTCACGCGACTGAACAACTGATACAGAAGAGACAGGTCTTGAATTCGGTTTTCATCAAGAAGGTGGTTTAAACCTGCAAATGAGAGAATTTCAATAGAAATTAAAACCAGAGTAATCCAAAGAAAGCATATTATTACACTGAGGGACCTCTTCAAAGCTAGCATTTTTTAACAAGCAATTAGTGGTGGTTTGTTTTTTTTTGTTTGTTTTGGGGTTTTGTTTTTTAAGCTACCTAATTTAACAGTGAGATGCAGAATGGCTACCTAAACTGTCTCAAACCTTAAAAACCTTGTTACTGTACGGGATATCTTAGGCTATATGTACTTTACATGTAAAGTACACGTGTATATGTGTACCTTTGCTTACTTCTGCTTTATTATTCCCTAAAGATTTGAAACGTTTACACTTTACTGATCTGTGGGAAAGGTTACTTGGCAGGACAGAGCTCCAAGTCTCAATTCCAGCTGTAAAATAAATTTTACAGATGTTTGAAGGCAAGCAGCTTCAAGAAATAGCTTCACTTTTCACTTTAACTTTTTGGCAGAGAAGGCCTGATGCTCCACAGCAAGGTTTGAAGACAGTAGATGGGTAAATATTGCAAACTTGATACTCCTTTCAATAAAGAGTCTGTTACAGATGTGCAGAAAGATGCTCACATACCTCTTTCATCCAGAATCTGACTAGTAAGGACTTATTATTATTCAACTCCTGCAGCACCCATATCTATTTCCAGACTATTCCTCAGAGCAAGAGCAGGTTGCTTGACTCCAGAGACTATTACAGAAGTAAGTCAACATACTTCATTGCTCAAATTGTACTAAATTTTTAAAACAAGCTGCTTTTTTTGTGAGCAGCAAGTAATTAATGCTTCCCTTTTCTGGTACAGCCATAATTCAAAGGCTACTCCTTTACCTTTAAGTCTTCAAAAATGCTATTTTATACACTGAACTCGAGTCCCCTACTCTAGTTTTCTTTTTGCTTTGCTGTGTATCTGCAGACAGCATTGCATCTCCTTACCTCTGACGAGAAGAATAGTACTTGCCCTCTTGCAAAATGGTCAATGCTATTTCATACACTGAGTAGCAAAGGGCGTTAAAGAATGATGTAGCTTGTGTCCTCCCCCAGCACCTGAATCTGTCACTTTCTTTTTCAGCACAGGAATTGAAAGCCCCAAAGCAGTAATTAGAAACATTTCTATAAAGAAGAAAGATTACCTTTCTGAAGAATGGCTGTTAAATGTTCACCTAGAAGTTGCTTTTCTACAGTAGCAATTAGTGGCTTCCTATAGAAAAAACGTTTAGAATTACTTTTCCTTTTTCCATTACTGACAGTTTTAAATTATTTTTTTGAGATTATGTTAACTACACTCATCATTGGGAGTACTCTAATTATCTGTGGCCAAGGACCTAAAATTATTATACAGTTATTTATCCTTTTTCCTCCCCAGTAAGCAATATTTTTTTTGTTTGCTGACTGAGGATTGAATTCACACAATAAGCCTATTGTACATGACCTCTAGGCAGCTGGACAATGATTCCATCAGTGAAGAAAGTTTGTCAAAGAATATACCTTCTCCTGCTTTGTGGGAGGAGATCTGTGTCTTGGGAGACAAACCAAGGAGAAAACACATACCTCATGAGTCAAGAGGTATTAAAACAAAATAGGGAGTTGGCCACTAATAGTAGTGTGGAAGAAGGAAGCCACTAAACAAGCTAAGTGTTTTTAACAGCTGAAGGAGGAAGGGAATAAAAAAAATAATCTATGATGGCAGCAATAAAACACCTTAATCTTTAAAAGACCCTCTGTACCTGCACTCTTTAAGAAGTTGCTACCACTTGCTCAGAGAGTTTTGTTACATTAGTGACCTACATTTTCTCTCAGACATGACAGCTGTGGCTTTATGTTACAACATTTCTCCTGTCCTACCAGTCATGACCTCCTCTTGATTGTATTTGAGGAAATCCTGCCTCTAAATCTAAGAAAAGATTGAAGAGTGACATTATTCAATGATTTCCCAGATTCCTTCAAGAATATGCAAATATTTTAATGTAAATATTCAGAGCCTTTAGCTTGAGAATTCTCTATCCCGAGACCTATCTTTTTCAGGTAAGACAATAGTTGATTAATTGCATTTCAGCAAGAAAGTCATTTAGACTGGGGGTGGTGGCCTATTTTTCTCCAACAAAATGCCCAACAATGTTTATGTCAAAATAACTAGCGGCTTAGAAGAAAAGGATATTAGCTGTGAGCCAAGACAGTGCTTCACTGTAAACAAGGAATTGTGGGAAGTGAGAAGCATTTAATGGTCAGTCAATAACTGAAATAAACTGTAGCTATTAGATGGCCCTCAACAGAAGAGGAGCCAAACAGCTAACAATACCAAGCAAAGAGAGACTGCACTTACTGTGTGCTCTGATCTAAATAAGTGATTATCCTGTCTGCTTCTTCTTCCAAGCGCTTGTTGACATGATGAAGATATTCTGGAACCTGAAAATGCCAGAGTAGTTTGTATGTTTAAAAAAAATGTAAGAGAAAAAAGACAATACTGGTCTGACAGCAGCAGCAGCTCCAGTTTTAAGCAGAAATTATTAGCACTGTGACTGAAGGCAACTGCATGTGAATTTGCTTTTTCAGAGCACTATAAAACAACGGTCACATTATTCCCCTGTATGCTGGTGAAGGCAGTGGAATAGTTCCTCTCCCCGAGAAACGCTTTGTCATTAGGCATAACAAATTTGTTAAACATTCAAAATACCTCTCGTTCCTGCATAAGCCTCTGTCCCTCTGCTGCATACAGGCGGTTAGTCTCTTCCAAGAATCTATGTTCGAAAGAGTCTTGATAAATCCAGGGAAAGAACACGATAGCAATCCAGGGTAAAGCTTACTGAGCGCTAAATAAGAATCTGAGCTGCTTATTGGTTTAAAGGTGAAACAAGTTTACTCACCTGCAAGTCAGAAAGCATGCTTAGAAGGCTTCGCAGTAAACTCCTATCAATAGCCTCACCATTTCTTTCCCTCTCAATCAGCAGAAGAATGCCATCAATAGTTTTGTTCTGAACCTTCTGATCACTGATTATATGAGTTCTGAACAATTCTAGCCCCATATCCCTGTAAGAAGAAAATAAAGACTGTTCAATAAATAGCAAAATAATCAACCTCAAATATTCTCTATTAATAAAATTTGATCTAGATCAAATAGGCCAATAAACAATAGCATTCTTCAAACTCCTCACTCCTCTGGCCCCAAATCACTCAAGATGCGCAAACACAGAAACACCAAAATAAACCATGACAAAGCATCAACAGTAAACAACAACAGATTTTAAAGACCAAAGGACATGTTTTTTCCCTAAATAGCCACCTAACTTTTGCAGCGTCTTTATTTTTCACTTGGTTGGCAGGATGATGGAAACTGAATGAACAGCATCCTTGACGAGAAAAGGATAATGTCATCCTGGCTCCCAATTTCTTGGTTAAGCTGTTGGACAATAGTCTTTTTCCAGCACTTTCTGATCTCTTAATTCCTAGGCAAAGCTTAGGAGAACTCAGTAACATAAAAGACAAGGATTTCTGCTTTGGGCATCCCAGTTAAAACCTTCCATGAATTTGAAACTGTGGGTCTGGACACTTTTAGGAAAAGCCAGGCCCTCCATCTACCACTCCAAGCTCTGGCAAAATAATTCAGGCAGTGTCAAAGGCACTGTAGGGTATTTGTGCATTATTAAAATATTTGGGGGGGCGGGGGTTGAAGTCCAAAAGAAAATAACTTGCTTTTAATTAAGGTAACTTTTTCCTTCAAAAATACTGACAGAACTTTGACAATGCATGTTGAAGCCCATAACTGGGCAAACCAAACCCTTACACTTCAGTTTTTGAACAGGCCCTTTCTTTTAACTGTGTAAACTGGACACTGATACCTACTTAGCTGAAATCTGCTATCACAGCTATTCTAGAAGACTCTTGTAATTCATGGCAAATAAATCAAAAGTGAAATCTCCCTTTGCAACAAGCATGTATGGATTCACCATCTGATTTACGGGTCACTATAAAGTTTATATTAAAAAACAACCTTGAAAATCAGCAAGATATATGTCATAATTTAAATACACCCCCAATAACAGTATTCTTTGTGCCCTTACCAAATAGATGGCAGCATTGAATTCTGAAGTACGTAAGTTCGATCCAAGAACAAAAAGATACTTCTAATCATAATCTGTTATGAGAAGGAATAAAAAAGCCACAATCATTTTACTCTTGAAATCAAAGAACAACACAAATTATGCTCAACAACAACAAAAATCCCACTGACAGGTGTCAGGCAGTGCTTTCTTAGACAGTGTTGATTTGTTTAAAATATTCTGCCAATCTCAGCAAGATGATCAATGCGACACTTCACATCTTTCTGCATAAAAGAATAGCTCCTTTTATAATAGGTATAAAAGGAGAAGGTTTGCATAGAAACAGCAGTTAGGAGTTGAGTATGTGTGTGTGTCCCAGATCAGGCCAATATGTCAAGAAACACTACAGAGAAGTATTTTCAAGGCTCTATTTCTAACAAACTAGATACAGTTGCATTTGACAAAGAAGTCTTGTATAAATTTAAGACAACATTTCAGAATCACAGTATGTTTGTAAAGCAACAAACTTCGGCAATACATAGGCTGACTAGGCAACTGATTTTCTTTGAAAAGATAAAAAACTTACCATTTGTCTGCAGTGATCTTGCCAACATTTGTCTATTTTCTTTAGAAAAAGGACACTATCCAATGAATCCATAAAGAAATTGTTAAGGAAATTATCATTAATAGGTAGCGTTACCAATGAAATGAACCAGTATTACTTTTTAAAGACACTTAAAAGAGCACAACAAACTCACCTACTCCCAAAAAGAACCACTTAACTTCTTGCAACCTGATTATTTTTATTTTTAAAGAGGGTCCTAGTGTTAATAATGAGAAATCAAAATTATTTGAACAATTTAAAAAAAAGGATCTAAATAGTTTTGAATGTTTTGTCTAATGCCCCTTCCCTGAGGAGTGGAACAAACATACATATGCCCATACCTCAAACACCAATAATCCACAATACATGTTAGAGCCCACCACTACATAGATACTATAATTTCAGCTCATGTTAAGAGATAACCTAAAGAGATAAATTTTGTCCTTGAAATTTAACTTGTATTCAGTTCACTGCATAGTTCTGATACTAATTAATATCTACTTAACAGGGCTCAAAACTTTTGAAAATAGAAAATTTTGATCCTCAGAACCACTAACATTATATGCTGCCAGACCACTAGCACTTTTCAAAAAGAAAGTAAGAACTACTTGTTGGGATACTTTTCTGTTTACCTGAGCAGGGCAAGTTTAGGATATAAAAAAACCTGAAGTGATACAGCCAATACATGTTTTAAGCCTTGCTGTAAGTGTACTACGAGCTTTTGCAAAATGTCAGTGTTTCAGAAATACCAATGAAACTTTCTCACAAACTTTTCAAATGGTTACAGACAAAGGAGCTAGTAGTGTTCTCTGATGTCCTACAAAAAGTTAAAACAGACCCAACTGTGCAAAAACTAGGAATTCAGATTACCCCAGCCTAGTGTCATGAACTAGTCAAAGAAATCCATCACCACATACTGGCAGGTAAAACATTTCGGCTTGTCAACAGCTAAAAAAAGGATATTCTCTGAATTGGTGAATTTGTGCTTTAATGTGGTCTTCACAGATCTGTCTCAATTGTTTGTACAAGTTTGCAGAAATCTTGTAGGAGCAGAGATTTTCAACAGCCTGAAGTAAAGAGAAACAGATACTAAGAAATCCGTTTATATTCTTACATGTGGTTTTAAGAAGGAAAGGGGAGGAAAAAAAACCCAAACCAATCATGGAATTCTCAGGCTTCACATTCAAAAATCTACCAGCTTTTAACTGTAACATAGTTAACAGCTCCATGCAAAACACCAGAGAGATGTGGCACTATAATGGTAATAAGAAACAAAGGAAGGCCATGCCCTGAGCAGCTTACAGTTTATTAATCTCAGTTGGAGTACCGATATCTCATAGGGAACTGCAGGCCTTGCATTTCTACGAACAAGGACGTTAGTTTAACATGTTCCAGCAGCTTGCTGGGTTTCATACTTCAACACAGACACTTAAGGCCTTAATTTTATTAACTGTTGTGATCTGCAAATCACATGAATATTAGTAGAAAAGCACCGATAGCATTAGTTCCTTTTGCAGTCCTTTCCTTGATTAAGCTTCCTTCATCCCTAAATGTACATACATATACATATGTGGTTATATATATAAAAATCTATCTACATCCATCAACCCCTTGCCTGGATAAGTTTAGTTATAATCCTGAACAATTTTTAGTAGTATGACTATATTCCAGCTGTTTACAGGGACAAATCTCAGATTTCTAGATCATAATCAAGTACTAGAAGAATTGCCGCTGTGCTTCACATTAAGAAGCAAAGAGACATTTAACAGGGACATCTATTGGAGACTGATCAAACAAACAAGCATTCTTGAGTCCGTAAGTGTAACTCAAGACTTTCCCAAAATGTATACCAATTGCCCAGATTTGGAAAGCAACTGAGCAACTTAAACTCTTTGCAGATTGGTGAAAGACACAACGTGATTATTCTGTAAAACATCTGTAGAAGCTAGAGAGGAGAGGTATACATGATTTTCAATTAATGACTCTCGATTTTATTTATTTTTTAATGGAAAATACTTTAGTTGCCAGTACAGCCAACTGATGGGAAAGACGGGACTAGAAGATCAAGTTTGTTATCCAGCAACCACTGGCAACCATGCAGAAACAGCATAGTTCAGAAATATACAGAATAAATCCACTCCACTGTACTGAAGTGCCCCAGAATACTTCCCAAGAGCCCAAACAGAAGCACCAGCAAAGAGTAAGCAGCCACCACTAAAAGCACAGCAACAATCACAGCTAAACAAGGAGTCCCTCAGTCAATCCTAGGATATCAACAGTAATCATTCTCAGTATCAAAATGAAACAACTCTCTAGAGCAAGTGCACTACAGCTAATACTGGCTCTGAGACATAGAGGAGTTAAAAAAAAACCCAACAAAACAACCAAAACAAAAACCACCACAAAACCCCAAACCCCACAACAAAACCATTCCACACAACCGAAAAAAAAAGAAAGCCAAACCTGCATAAGCATATTGTTAGAAACAAACAGGTATAGCAAGAGAGTGAGCGTGCCAATTAAGACTAAACCAGGTCTGCATGATGATTATTAGGAAAGCCACAATTATCACTTAAGTATACGTAACCTAATATTTGAAAATAGCAACAAATTCAACTGTCAGCCATAACGCTTAAGAAACACTGAACAAACACAATGATGTGATAGGAAAACATATTCTACAGTTCACTGTTCAGAGCAGGTTATGGACACTGCTCAACCTCATTCTGCTATTGTACCCACAAGGTCAGTCTCTCAAAGAAACAACAGCAAAACGGGAAATAACTGCTGCTTTGATTTCAGAAGAAAAAGGGGATGGAAAACACTAAGCTTGAAGAGCCTGGTTAGACCTTCAGCAAGTGCAATAAAGGGGTTTCTTCTTTGCCCCTACTTACTTTGGAGAAACCGACTGAGAGCCAGGAAGATGATGCTTTAGATAGAACTTGCGAGTCACCTGTATAACCACAGTTAGTCTCGCTTCTACCTACTAGCCGAGGACACCACTGGCCATTTTGCTGTACTTCTGGTGCGTTCATCCATCTCAACTACTAAGGTTTTTATAACTGCTGTCTAACAAAACAAGTAACCATGCTGCACCAAATCCTTAAAAGAATTCTTAAAAGACTCTGCACTGTAGACGGGCAAATGTATACCATTAACTCAGAGAAATAAGTTAATATACACTTATTTTAATGTAGTGTTCATATAAGTTGTGCTTTTGCATTTGTGGATCAGAAATTCAAAGTGTTAAACAGGCGTGCTAGTATTGCGTGTTTGCACATCAAGTGCAAAACTTCTGCATCTTCATTGATAACATCCATAGAAGAGTTTTAATTTATGAATTCTGCTCAATTGGATCTAGACCTCTATTTGCTGGTACTAATCTAAGGAAAATTATTCTAATAAAGAAGCTAAGAAGCTTCCAATTCTGTAGCACTTCAGCTACTCAAAGATGTGTATCATTTCTCTTGCTGGGGAGGAACAAAGCAAGTACGACACTAGTGCCCCGCAAAGAAATAAAGCCTCAAAGTGTTTGCTAAGTGGGATTTTCCAACACAGACAAGAGTTAAACCAAACTCAGGAAGTTTAACTCCATTTAAAAAAAAGTATCTTATTTTGAGGTCTGCAGCAGAACTTTTGCAGACTCTTTTGCAATTCCCCTCGACGCCTGGATAATGGCGTCTGCCAAGGCGTATTTGGCATCAGATCCATTTACCAAGCAGCTGTTCAGAAATGACATTAGTTTAGTTAGCATTTAAAAACACTAGTGATTCCTATTACTATTTTTAAATCAAGACATTTATTTTTAGATTTATAAAACCAGAAAAATTTCATACTTGATTGCACTCTATTTCATTGAAAAGTATCTAAGTTATTACAATGTTAAAACTAAGATTTAAAAGAAAAAAGCATAATTCTCTTTTCTGAGCACAAGCAACATTAAATTAAGCCTGTGGTAAAAGTGAGCAGAAAATTAAGTGACAACTGTGAAGCAGAAGCAAGGCTTTCAACAGAATTTTGTATTTTTCAACAATTTTGGATATCCTTCAAGTATTTTAATGAACAGTTATTTGCTCTGTTGTTCAGTCTAGGGTAAGTAATTTACAATACCAGCCAATACGCTGGATTGTAATTTGTTACTAGTTTCACCAAGTTTCCCCAAAGTAACAATACCACTGTTACTTTAACAATACTATGTATTATCCTAATGAAGTGTTAAAAAAAAGCTATTTTTAGATTAACTGGCCATTACAAAAGATTATAATGAGCTTAAAAATGTGCTGGACTGAGGATCTTGGCCCATGAGGTTCTCGGTTCCATGAGGAATGGCAATTTATCCTTCCCTAAATTTGTCCCCAAACCTTGTGCAAACAGGATTTTTCTCCCGAGCTTTTCACAGAAATCAGTCATATCCAAACACAACTTTTATTGAAAAAGGGAGGGCAGGGGAAGACGAGGCACTAAAAACAGATGGAGAGAAAGCTGTATACACAGAGAGCAACAAATCAAACAACTAAGCAGGTAGTTAAGGCTTTAAAAGTAGAGTAAAAAGTCTAAGTGCTTCTTAACACCTAGCAAAAGCAGTAGTGTTGCCAGGCCGCTAAAACCGCAAGTACCACAATGTTAGTAGGGAAAAGGTGAGGAGGGGGAAAAACCTCCCTAACACATTCTGCTGAAAAAGCAGAAGTGGAGCTTATAAAAAAAGTTAGGAAATGCAGTTCAAGTCTGATCACTTCCTAAAACATAGAGGGCAAAACAATCAGAGCTGCTGCTGGTGATAAATTTTGATTCTCAGTTGTTAGAATAGGCACAATGATGAATGGTAAAAAATTACAATCAAACCAAAATAATACAATTCATGAAGAAAAATAGCAGTTTTAAAATTATTTAAGATCCGAAATCATCAGTAGATACTGTCTTCAGAAAAAGGATTATATTTTAATATAAATTGTCTTTTTCTTACCTAAACACCAATGTTTTAGCTTTTCACATTTCTCCCATAGCAGCTACACACCATAAACCCCAAAACAGTAAAGGGAATACAGCTCCTTGCCTTATTTAATTCTTGTGAACTGTTGCAAGGGAAACCATACCTCGGATTATGTCGTGGCAAGTAAAAATTTCCAAGTTCAGTGTTAGGTCTTGTGAAATTTTTACTGATGATTTTAAAATTTGAGAACCTATCTGATAAAAAGTTTTTCAATGACAAAAGCATCTATCAAGCAAAATGTCATATTCTTACCACTGTATCAAAAGTTGTTTAGGCAAAAAAATGCAACAACAAAACAAAAAAATGCTACCCCATTGCTTTTACTTAAAGCACTTACCTGATAGAGCTCCTCTAAATTGTACTTAATTGAAGTACTGTTCTGGATAGCTTCTACAGCTTCTTTTAGTTTTTGCCAGGTTTCATCTGTGTAGTTTTCAGGCAATTTGGGCTTATCTTTAAAAGAAATTATATAGAGTTTGAGAAAGTATTTAGAAACGTCAGAACATTTTACCTTTTACAGAAATGAAAAATGTAGCTTGGAGAGGAAAGAGGTATGGGCTGATGCTCAAGATTTTAATTCATACTTACATGAAAAGAAAGCAGTAGTGTAAAAGCAGTATCTTATTTACATTTGAAATAGTAATGCATTGTAAGAATTCAGCATTGCTCTTCACATACATATCACAGCATCTGTAGCCCAAACAGTATGCATGATTTATAAAAATCGTAATACTGTGCCTGAGCAGCTCAAGATGGGATAAAAAGATAAAAAACACTTCATTACAATCTTTTTCACTACCAGGACAGGACAGCTAAAAGAAAGTGAACATAAAAGCCGAAAGTGACAGATTTAAAGATACAGAGTTGTATATAGCTTATATATATTTTTTTTAATTTATTGCTCATTAATTCTACTCTGTATTAACAGTTGGAAAGAAACCCTCAAGAAACACGTATGGAAATACTGTAATTACAATACAGGCTTTATGGTCGCAAGGAAAACCTTCCTATTTTGCAGTAATCCATTTACGTCTCTCCTGGGTTTGGCGAGTAGATATCTGTTAGAGTTAAGCCCTCTTTTAATGCTCAAATTGATCAAGCTTTGCAGATGTGGCTCTGTCTGTTCTTTTTTCAGCCTCTTTTCTAGAGATGCCCCTGCTATGCAGCATCTTCAAGACTAAAGCAGTTACAACAGGCTAAGAGAGATTCCCCAAGTCACATCTTCAGAATACCAGGGCTATTTTAAAATTCTGCACATTCTCCTGACTAGCTAAAATAACCATTTTTGTTCTAACAAGCACATTCCCAAATGGATAAGGAAAGAAAAAACATTTAGGGAGGAAGTCACATGCACATCCATGCTACCAACAGGTGAAACTGGCCCAAAGTTTATACACTATTAAAATCAACACATACCTAAAGGTAAAAAAAAAGTAAAACTTTATGATTTCTCTAGAAATAGCAAATTATTTTTTTCTCCTCCCATTTTCCTACAATATTGGCAATATCCCAACATTAGCTATACGTAAGAATCTAGAGAGACAACGAACTACACGTGAGACTTGCCTATTTTCACTAGCAACTAATGGACACGCTACTCAGCAACAAATACCAAGATTCTGGATTTTAGGAAGTTATTTAAGTTGTAAAGGATGTTATTGCCATCACACTAAGATAAAGACAATAATCTTATTATTCAGTTTAGCATCTGAGAGTAAATAAAAAGCAAAGCTGGCAGATTCTTGAGACATCCTTTTTAGGCAAGTGATTCAAATACCTATTCATCAGCAATGATGATCACAGCACCATGCAATCCATGACATTTAACAAATATTTTAAACATTAAAAGTTGACTTCCCTTAAAGATAACAGTGTACAAGCAACAGAAGAGTGGCATTTATTTCTATCATGCATCACACGTATAAATTGTAAAATAATTAGTTAAATTAAATGATGATGATGTGATGGGTGGAGAACATTTTGAAAATTAGGAGGACCTTAAAGCAAGAAGTTACACTATGATCATGAATTGCTGTAAAACATTACAGTGGTGAAAATAAACCTAATCCTTACCTTCTGTGACACCTCTACAGAACATTTGTATCAACTGGATATTTAGAAATTAATTTTAATGTCAGTAATATATTTTACCCCCCCAAATACATGGGTGAAAAAAAAAACAACCCAAGAAAGCAAGCTATCAGACTATTTTAGAAAATAGCAAGAGGCAGGAAGTAAGAAAAGCCCATGACTTCCCCATCTTTATAGAGGGGGGAAAAAAAAGGACGAAATTTTAGCTAAGCATTCTGCCTACACCTATTTGCATTTTTGTTTACTAGAAAATGAAGCAGCATCACAGCAAAGTTTCATTTCTTTGCTTCAGTTGGTCTCTGGTAACAATATTTGAGAATCTCGAACACATCTTCTGACAGAATTTCTAAAATAATGTAAGCTTGTAAAGTGAGAGTATATTAAAACAGAGAAAAGACACTAGAGAGTTAAACAATAAAAGTGACAGCAAGGATATTGCAGGGAAAACACTCAGCAAAAATCTGAACTACCTACTTTAAAGGCAAGTGGGGAAACCAGAAAGGAAATCCGCCATAATAGCCTGATAATCACCTTAGTTTCAACATTTAAAACTAAGCACAGGCAGATTAACCTATAAACAGACAACACAGAAAAGGCAAGACATACAGATTCAGGCCCAATTTAAAAAACACGCATTCTGTGAAAAGACTTATCATAAACCAGGCTAAAATATATACTAAGCCCTGAACCAGGATTACTAGAAAAGAGATATCAAACGTTAAAAGTTTGAAGAACGGCCATTTACACACTTATGTAGTAAAACCTTTCATCTAACAGACAAGTTAAGGCCTTCTCCACAGAGTGAAAGGAGTCTGGAAAACAATCCCAAGCAGCAAAGTGTAGCTCAGGATGTGTACATGACTGGGCAAGTATGCATCATAAAACATTATTCCCCCTTTACATAAGTATAGAAACGTTCACCACAGAAAAGCATTTCCTGTAAAACTTGGAGCTATCTGGAAGCCAACCAGTTTTCATGCTGAAAACAAAACACAAGGTTGAGCGTCAGCTCCCCATAGGTTGGGACAAATTATGGCCTGTTACCTTTAAAGTTCTTGATCACTAATTTCTTAGCAGAGCCAGGTTTACTGTTGGCGAAACTGGAAACAGTAGAGGAGGCAGCTTTGGTCAGGCCATTTGCATGGTGCCCCACAGCCACTGACGAAATTAAAAGGCTTTTATTTTTGAGCTGTTGTTGGTGCTGCTGTTGAGAAGAGGCAGCAGGAGAGGAGGAGGAAGACGACTCTTCAGCCATCTTCACATCGAGTCCAATAAAATCCACGGAGTCCTCAAAGCGCAGCTTCTTCTGGAGGTGATGATTAGAGGCGGCAACCCCTGAGGAGGAGCACGAGGAGGTGGTGATGACAGAGGAAGATGATGAGGAGGTGTTTTTGGAAGGAGAAGAGGCACAGGAAGAAATGGAATCAAATTCTTCTCTTTCAGAATTGCTGTTGCTGCTATTATTTAACTTTCTCTTCTTGCAGGAGGAGCTGCTGCTGGTATTACCATCAGTGGCAGGTCTGACCTCCTGGGCTGCAGCTGGGGGGTTGGGGGAAGAGAAACCTGTGGGAAACATGAACACACAGAAGTGAACAGGCTGAGGGGCATCAAATCCTTGTGGTGTGACAAAGAGAGAGAGAGTTTTAGAGTCAGTCTGTCTGGTGCCTGGCAGGGGGGGAGGGGGGGGGCGTCTTTCAACTCCTCTCTCTCATCAGTGGAGTCCTTCCGTATTCCCTCTCCTTCGCTTTCTTCTTTCTCGGAGGAATCACTTTATCTGGTCTCTTCCCCTTTTCTTTATTACTTTGCTTCTTCTCGTAGTTTGTCTCTGCTTTCCTGCTTTTACTTCTTTCTCGGCGCAGCGCCTCCGTTCCTGCCTCTCGCCACCCACTAGCTTCTTTCAATTCTTCTCTCCAATAACAGTATTTCCCCGCGGCTGCCCGCTCCCCCGGCTTTTCTTTCCGCTCCCCTCCTG
>NW_009649308.1:5199795-5202513 GCF_000708025.1 Charadrius vociferus
CGCGGGGTGCGTCGGGCGGGAAGGGGGCGTGGCCGCCGCCCTCCGCGTGGCGGGGAGCGCGGAGGGGGCGGGGCTCACCGGGGGCGGGGCTTTCACATGCCGGTGCCGGTGCCGGTGCCGGGGGAAGGCCTGGGAAGCCGAAGTCCTGCGTGTCGGTTGCCGCACGGCCTGCCGGCTGAGGTAAATGTGGTAGGAAATGGGGGTTGATTGGAACTCGGGCGCTCCCCTCCCAGCCTGCGGCGGAGCGGAAGGCTCCAGCCTGTTCGCTGGTTTTGGAAATGATTGTTCTTACATTTTTTTATAAACAATCATTCTTTGCCAACTTTTTCATGTGATTTTAATATATATGGACTTGCACTGGGCTAAAGCCTAGAGTTGTTTTGGGTTTCTTTTTAACGTTTGGAAGCAAAAATAGGAACTGTGGTCCCTTTAGTGTCTCTTCTTGATACTGATGTATCTGTTACCAAAGGAAACGTGAACTCTCCAAGAGCCTTGTTAGGATTCAATCACCGTTGAGAAATAGCTGCAGAAAAAGTAACAAAACAAGCGGTGAGGTTTTGTTCCAGAAGAGATTCTCCAAGGACTTCAGCTCAGAGCTTGCACCTGCCTTCCTGACAGCAGAGCTCCTCGGGGGAAGGCTGCTGGCAGTTCTGGGTTTGACGGAAAAAGATACGCTAACTTGCCTTGACAGAAACTGTGGTTCAGAGCGATATGAACATAATTTTACTGAGGTTTTTCTGGAGCGTGTTTTCTGTCTGAGTAACTGGCAGACAGCTCCTGAGGACTGAAACCTAATGCTAGTGATGTGCAGAAAAGTACTTTTTCCTGATTAAAAAAAAAAAACCACAAACACACGAAGCTTCAGTCTGTTCTTGACTGGCTTTAGAACAGGCTGTATAGTTCCCAAGCTCTAATAAATTACATTCCAAGCCAGTTGTAACAGAAATAAACAGGTTTGCTAAGTAAATAAAGCTTGTATGATTATGCTGTCAAGTTTTCCTCTGTTCCCAGTGACTGTCATGTTCACTTAAGCCAAATTAGGTGAGAGGTGTAGAGATGTAAGAGGTCTTAAATTTCTACAGATTCTTGGTTTGTGAAAATGATTTGATTTATAAAAGAGGAGACACATGTCAGTGTCCCTGTTCCTGTAGAAGCAGGAGGGTTATCCTGTCCAGGCAGTCATTCAGATGGGGAAGAGTCAGTGACTGTGTCCCATCAGTCAGAATACGCAGCTCCTGACCAGTCATGGTTTGGGATACATGGCGGCGCAGGTGAAGACAAGGTGAAGTGAAGTGCTGGGGACCCAGGAGGAAGCCAGGTGAAATGGATTTTGCCTGTTCCCCACAGAAACATATAGGGGGAGAGATTCTAAAACCTTTCTATTTAGCATACACAATCCATAGGGGTGGTTTCTGTTGGGGTTGTGAAGCCATTTACTGGATGTGCCTCTTGCTCTGTCAGTCTTATCCACGTACCATGCTTTCAAAATTCTGTTACCTGAAAGTGACACTGAAACCCAGAGCAAACGTCTCCAGCTTTTTGGTGGTGAGGCTGAACAATAATAATGACAGCTGCATTACAAAATTCCAGTCTAGGTGCTCGGAGCCTTCTTCAAAAATCTTTTGTACAAGTAAATTTAGATTGGGCAAGCAGTTAGCTGGCCTTGAAGTCTTTGCAGCTACACCAACAAAAAGCATATGGAAGAGAAGATGAGACCAGATTCAAGGTTAGCTCAGCCCTGAAGGGAGCCAGTGGTCCAGGTGCTGTAAGGGAGCAGAAGAATGGAGGTAAGAGCTTCCTGTTGATGGAAAGCCGTTTTTGAAAAGTAGGAACGGATCTTGCTGGTTTAGGCTAGCATGAAACCAGTGGTTTGGATGGCTTCAGTGAGATGTACCATATTTATCAGGGGTCATTGAGGGTAAAAGTTTACCTTGTTTCTAACATTTGAGGTGGGAATATGATGAATTTTTCAGTGGAGTTTTAAAAACGTGAGCACGCCTGCAAGGATTGTTTACTTGGCAAAGTATTACTTAATAAAAGTTATTCTGAGGAGCACAACAAACGCACGGAGTGGTTAGTCAGTGTGATAAACTCCCATTCTCGCTTTCTAATCTGGGCACGAGTAATGTCGCTGTGTTTCAGTTAAAACTGAATTCTTGATTATAGCTTAGTATTTTTAGTGATGTAGGTGGAGGTGGTGTTCATGAGTTAAATGCCTGAACATTTATATAGTGCCATAGTTCACTCCTGTCCTTTTAAAAAAGTTACTGTGTGTTCCTGACTCTGTATTTCACTATTTGAATGCTACCATGTATAAAGGCTTGATTTTACTATGCAACTCTTTAGTATTAGGTTTTAATCAGTTGTTATAGTATCAAAGAGGATTAATTTGGTTTGTATGGAAAAAAGAACTTAGTAGTTAGCATAAACGATGACCCGGTCTTGATGTCCTCTCCCTTCTCCCCTCTGTGCCAGTGGTAACACTCTCCTTACTGGAAACAGGGCGGTTGCACAATTATTCACAATATCATTATTCACAATAATATCCACAATTACTGCGGCCCATCCCCCAGCAAAACCTAACTGGATTCTAATAAACATAATGGCTTCTCCAGAACCCAGCTCTGCCTCTGGCAGTTGCGACCTTCACTGGAAGCCGGGTTTCTCCTGCTTCCTCTCCACCGGTCAGGACGCGTGTGTGGCTCCCCCGGACCGGAC
>NW_009649308.1:5203020-5205947 GCF_000708025.1 Charadrius vociferus
ACCGGGCCCCGCGGCCTCCTCGGGGCGCAGGGATCGCCCTGTTTTGCCCTCGGGGCGCTGGCCTGGGCTCTTCGGGTGCTTGCTTGTTAAAAACCTGAGAAGTAAGCTGAGTCATTAACTTCTCTGAACTTCAGGGTGGTACGAAATGCAGTTCATATTTCTGTGGTAAAGGTGAAGGACTCTTTTATAAAGTACATCTGAACAGGGCTACAGGTGTTGGTATTACAAGCAAAGTGTACTCTTCGAGTTGGGTGAAATAATACTGTGTGCTAAGGTGGATCTGTGAGATTGAAAACATGTCTCATGAACGTACACAAAGTTTAGGAATGAAGACAGCCTACTAGTGGGAATCTCCCTGCCTTCCCCCAGCCCAGTGTTTCCCAGGGGACAGGTTTAGGCCTCATTAAATCCTGGAGTTGAGATTTAGACAGATGTGGTACTGCTAAGGTGCTATAGAAAACTTATAAACACTTCTGAAGAATGCTGCTGAGATACGGCATCTTTGCGTTAGCAAATTGTGTGTTTCTGAAATACTTTAACTTACTTGACAGATTTGATGAAAAGGAGAATGTATCAAACTGCATCCAGCTGAAGACTTCAGTTATTAAAGGTATTAAGAATCAGCTGATCGACCAGTTTCCTGTTATTGAACCATGGCTAAACCAAATTATGCCAAAGAAAGACCCAGTCAAAATAGTAAGATGGTAAGTTTCTTTTCTCTTAACCTTTGCTTCTAAGGTGATAGGATTGCTTCCTTTATATGTTTATTTTGTATGGTAGATGAACTGAGTGTTTTTGAAGAGTGTCTTATGGCCAACCCGGAAAGTTTGCGTGTGCTCATCACACTCTTGAAGGCATGTTGGTAGGATGCTTGAGGAAAACGAAGATGCTGTCTAGTAGTGAATGTGCAACGTATTCAGGGACTCTCTCCAGGGTTGTGGAAGGGAGGCATTCAGCTTTATGGATATGGAAGCTTGAACTTGTTCAGATAGCTTCTAATAGCATTTTTTACTATTTTGGGGCTTCCATGTATTATCTGGATTATTACATATATTTTTTTTAAACTAGAGAGTAGTTTACTTTTGCTGATTCTTTCTTGTCTATCTACTTTGTATTGCTTTTTAAAAAACCCAAAGAAATGCAGTTTGTGAACAGCTGGATGTTTGTAGATTTTTTTTTTCTTTTATTTTAAAGGGGAAGGAAGTATGCAGGAAGCCAGTGTTGAAGAACAAGCCATTAAAAAAAGATAATATTTTTAGTTTTAAAATTTCTTGCTAATTGACTGTCTTAATTCTCAGATGTCAAGATAGACCAGACTTTGTGAAGTGAAATAGTTAATTTAAACTATGAAAGGGTTAAGTAGCTGTTGGAACACTTTTTTTTTTTTTTTATCTTGCAGTCATGAGCATATAGAAATCCTCACTGTGAATGGGGAGTTGCTGTTCTTCAGACAAAGAGAAGGGATTTTTTACCCGACGCTAAGGTTGCTTCACAAATGTAAGTTTCCTGGTGGTTGTGGTGGTGGGGAAAGAGGGATGAGCATGAGATTCCACAGGACTTTGGTAGAACTGAATAAAAAAGAAATTACTACTTGGATGCATATATATATACATATATTCCAGAATAGATCTTAAAGATATATTATACCTTCTCAACTGTAATTTACTGCTTTGCTATTTCAGGTGCCTGTATGGATTGTTTCCCCCATAATTATTGCAGTGCTATATGTTAAGCAAGCTAAGCTTTGATTTTCAAGCATTAAATTGTGCAGACCTCTGCAAAGCATCTTGAGAGAGGTTTCCCTAGGACAGAGATCTAAATTTTGTGTTGTTAGTCCCTATCTTTGTTCTTTCAAGTCTTCCTTTAAACCCTTTTTGCTTCCTTCCAAATACTTGTAGGTTCTTACTTGAAAACTATTCTTTAATAATGAGTTTAATGATGTATGCTTGTCTCCTGTAAGAGTTTATGCTGCATGCTTTTTACAATTTATTCTGTTTCATTATTTTTCTTGTGTTCTCACTGTTCTGCTCGATTGTGTTACTCTGCTTTGGATGAGCGTAGGTGTCCCTAAAAATCTTACTCAGCCAAATTTCAGTGTTTGAAATACTTCAAGAAGTTGTGTGCACTTGAAGGATGGCTTGGAGAGCTGACAGCCTTCATGAGTTTTGTCCATCTTTACCTTTTTTGTCCTGTTAACGTTAAGCTGTTTCTCTTTCATGTAAGAGGTTGCACATGTAATTTGAGGGATTTAACACCCACCTCTTAGTAGGTGGGCATTTGCGTGACTGTTGTCACTGGGGAAACTTGTTAAAATTGTTACTTGTTATATGGGTGTATGAGTATGCAGGAGGCGTAGGCCTAGTGTTGGATTACCCTTTGGCTCTCAGATAAAAGATGTGATCTGGGAGAACAGTACTTGTGTCCTTTTGGTACAGTACAGCCCAGCAGGAGCTCCTGTAATTTTTTTTCAAGCTTCTTACCCTCGCAGCACGCTATTTATCTAATTGCCCCATCTAAACTGACTTGATAATGAGTTACTCATGTTGTCATCTTACTGTATTAATTGTAATGCTGTATCTTTCCCCTCCTAGACCCATTTATTCTACCACATCAGCAGGTTGATAAAGGCGCCATTAAATTTGTACTAAGTGGAGCTAATATAATGTGCCCTGGCCTGACGTCTCCTGGAGCAAAACTTTACCCTGCTGCCGTTGATACTGTTGTTGTATCCTTCTTTAACTATGAATTACTGCTTGCTGTGAGATGAGTTAAATTTCTGTTCTTGTGTTCTCATCTGATCATAATCTGAATTACTTTGGATTTTAATGGTATTTCATGGAATAACTAGTAATCTGAGAAGAGCTGCAGAGGTTCAGATGTTATTTGGCAAGATTAAAATTGTTCTTAATTTCTTTTACTTACTGTGA
>NW_009649308.1:5206004-5207015 GCF_000708025.1 Charadrius vociferus
GACTGATAAGTGGAGCTCCTTTGTGATTTTATGCAGAACCATAAAAATAGATGAAGCGCAGTGTAATTTGTCCCCTGCCTCCTTAATCAATCTTGTATCTCCTTCAGTTACTGAAGAACTTGCTCCTGTTCCTAGGGAATTTGGAAAGATGTTTAGGATCAGCTTTGCTGTAGTCGGGACTTGCTCTATGTGTCTGATGAAGTTAGCATATGTAAAATGAGGAAAGTATGCTAATTCACTCCTCATTATGTTACTGAGACAGGAACCCTGAGCAAATACAGCATTAATAATATCAAGCTGTGCTGCTTCTGTTGTTAGTTAGATGCTATAGGAAAAGATCAGCAGTTAGCATGACACATTGCTAAGCTTTGAAAAGGACACGTCTGAGTTCAGTACTCTATTTTTTTTAGATTTATGTCTCAATTCTTCTGTACCTTGGAATCTAAAATGGCCCCACAAATGTGCAGTTTTCTTCCAGAAAGGGTGAGGCTATCATATCTTTGTTGGACACAAAGGAAGAAATGGAGTGTAGTGTTGGGAGATCTTTTTCTGTAATTGCTGTTTCAAGTTAATAAATATATGCTTTGTTCTACATACTGTGATTCAATTGTTAAATGCAGTGCATTGTTTTGTTTATTATTAAGAGGAAGACCTCTAGAATTACTGAAAGGGTAAAAGTTCAACCTGCGATTTTGAAACTTTTTGGAAAGTCATTTCCTCATATTGCTGTTACTGTTCTGAAATAGTTTTCAAAAAAATGTGTTTTCCTTAGCGGTAATTTGTAGGCAATAATGGCAGAGGGAAAACAACATGCATTATGTGTGGGAGTAATGAAGATGTCAGCTGAGGACATGTAAGTGTTTTAAAAATTGAAATATAACCTGTCCCACGTCATTATTCTTATGTTAGTTTGGAATATAAGCACCACTGTCAAGGTTACTGCATCAGTGTTGCAACATACGTCATTCAAGCACAGAATTTTTTAAGATTTCATTTTCTTGATTAATATTT
>NW_009649308.1:5207057-5213618 GCF_000708025.1 Charadrius vociferus
ACCAAATGGAATCAAAATAGTTCTTTTCATGTGAATATGGATTTTAAAATGCACAACATACTGCTGAATGTTAGTATTTCTTCCTCTCTGATCATACTTTCTCAAAGATCTTGCTGAACAAAGAAACATTTGTACTTACTACAAAGTACAAATACACAAGCACACAAAGAAATAGAGCACTCGCCACCTGGGCTGGGCAAGAGATGTAGTTTGGATTTGAAGGGGCTGAAAACGTTGAAGTGTTTTTTTTTGGTTTTTTTTTTTTTTTTGTCTGCAGCAACAGCAGAGACTGAAGTCCTGCTGGTACTTGGGTGACCGGCTGGGCTTTCCTCTGTGGCCTTCTTTTTCTTTACCCTTTGTATCCACATGCAGCATTGCTGTTTGATGTGCTTACTAGCATAGCTGAGCTTCTTGTGAAGTGTAGAGGTAATGGATGTTACTTGTTCTTAGCATTCAGATAGTGGTCAGTTATAAGTAGCTAAACCACTTGGTTGTTTTAAGTTCTATAACGTCTTGCAGCAGTATGTAAGATGTACCCAGCAGGTTTGGGCTGTGTTGGTTTGAGCCCTGTCTAGCACTCGTGTGGGTGAAGAAGCTGATTTTGAGGAAAAGAAGTCACTCTTTCTTGTGGGGATAGTTCTAAGCAGGATCACCGTCTGTACTGGGTTACTCAGTGGTCCTAAGTCATAATGGTAGCACAAGGGATAGAGTGGGACTGCAGCACCCTGGATTTGCAGGTGCTATAGCTGTTGAGGAATTATATTCCTCAGGATTCTTTGTTGTGCGTTCAAAAGAGTAGGTGGAAAAAATAGCTACTTTTGTTCCAGTCCTACATCTGCAGTGACCTGCTGTCATCACTGCAAACCAAGATTACCTGTATTCCTAACCCTAACTTCAAGTTCAGCGGCCTTGCAGCTGAATGCCCTGTTTCTGTGAGAAGCAACATGAACTGGAGAGGAAAATGAAATTATACTGATCTATGCAGCCCATTAGCATGCTTTTTTTGTGTGATACTGTTCAAAACAGAAAATTGTGAAACAATGTGGTTTCAGGCACTTCGTGTGATTATGATACATGATGTGTTAATGCAATTAGCATAGGATTATTTTCCTTCCTGATTACTTTTGGACAAGTTGTATAAGTAATGGAATGCTTAGTATAAATACAGAAAACTCTATTCTCCAGGGGAATGAAACTTGTCCTCAGTCCTAGAGTGATGAGATTTGCTTGTTTGTTGTGACAAAACTAGTTTTTTTCATGGAATAATATACTGGAAAAAAGATGAACACAAATCCAATGCAGATGCTCAAAACAACCATTTTTAAAAGATATGACTTAGAAAAATATAGAAGGGTAGTATGTCTGTAACATGCTTCAAGTCCTTGGCACATAAATTTCACATTTGTAATTCTTTATTGAGTGGGTAGATGTCTTGCAACCAGCAGCGAAGCAGCTCAGCTGCATTTGAGTGTGTCAGTAGCACACTTGGAACCAGAACTTGTCAAATTCCACATTCCAGCTGTGTTATACCACCTGCTGTGCTAGGAGGGAGAGAGTCACTTACAAGTGCTGTGCTGCTTTGATAGAGAAATGCTAAAATTAAGAAAAGTAGCAGAAATGTTGTCTGAAGAACTGCCTCCCACAAAGAAGTAGTTAAAAATACTGTGGAATGTTGTTGACTAAATGTGGAAGGCAAATATTGTCATCTTACCATTCAGCACTGTGGGTACATGCAATAACAAATATTGTTTCCTGTCCACCTGCTCTTGAAGATTATGACTTTGTGGATGATAGCTTCTCCCCTTCTAGTTGATAAATTTTGCAGTTTCTACTTTAAATATTGTATTTTGTACTGATCTAATATTTAACCTAGCTAATACTTCTGTACCTTTTTTCCTCCTTCTACAGTGAGAAGGTCAACAAAGGGATTGGTATCGAAAATATCCACTATTTAAATGATGGCCTTTGGCACATGAAGACATACAAGTGAAACAAAAGGAACTGTTACTCCAAAGGAATGCACTTAGATTAAATGTGGACTGCTTTGTAATTCCTTGTTTTTAATGTGACTGAATGTACAAATTATTTTGTTCTGTGGCTATGCTAAATAAATCAAGTGAATGCGAAAGTACTGTTAGGCTACAATAGTTTTCTAGATTTCTTTTTTTTTACAGTTCTTTTGTTTTGTCTTAAACCCAAGTCTTCAGTGACTGAAGATATCTGATGGAAAGATCCTGCATGGACTTGTGAGTAGACTATTTCAAACACAAAGGAGGAAAAAGCCAAGAAATGTTTACATTTTTATTCTCTTCTAAAAGAGTAATATAAAGTGTATGTGAAATATAATTAATACGGTTTATATGACCTTTGAAACACTTCAGATTTTTTTTCTTCTGATTAACATCTTGTTAGTCTACCTGTTTCTTGAATGTGGAGAAATCATTTTTTTTTGACGTTTATTTTTTAACTTAATTTATTAACAGCATTAACTTGAGTATTTTACTTAAGGATTTTTGCTTTTTAATATGCATTTATCTGTATAGGATTTATGAACTTAAACTGATATGTGGACTAGGAATTCTTTTATGCTAGTTCATATCTGAAGAATATATATATATATGTTCAAATTTCTACCTGCCAACACTGTTTGATACCACTGTCCTTATAGTGGAGTTCATAGTAATGGTGGGCATACTCCAAATGGAGTGTGTGCCAACTTGGTGCCTGATGCTCTACTCCCTCTTCGCCTTCTTATTTTAGGAGCAGAAACAAAATCACCGTTTAACAGAGGCCTGATAGCAAAACATGGTTATCAGTGTAGCCAGAAGCAACTTCTTCAGGTGGAACTTCAAGAGATCTTTGCTTGTGCACACTGCCACATGTATGTACATCTACAGAATGGGTTAAAGAGCACTGTATTTCTCTGGATAATCCAACTCTTTGTTCAGCAACTGCATACCCAAAGCTATGCCTATGGAAAACATTCCTGTGCCATGGAATCATTGAATAAACTAAGGAAACTTTAAGGTCTACCACTTGTAACTCTGTCTCTGGAAGCATTTATTAATATTTCAAGTCTCTATGCTAACACTTAAATTTTATCATGGCAGAACATACTTTCATATGCAACTGCCTTGTCTCGGTGCTGTTGTGCATGCTTGGTTTCCCTGCTCTGGGACCTTTACAGAAGATGGTGGCAGAGGTGTTCTCCTGATTGTAAAGTCCAATTAAGACATGGGAGATGGAATGTGGTACCTAATATGTACTTTTTTTAATTTTTTCTTGTAAAAATATTTATAAGATAGTACTTTTGAAAATGACAGGGTAAATCTGAAACTATTTATTAATGTAGGAACACAATAATTAAGGTGATTGCAACACTGCTGTAATAGAAAAAAGTTTGGTCAAACCTCAAAGACTCTGCTATAAATGTACTAATTTCTTGTTAGTGCTATGGGGAATGAGTTTGTGCTTCAGTAGGTTTTTTTTTTTTTGCATAAAATGAGCTAGTCTTGAGCTCTGTGGCTTGCTTTTTTCCCCTTCTATCTTGTTTCTTCCTGCTGTGTTACAGTACCTCTCAAATCTGATAAATGAGATTTATTCTGGTTTGAATTGTTAACTCCCATTCTTTTTCCTTGACTTGCACTATGATTGTGGTTGTTGCAGTGGGGTCAGAACTGTCTTTAATATCAGAAACACCACTGAAACCAAAATTTTACTTTCTTTGTCGGGCTTAATCAGACTATTCCCAACTGTGGATCTAACCTTTTAAAAAAAACCTTTTAAAGTCTGTAAAAAGATACAAGTTAAATCATGCTTAAATTAATTTATATACCAAGTTAGCAGAAAGTTGTCAAAAATACCAACTTAAGTTTTATCTAGGTTTTGGCAGCAATCATATATGTGTTTATTTTGCTGTCAGCCAAGCTCTGACAAGGAAGAGGAGAATGTGCAAAAGGTGAGACAAGGTTCACCTTCTGAAACAGCTGAGCTGTGGTAGCTTGGTTGGGGGTCTCGGCAGTTGTCTTGCCATTCTTGTTAAAACAAAACCAAACCAAAAAACAACAACGACAAAAAACCCTGATGCTTAAAACAAAAAAGATGTGGATATTCTCATGAGCTCTGAAGCAGCTGTTTCACTTCCCCCCTCCCTGCCCTCTTGCTGCTCAGGATAGGATGAGATATTACAAATGGTCTGTTAAAGACCAACATACTAAGTTCTCGGGTCTCTCATGGATGTTGTAGTACCAACAAACCTTGTGGTAGTTCCACATGTCGCAGATAAGGAAGGTACTATGTCTAAGTCTTCAAACAGCCAGGTTAGGTCAGTGAATTCTAAATGGAGTAACTACTGAAGTGCTGTGTATTCCCACTTTGGTTACTTTTATAAAACTGATTTGAAGAGTATTCAATTGTAAAGAAAACCACCACAAAACAACCCCAACCCCTTCCCCCCCTGCCCCAGTATGGGGAGTTTTGCATATCACTTTGTTGAGCCTGTAACCCGTTTTACATAATATTCAAAGAAAGGGTGGGAGCGTAAGTACATGTTGCTTTTTCTGCATCTTGGTGTTAAAAATAACTGTAAATATATCTACGCTACACTTGGATTGACAGTTAACCAACTTCTTCCTTGTAAATACTATTAGCACCAGTTACAGAAATGAAAATAATACAGAACCTTTATTCTAATATGCTTATATGTGAAGTGAAATTTTAAATGAGCAATTACCGTTGTGCTAACAGGCTACCTGACCGTGTTAATATTTATTCAAATATAGTTATCTCACTCTTTTGTCTGCTTAAAAACAGCAGTCCAAAGGTCACTTAAATACTACTCTGCGGCAACTTCCTAACAGATTTCTTTTGTCAGTTTGCTTCCTGCTAACTCCTTACTGGGTTAGGAGGCTGTACATAAAGGGTCAACCTATTGTGTAGTCTAGTGTAAAGGAGATAAGATAGCTTAAAGTTAGGCTTTGAGACTGAATCTGTAGTTGGTTTTATTGGTACATCTTATAAAGATATAAAGACATTCTAGAAATGCCTGGAAGAATTGAAAGAATCAAAATCTTGCAAAAATATATTTGTAACAGTAGACTAAAGTTCATTTGAGTTTTCATTAATAAATATTTACATGTACAAACCCCCCATATAAACTTAGTTTCCTTTCATCATTAACAACTTCTTTATCATTTCATTCCAGCACAGCCAAAAGCATTTCTGTATAAAAGATTTAGAAAAAAGTTCTCCTTCCACTTTTAAAATTAAGAGCTTTACCAAACCTCAATGTGCAAAAGAAAAAATAAATTGTACACCAGTACCACCAGATACAAAAAAATTGAATCTGTCAGGACAAACGCCTGTCATGACTCCAGGGTTCCAGGTCTCCTTTGAAGAGACCTCAGTCATTGTCTGAGCCTGCAGGCGGAAGGAAGACCAGTGCATCGTTGTAGGTGTGGCCGTAGGGTCTCAGCCTGTAAACACCATACATCATCACGTGCATGTGGTTTGGGGCCAGTCCACTGAATGTGATGGCCATGTCGGAGCAGCAGCCGTCCACCACCTGCTGAGGGTGAGTAGACATTGCTTCCTTAATGAGAGCACCCACTGATTTAGTGTTAAAGACATCTTTTCCTTCTGAATCTTCCGCGTTTTCAGCAAACACTCCAGTATACTTCAGGCAGATTGCTAGCTGTTTATCCTCAGCAAGTTTCCAAATCATACCTCCCTGCTCTGGACACCTGTCAGAGTCTTCAAGAACACGGGCGAGTCGTCTTAGCGATTCAATGCTTAAGACGATTCCTCCCTCACCATCTACATACTCAAGGTCACCAGATTTCACAGTATGGCCTATATAAAAAGGTTGCGAGGGGTCTTTTTTCAGTAAGAAATACTTGAGATTTTCAATAATAGCAAACGTTGTTGGATATGCCAGGAAGAACCAGTTGAATTCATCTTTATAGCGTTCATACGTTATCTTGTAAGCTTTTCTCATCATCGCCCACATATCATTTGTGTTGAGGGCTACAGACTCAAACACTTTGATGTTCTCAGAGCTGTAGAATTCCACCTTGTCGCAGTGCTTGCTCCATGTCTCCTTCACTGCAGCCCAGTGCCCCAGATCTTTCGGTTTCACAAGAATGATACAATAAACACGGATATTTTTACTGAGCTCCATGCGTTCACCTTCCGAAAGGTTTAAGACGTCTTCTTTGTTGGGAGCCTGGACGTGATGGTGCTCGTGGTGATGTGCTTTAGTCCCATGGCCCAGTTTAATATGTCCGAGGAGTGTCACCAACATGCAGAAGACTCCTCCCAGCACCACACCTTTCACGAAGGAGCTGCTTTCAGAAAGCATTTTCCCGAGAAAGGAGACACGCTGTAAGAACGTACAGGAATAAGCATTGCAGATTCTGTATAATTTTAATACATCCTTCCATTTCTAAACCCAGCTGTGGCTCCCATAACTCGCGTACCGGGACAATGCTGCTGGAAGCGCGGTGGCACAAGGAACGTTCCCAGTCTCGGTTCCCGGTACCGCCAACGACGCAACAGGTCCCC
>NW_009649308.1:5214618-5278622 GCF_000708025.1 Charadrius vociferus
AGGCTGTGCCCCGCTGCTGCACTGGGGCAGCCTGGCGGAGGCTGGTTGGCCGCTGGTTTACCACGCTCGTCTGAGCCTCCTTGAGAACGTATTTAGGTGACCAAGCTCAAACTCACTGCTTTTAAGTTAGAGCGACTCTGTCAGGGAGCGTAGCAATAGGACGAGGGGAACAGTTTTAAAGTGAAAGAGGATAGGTTCAGATTAGATATTAGGAATAAATTCTTCACTCTGAGGGTGGTGAGGCACTGGCGCAGGTTACCCAGAGAAGCTGTGGCTGCCCGGCAAAAAAGGTTACTACATCTTCTACAGATCCCTTTCCACCATCTGGAGGTGTCCAAGGCCAGGCTGGATGGGGCTTTGAGCAACCTGGGCTGGTGGGAGGTGTCCCTGCCCAGGGCAGGGGCATTAGAGCTGGATGATCTGTAAGGTCCCTTCTAACTAACCATTCTGTGATGCTATGAAATAGAGAAGCAATAGACAGAGAGGTAGAATAGAAATAGAGAAACAGAGAAGCAATTTTTGCACCTGGATGCAAGCGGCTGTGTAAGACTGTGATCCTGAAGTGTGGTTACCTGTGAGTGGTAACTGCAAGCCATGCAGAGCTTGCAGGCAGGACCCCGAAAGGGCCCTGGGGGTCCTGGAGCCCCTGAGCCCCTGCAGGGGACAGCCAGGGCAACCTGAGGCTGTGTGGTTGAATCCCAGCACAGGGAAGAGCTTCCTCCTGGTCACACCAAACAGATAACATCAAAAGGTTTTGTCTACCATCGTGGCAGGAGTTGTTCTGACCAGCACAAGCAGAGCTGTGGTGGCAACCCGACACACGGCGCATCTTCACAGAATTCACAGAATTGTTAGGGTTGGAAGGGACCTCTGGAGATCATCTAGTCCAACCCTCCTGCCAGAGCAGGGTCACCTACAGCACGTTACACAGGACAGCGTCCAGGCGGGTTTTGAATGTCTCCAGAGTGGGAGACTCCACCACCTCTCTGGGCAGCCTGTGCCAGTGCTCCACTACCCTCAAAGTAAAGAAGTTCCTTCTCATGTTAAGATGGAACTTCCTATGTTCAAGTTTATGCCCATTACCCCTCGTCCTATCACTGGGCACCACTGAAAAAAGACTGCTCCCATCCCCCTGGCATCCTCCCATTAAGTATTTGTAAGTATTAATAAGATCCCCCCTCGATCTTCTTTTCTCTAGACTAAAGAGACCCAAGTCCCTAAGCCTTTCTCCATAGGAGAGATGTTCCAATCCCCTAATCATCTTCGTTGCCCTTTGCTGGACCCTCTCCAGCAAAGGACAGTTCCCTGTCCTTCTTGAACTGGGGAGCCCAGAACTGGACACAGTACTCCAGATGCGGTCTCACCAGGGCAGAGTAGAGGGGGAGGATGACCTCCCTCGACCTGCTGGCCACACTCTTCTTGATGCACCCCAGGATGCCATTCGCCTTCTTGGCCGCCAGGGCACATTGCTGGCTCATGGTCATCCTGTTGTCCACCAGGACTCCCAGGTCCCTCTCCACAGAGCTGCTCTCCAAGAGGTCAGCCCCCAACCTGTACTGGTGCATGGGGTTATTCCTCCCCAGATGCAGCACCCTACACTTGCCCTTGTTGAATTTCATCAGGTTTCTCTCTGCCCAAAACCATTCACTTTGCTTTGACACTTTTCACAGCAAACTCTCCCCATCTCAGATGTCCTAACCTGCGTGGACCAGCAATGCAGCTGCTGAAATACAGGCTTTCAGGGGATCAGAATGATGAACCAGAGTCTGCTTGGAGCAGAGGTAACTTTTACAGGCAGGAGACCTCAGGGGATATGGAAAGATGTGACAGAGAACTAGAGAAAAGCTGGCTGCTCATCCTGCTCCAGCGGAGGGTGCTGGCACCCAGGAGAGAGAGCCCCTAGTCAGTTAAAAGGAGGGTGCCAGGTGGATAGGAACAGTCTTTTTTCAGTGGTGCCCAGTGATAGAACAAGAGGTAGTGGGCACAAACTTGAACATAAGAAGTTCCATCTAAACACGAGGAGGAACTTGATTACTTTGAGGGTGGCAGAGCACTGGAACAGGCTGCCCAGAGAGGTTGTGCAGTCTCCGACTCTGGAAACATTGAAAACCCACCTGGATGCCATCCTGTGCAACCTGCTCTGGGTGACCCTGCTCTGGCAGGGCGGTTGGACTAGATGATCTCCAGAGGTCCCTTCCAACCCTGACCATTCTGTGATTCTATGATTAGGATAAAGTCCTGTGTAGGTTTTCCCTGTATTGTAAGGTATGCCCTGGTTGGCTGAGCTTAGTGGGTTTTAAGTCAATTTACAGCTGAGCTGCTCTGGATTCTCTGGCAGAGAATTCTCTGGATTCTCTGGCATTCTGGGTTCCCAGATGCCTCAGTTATTCAGGTAAGGTGTTTTTTTTTTTTGATTTTTTTTTTTTTTTTTTTTTTTTTAGGCTCGTGGCTGTACTGTAGACATCAAAGCTTAACGATGTTATCTTTGGCAAAAAGATCTGTAAGAACACCAATTGCTGGACTCTTCTGGGCCTAGGGGACCATCGCCTGTGGTTCAGGTAAAAATGTTACAAAATAGTGTTTTTTATTGGATCAGTGTATGTCTAGGATGGCTCCATTCAGTGGAAGTAAATGCCAATTACACACTGTGATAGGAAAATATTGTCAGTTTTTATGTTTGGGTAGTTCTGTTACTACACTCAGGGAACATCACTCATCCTATCTTTTCCCACCTGGCTGCTCTTAAGGTATAAATAGGTGGATACTCAGGTTGTTATCACATACCAGAGATTGGAGGTCAGTCCAAAGTTTGTGTTACCTATCTCCTATTTGCAGAATCAATTGTGGTGTTCAGGGCTTCAGCAGTTGTTTGATCACGTACTTTAGAGAGATTTGAATGAGTTGCGACTCACTGCTTCAGCTGATGCTTCAACAAATTGTTTTCCTGCTCGACTTCAGTGAGGTTCTTTCCAAGGCTCTGACAGAATGACTAATGTAGTTACAGATCTTGACTGTCACCTTCATATATTTTCAGTGTTGCTTTTATCCAGTAGCAGATCAGTGAAGAAAAAGTTTAAGCAGCATGTAAAGCATGTTATAAACCTGAAGAGAGTCTTCTGGCTTCTGTGTTGCTTGAAATTGTTGCTTGGTGTTAAAAGGACTAAAATGGCATAGTAATGCATAAGGTGTCACAACAGCCATTGTTAAGTATTCTGGAGCTATATTAGAGGTCATTTAGACACACATGTATTCCTGTAAACTATCCATCTCAAATTACTACAAGAAACTGTTTTTAAGAACTCCAGGAGATAATATTTGAAGTCATTCTACCATGGGCTGGGAACCAGTCAAATGTCATAACCAAGGAAGGGCCAGCCCTAAGGTGGAAGTTAAACAAGGAAAAGCCGAGGGACATGCTCAGTCACACAGTAGGAATGAACCAGGAGAACTGGCTCAGCTCTAAGATTGCTGCAAACGGTGTGCGTTTATTTTGTATTAAAACATGCAGTTGTGTATGCACACAAAATATTGGCCAAATTTCAGCTTTAAGCACTGAGTTGCTGTCCATTGAGATGTTCGTTAGCTTCAGCTTCACCCCTCACTTGCTACTGATCCTTTGTAGTATCATCTCTACCACACTCAAACAAGAGCAGCTTTTGAAACCTACAGACCTGTTCCAGGATCTAAACTGCTGACAGAGCTGAAGGGCTCCACGGCTTGTTTCTTGTCTCAACAGACAGCTGATCCCCTGCTGTTTTCTGTTTGTCTTTCCTCCTGGCTGCAGCTGAATTTGCCTTCTGATGCTCTTTCTTGCCTCCAAGACATCAAACATTATGTTCTCACTGTGTGGTCAAAAATGTCCATGAGAGATTGGCTGTTATCAAAACATATTTGATAGGAACTTTGTTCCAATTAATGCGAATTGTTTCAGCTGACACATGAGTTGTCATCTTTTGCAGTGACTGCTTGTTAATGATCACAAATGACTGTCCACTCCCTTGAAAAGATTCTAGTTCACCAGTAGGTAAAGCCAGATTTCTTCATTCACTTCACAGAGAGCTGCTCAGCTCAGCATTCCTTTTGGAGGAGCATGGATTCTGGAGCCAAACTTTAGCCCACTCTTCTGAAAGTTTTGCATCCTTTTCTTCACTTTAGTTTCATACTCAAAATCTGCAATCTGGAAAGACATGGACTCTTCACAGGTCATGTGGATCTTGAGCAAGTGTGCACAACCACATATGACACCAAGACCTTGTCACAGAGGTAGGCACTGGACAAAGGAAGAATATTTAAAAGCCAAAAAGAGATACACTGTTAAAGTTTAATACTAATTTCAAAACTCAGATTGAAGTATTTACCTCTGAAAAAGCGTTCTCTCCAGTTGTTGGACAAAATGCTGGAATTACAGACGGACATTGTATAGCCCACATTTTATAGGAGATAATGCATAATACGATCTTTTAGCCTTGAAATCTGTTAAATTGATTAACTAAGTTAAACAATAGTTTTAAATCACTTTTCTCTCTTTCATCCATGAGCACTGTCAGGGAAGGGCTTGGCATTGAAATAGCCATCATTTAAATGGTGCCCTCAAGCAGAGGAAGATATATGAGAAGCAAAAGATGTGTGACTCCAAAAGAACTTACCAACTTCGGATTGCTTTATAATTTCTTCAGTTTTTAATAGCTGAATGCAAAACCCATCTTATTCTCTGGGTATGCTAAATCAATCAAGTGAATGCTAATGTCCTGCTAGCTCCAGCAATTCAGCTGGAATTGAACTAGCAGAGACAATGCCCAGAGCTGAGCTGACATCATTGTGAATGGCTCTGATGAACAAATACAACAGAAAGAGAATAGGGACTAGACATTTTAATGTCAACTCTCTTAGAAGCACTGGAAAAAAAGAATGATCATTGATCAAATAGAAACAGACAGGAAAAAAATAGGCAGAGATTGAAAAATCTTATTTTTCAAGGCAAAAAATAAGTGGAGATGAAAAAAGAATTCTATCAGAAAGAATGGGTCTTAATAGTCCTTTAGAATAAAATGCATGAAACAGTGATGAAGTGATTTTGCTGCATCTTTAAGGAGCTTGCTTTTGTCAGTCTGAGGTTATTTGAAAAAGGGCCTCTGCAGAAAATTATGGTCTCAAATTATGGTTTTTCAGGCTCAGATTGCAAAGGTAAGAAGCACCATTGCGAGCAGCAGTAACAAAGACAGCCCCGTGGCACACAGAAAAGCCAGAAGGAGAACCTTGCCTTTCTGGTGCTGCCTTGACATGTTTTACAGACACTTTGTGGAACCTGAGCACAGGGCTAGGCTTGTGTTTTGGTTTACAGCAGTTCTGGTCCAGTGTCTGAGAAAATCTTTAGACATTGCCTCAGTTTGGTCACCTTCAACCTGGGGATACACAAAAGCTTCTGGCATGGTCTTTATTGTAAAAGGGGTTATGGTGAGTAAATAGTTATTGTTACTAGATGGAAAGATCTGTGAAATTCTGTTGGCGGTATATGACTAAGGGAAGGGGAGGAAGAGGAACGATGGAAATAGCAGAGCATTTGACAGGCCTGAATGTCAGTAGCTTCCATGAGATGCTTTCTTGTACCAAATGTTGACATCCCTTCATTTTGCCATGGAAATTAAGGTTTTGAAGTATTAGATTTTCCAAGCAGACATTTACTGCTGTATGTGCAGAGGCAAAACAAAAATGTCTGCTAGATATGTGTTTACAACAAACTGGAATTATTAATGATGTTACAGTAGCAACTCAGAGCCCTGTACTGCAACTGTAAATCTGTGATTTAGCAGAGGGGAGATGTGCCACGAACATTATATGCCTGGTCCTGGGGTGGGGGACAAACCAGGACAGGGAAGAACGGCTTCATCTTTACCTGCTGGCTGAGGACCCATGAAAGAGAGAGCTTGTTCTGTGTAGGAGGGGTTGCTGTCACTCTGGCACTGCAATCAGGTGCAGAAACTTTATGCTTTCTGGTGCAGCAGGGATGTAAGCAGCGCTAATAGCGTGCGCATGAGAGCAGGGAGTAGCAGACTGCAGGCAAAAGAGGAGAGTGCACAGGGTCTGAGGTTGCTGCACTTGAGACCAGTCGATGTGTCAGATGTTAGCCTCTTTCTCTTTCAAACAGATGTTGATAGTGTAGTATTGTGTCACAGGGCTCAGCTTGGCTAGTGTGCTATCTGGTTTCTTTCAGTTTTGGTTTGTAAACAGTGGCTGTATTTAAACTCCTGACGTGCACCGCCCTTTGTTACTGCAGCCACTGCACTGCAGCCTTTAGCAGAGGCACTGCTGTCAACAGCTAAACCACAGCACTCCTGCGCTCTGCCTTTTATTGCGCTTTATGGATCCCTTCAACATACACAAAATTGCTAAGGTGCAGCTGCTCCTTAGCACTAGGGTAGTATCTATTATCTACAGTGTGCCAGAGGCGTAGTCATATGGGAAGGGGGCACCAGGAGAAGGGCACCTGGGGGATCTCTGACCCTCCTGGCTCCCTGCAGTGCTGGCATGGAGGATGGCAGTGGTGCGAAGCAAATATGGTTCTGTTCACACCAGCTGCACCTCCCAGCAGTCCTTTGATGGCAGGGAGCAAGCCATTGTCCCTGCTGCTTGGGGCAACAGGTACAGATAAGATGTCACACTTCCTAATTCCCAAGGGGAGGAGGTCCCAGGCAGTAAATACAGTGGGGTCTGTTGAGGGGCAAGGGAGGGGATGCTACATACTGCATAGTCTTCTCTGTTCTTCCCTCATTTCTATAGAGCTTCCATGTACTTTATTGTCTCTGTGTGGGACTTTTTTTTTTTTTTTTAAATGTGTGCAGTATCTAACATGCTCAGAATTCTGAGAGTACACTCATAGTTTCAAATGTTGATATGCTGATACACGGGTAACGGTACCCTAGGTTCCACTCATATCTAAACATCTACCTTAAGGTAAGATTAAAGCAGTAGCTGATTGTTACACCTTTTTTCATGGGCTTAATTTTGCTATCTCATTATTCTGAGGAATTTTTCTTGAGAAAAATATTATGCATGTTTGGGTCAGTTGTATCAGTACAAGAGGCTGTGAAGCTGCTATGAAGGAACAGAAAAATCTCTTTACGAGTGTGAATTGTCAGTGATGTACAGTATCTATTCACACTCTAAAAGATTGAATTAAAAGTGATAATTATGCGCCGGTTTTGCTGCTTAAGTGGTTTAATGCCATTATGACTGTGCTACTTAATGGAAAAGCTTAGAATCAGACTAGCATGGGAATACTAAAAATTTTAATGGATTTCTGCTCAAGTCATTCTTCCTATTAGGAAACAAACCCACCAAAATATATAACTAGGTCTTTGGATTCAATTATTAATCTTCTCTCCTAATTTGAAGAGCAAAATTATCATTTAACAGCAGTTCTCTGAAATAGAATTTTAATGCTACTAGTCATCTTGTAGTTGAACATGATTTTTCCTGATCAGAACAAAGTTAGAAGATTCTCAGTGCTGAATCAGTTTTAATTATTCATCCTAAGCAGTTAAAAACTATAGTGTCAACAGTGTGTCTTGAACATCTGTCAAAGAAGCTGTCAGAAATGTTTTCAATGGGTTCTCATGTGTTACCTGGCTTCTCTGCATGAGAAAAAGCCTTTGGAACATGGTAATTGGAATGGGATTGTAGAAATACTGTGTAGGAAGAAAACTACGCTGTACACTTGGAGGGATTCTTACGGGCTGATGCTGACATTTTGTAGTTCTAGGACAAATCTGATGGGCTTCATTGTAATATGATTGTGTCTCCCGAAGGAAATTTGCAGTGGTTTTGGTGAAGTGCTTGTTTTGACTCTGAAATGAGAAAAAGAAGCAGGTAGAAGACTGTACAGTTATGGGTCATCCTTTCATGGGTTGGTGCTAAAGCAAATAGATTGAGGTATTAAAGTGGTGTAACTTATGCTTCTTGAACATGGATGGAAATATTCATGGCTTATAGGGAGGTGCTATTGGTTACAACTGCTATTGCAAATTCAAAATCAGAAAAAATCCCTTGTAGAAGCTCTGCAAAACTTCTCTAGGAGGAATACAAATAAAGGTGGGAAGACCTAGTTTAAAAAAAACCTTCTCTTTTAATGATTAGCAACACATTTCCAGCTGTTCATGCATCTGATTATTCCCGGGATTTTTTACATCCCCTCTGAAGGCTATATAAACTCAGGGGAGAATTTTCCTCTGTGGCTTTAACTACCAAAGCTGCTTTGTTCCCAGTGTGTCATGGCAACTATTTGTGCTTTTTGATTCCTAACATAGAAAACTAAAGTTAGCAATTGTTGTACAGAATGCATGTTATTTGGGACAACAGTAATTTGCCAGGAGCAACTTCCTGACGCATCTGAAAATCAAGGTAATGCTTTAGGCCAGCAAAATGTCAGTCCTTTCTCACTGCTGGTGTTTTGGTGTTTTATGCAACATGGGTCAAGTTGATACTGACCAAGAAGCTTGTTTGACCTGGGAGTAGTAAACTTTTGGGCACTGATGACAGAATACCCAGTGTCATAACTGTTGTTGCCAATCTGTTTAGATTATTACACATTTTTCCTTTTTGATGTATTTGTATTTTGTTTTGCCTCTTCCCATGCTTTAATAACAAATAAAAAAGTGTAATAGACTCATACTGTATGTTCCCAAGGTCTTTCTAATGGAAGTATTGGGACTTCTTTACAGTTGTACTCAGTTTTCCTGACTCACAGCAGGACAACAAAGCAGAGTCTTATAACTATGAACAAATATTGTGAGGTTGAATTTCTTTCCCTTTGAAATGGAGAAATCGATACAAGTTGGCAGAAAGGCTCATATGCAAACGAACATCTTACACTGACTCTGAGGTTCACGGATGCTATTGGGATCAATGGAAATATTGCTGCTTCATTTTCTGCTATGATTCCAAATTGTCTGTCAGCAGTAGCTAGGCTAATTGTGGGAGTTTTCTTCTCTGGTGATTTTTCTGGTTGGAAGTCCATCAGGAACACCACCGTGATCAACATTAATGTAGGTCTTAATACTCCTCCCCCTCCTCAATTTGAAGTGAAAAGGAAGTTGGAGTGCAGGATCAAGCCCTTAATTTGTTACTTACATTTGGTTTGAAGCTTAGTGTCCAAGGTCAAGCTAAAAGGGTAACGGAATAACTCAGGCCTGTGAACAACTCATCATGTTAGACAGAAAGCAATTGGGTCCAAGGCGCAGCATGTTGGAAGATTGCCACTTCCTTTCTCTTTCGGTACTGTTCTGCATTCTCACTCCTGTCAACAGTCTCTTCATCCCTTTCTGTGCGTAACTGGGCTTCCTTCCTGAAGGCTTCCCAAATTCAAACTGCACTTGCCAATAATTTTGTATTTGTGTTTGATACAAAAGTTTTCAAAGGAGCTTCACAGACACTAATCAGGGTAAAAATGCAGATCTAAAATCTGTCTTATTCTAATGTTTCCTTTGGAAACCATTTAATTTCTTACAAGCACACTTTGGCAGATGATGTGGCCCTTATAGTAATAAATCACAGGAACATAAGACACTTCACTGCAGCTGCAACATGGCTAGTTAGGATCCTATTCAAGAAAAAGGCTTAGGCAGTGTATTTTCTTTCCTATACTCTGCTGTACCATTTTACCCCCTTATAGATCAAGTGAAAAGACTCTCAGAATGCTCTTATAATTGTCTCCTTAGAATTATAATCTGCAAATGCTTTTTTTCTAAAAGATAAAAATACCCAAATCTTAATGGAGCCTTTTTAAATGGCACATCATTAACTCTCCAACCTCCTTCACGGTTTTGTAAATCTCTTTAATAAGGGTGAGAAGAAGCTTAGAGAGGTCTCTTTGATTAAAGGTTTGACCTGGAATTACTTTGAATTTGTATTATGGAGTCAGCAGGTTTACTGTGGTAGTCTTAACAGAGAATCTTTTGAAGTACTTTGCAGGTAGAGCTGTAAAGAGAATAAGTATTATATAAAACTTGCTAAAAACGCAGCAGAACCGGTTAAACATCAGGGCACTATGTTGAAAAGCCATATCCATAGAGCACTGGGAACAAGCTACCTTGCTAGTTTAAAGCCTGAATTTGCAAGTCTTGTGAGTGGAATTACATGGCAGCGTTTCAAGAAAAGGAGGCTGGATCCAGTGATCCATGAGGTCCCTTCAGCCCTATGCCCAGGGTTCCTGCAAGATTACAATCACTGAAAAAAAAACAGTTCTAAGAAATGACTAAATCAGCATGAAATATAGTCAGGACAGTGACTTTTACAGAACTTAATGTGCTCAGTGCTTCATCACCATGCGTGACGACTCAAAGGAGGTAACCAAGGACACAAAAACCTGTGAGGCCTTTTAACCCCACTAATTTTGAGTCTTATGGGTACAAGTTTCTTAGAAGGTGATGTTCCCCTCAAGGTCACCTAACTCTGCTAACAGATTTGCTGTATTTGTCAATGGTGGCCCAATGATTCTGATTAATGGAAATGCTTCTCTGTAGAATGGGTGGCTGTACGTCTCCCTGCTATAACTTTTTGTAGGATCTCTAAAGCTTAGGCAAAAATTTCAGTATGGGGCAGTGAGTCTACACTGGATTTATTGTGCCGGATTTATTTATTATTTATGGCTGACTTCAGGAGCATTTGGGAGCAGAACTGTCCAACATTTATAGTACTCATAATATGTCAGAGTCTCAGAAAGGTCAGATTTTCTTTGGCAATGTCCTTTTTCTTTAGTTTTTGCTTTCGTGGTTGGACATCTTAGGATGAATATACTGATAGCATTCCTATAACTGCCAACTAAGGGCAGGAAATTGCAGCTTACAGAAATCAGCATTGCAATATAGATAGCCTTTGCTTTGGAGAGTCTGGTTGCTAGGCCCATATGTCAAATGTCAGCATGATGGAGCATGCCTTGTATGTAGCCAAATTTGCAAGACCTGTAGCAGAGATCTATAATGTTGATAATACCATTATGAGGTCAACAAGGGAGGTCAACCTTAATTTCCCCTGCTTGCCCATTCTTCCTGGTTTTCATACTCTGCAGAAATGTAAACAGTGTATGTAGAGCTACAAGTGTGTGCACATTTGAGCTACCAATTCACTGCACTGTGACAGGTGATGGCATCTGAATTTCCCACAAAAGCAACAACATCTCAGCAGCAGTGATGGATTTTCAACCTTTCAGACAGGGTGTCAGGACTTTCCCTCCTAGCTGCACCCAGACCCTGCTGCTCTGCTTTTGCCAGGGTGTCAGGACATGTTCTTGGAGACATGCCTTGTGCTGGAGGTAGGCATGTGAAGCAGCCTGAGGGAGCGCTGGTACTCCTATTGTCTCTCCCACCTACCCGACCTACAGGATGTGCCATCCACAGCAGCTCTTCCCCCAGACACACAGGGCAGCTCCACACAGGCAATTTGCTGGGGGGAGAGGGAGGAGCTGCTGGTGGGGAGGAGGAAAAGAGGAGAGTGTGTTTTTCCTCTCCCAACTGCTAGAAGAGAAAGGCTGTTCAAAGAGGACCCAGATTTGGCGAAGGGAGGCAGGGAGGACCCCCAGAAGGATCAGGCAGAGCAGAGATGGTGAAAAATAGGACATGAAAGTGGCACTGCAGGAACCTCTTTTAGCCTTAAAGAAAAGTGAAAGGTCTTTGTGGCCCCTGAAGGAAAGCCTTTTCATTGGCTATGGGTAGGGTTTTTTGTCAGTTTTCAGGCAATGTTTAAAAATGAGATTTCTGTTGGTCTGATAAAATGTTCTTTACCCCCTGCAATGATAGCACAAAAGACATTGCAAGTGAATTATTAGGCTCTTGTGTATGACACGTCGCATCCTACCCCAGAATTTGGTGGCTGAATGTAGACAGATTTCTCTGAAAGGTGTTCAATGCTTTTAATCCCTCCTGAGGTTGATGACAGAGGAGGCTTCAGCTCTTATCAGAAGCCCTTAGCATTCTCTTAGAATAAGCCCCATTTCTACAGACTCTGGGGAAACTTGAGTGCTGATCTGTTTAGTCTGATTAGGTTTCAGCAAAGCTGAAATACTGTTGAGGGAAGCATTGCTGCAGGGTTGCTTGAACAAGAAAAATATCTAAGGTGATCCCAGAAGTAGCTGGTATTCAAAGCACAGGTCAGGTGGGTACACTCAAAACAATGGAACAGGGTAGAGGGCACAGTAGAGCACTAGCAGTGCTGCATTCAGAGAGCAGGGCTAGATGTACTGTAGGCTTCCTGCATGCCTCAGAGTTTTTGGATATTTGAAGTCTTGTTACTGTTCCTTTTGAAGAAAGATGGTAGCTATAACCTCCTTAAAGAGCAGTTCATCCTGGGTTTGATCCAGCTCCAATTAATATGATGCAAAAACACCCACAAACTTTTCTATTATAGTATAATATATTTATTATATATATAGATCTTCTATAAAGAAAGATGAGATCCTCAGTGTTGCTGAAATATGCAGTGCTACTTGTACATTGTCTTCACAGACATCAGCAAAAGCAGATGATCACATCTTGTTAGGAAAAATTCAATGTCTGGAGAAATGTGTTATGTGACTTATGCTCCACAGCCCTAAGATATTTCTTGTGTGGACCAGCCAAAGGCTGCTTGAGCCATCCTGTAGTCCTCAGCTGCCTGTGAGATCAGGCCTTTGTAAGAAGGAATACGTGGCCCCATGGGTATGACATTGCTGCAGGGCATTACAAGTGTATAGTGACAGACTAGGGCTAAGCATGGACTGCTTTTCCCAGGCTGCACATAGGGGAGTTTGCTTGTACTAAGCTTTCTCTCATTTTTGTTATGGAGTTTCAAAACATTAGCAGAGTATCTAAAGGCCTAGTGCTGAGGCAAGTCTGTCTCCTTTCCAGGTGAGGGGATTATTCAGTCCTTCCCTGTTTTAGGCACATAATTTTTTGGTCCTCTGAATCACCACCTCTGTTGGAAACTTTCACCTTGTATTCTCCTGGGGGGGAATACAAGTTCCTATCTTTGGATACTGCATTGAAAATCAAAGCAGGCTCTGTGTGTGCTCCTTCATGCACACAAAGCTGGAATAGGAAAAAGAAAAATATTACCTTCTATTCCTTGGAGCTCTGACATCTGTCTCCTATTCTCTGATTTTCATATTATGCCATTTCCTCATCTATTTTACTGGGTATGTAGGAGCCTTTATTGCTTCCAGTATTTAGATAGCATGAAAACTATTGCTTAAATGAATAGCTCCTGAAATCGTTGCCTTGCTGGGAATCGTTAATATGCCATATGGATTCAACTCATGTATTTGAGCTAATATTGCACCCAGAATTGCTAAAACTATTTCTTTTGTACCCTTAACCCTTTATTGGAAAGGAGAGGATGACTTTTTTTTTCTTTTAGTAGCTGAGGTTTCAAATGTATATATGCTGCAGTCATTTAAGATGTCACATTTGGGCATCTCCTTGCAGTGTTATATATTTATTCTCTCACCAAGGATCTCAGGATATTTTGCAAAGTTATTCTCAATTCAGATGTGAGGAAAAGGAGGCATAAGAAATGTCCAAGTGTCTCTTGCAGAGCTGAGAATAGAGCTGCCCTCTGGCTTGAGAAGAGCAAGCCTCTTCACTTCCCTGTGCTGGTGGTCCAGAAACCTGTGTTGCTAAGGAATAGGGCTCTCTCCAGCACTCAGAGGTCAGTGGGAAATTTAGCAGGAGCTGGCTGGAGTAGCTACTTTTGGGAGAGTTGGAAAAGGCTGAAATGAAAATGTGGAGTAAGGACAAGAGATTGCAGTTGATGGAGATTTGAAGGCAAGTGGCTGTAAGTGGTTGATGGTGCTCTCTCAGCCTACTGCAAATGAAGAATTAGACATACTAGCTTTAATCACCTTCCTCAAGCCTTTCTGATGTTTACCTGCTACATGCAAGGAAATAGTCATTCTGGCTCAGCTTACAAATGGTAGTTCATTAGGATATGGTAATTCGATTGCTTGTGATTGTCTTTCTTCACTCTCAGTATGTGAGAAAGAAGAGTATTCTAAATTGTAAGGGAAATAATACATCCTGATTTATGCCACCAAAAAAAATCCCAGAGGAAGATTAATTCCAAGAAACAGAAGTGTCTATTAACATAAATGACTGTTAGCTATAGTGAGCATTAAACTTAAACGTATCTATTCTCTCCATGTGGTGCCACAGTTTTTAGCGTAGAGGCTTGAGTGCTACATTAAGCCGAATGAGGAATAGTGGAAGCTTTATAGCTCAGCTAGGCATTGAAATGGTACCAGTTCAGAAAGCTTGACAGATGAGACAGGCTTGAGAAAAATGGGTGAATCAAAGCTGTAGTTAGAAAACCAACTCGGCCCCAATACACCCATTTCTCTTATGGTTTAGTAACGATACTTCTGTTGATTTACTTGCCTCACCTTGTCTCAGGAGATGAGATCTATAACAATGATAGAGAGCTCCCTTTTGAACTTATGTGAACTCATTCAACAAGGGGATTAAAATTGGATTTCGGCTTAGTAGCTCTCCTGTTGTCTAGCATCAGGAAGCGTGTTGCGAGCAGGACAGATATCTTGCCTGGTGTATGCCTGTGTGTCCTAAAGTATTAATGTGCTACATAGATGCCTCCCATTTTCAGGGCAGGGTTGCTCAGACTACAGCTTCAAGGCCTGTTGTGGCTCAGACTGACCCTCTGTGAGCTGTTCCCAGACTAAATGGGTTGTGCTGGTACCAGCCCGCTCCTGCTCTCTGCCTTCATTGTGTAACTCTGCCATCTCGGCCGTGGGAGGACAGCACTGTGCATTTGCAGTCACCGTTCTGCGTCCTGGCAGGCAGCCACAGTATTTGCGCTTGTCTGCACTACTTCAGCTCTGCAGTAAGCCCAGCACGTTTTCCTCGGCTGAAGAAGCTACTCTTCTGCACTTGCAGAGCAAAGCATGTTTGCTTAGGAGGTATCAGGGCTGTCTATATGTACTGTCAGCCCATCATGGTGGGAGGCAATGTTGCTGTGGTCTTTGGCCCTTCTTAGGCTGAAGCTGGGTAACTGACCCAGCTAACCAAAGGTGGGGTAGTTGTGTCCATGCTGCAAGGTGGAGCATCCTTGCAAGGGGGCTTTGCATGCTGGGCTCTCTTCCCTCCATTTACATTGCTCTGGCACATTGTGCTCACACTGGGTTGATGAATACTTGGCATCAGGTATGTGGAGTTATTGACTGCAACTCAGTACTATCAGTAGTGTTAAAGGAAATGGGAAAAGCAACAAAAATATTTGAGATAAGCAGATGCAATAATGCAACACTAATCTAGACAGTGCCAAAAGAAGTGGTGACTTCTACAGTTAGCCAACCTCCATTTTTAAGGGGAAGGGAGTCAAAGTGTTGTGCAGATCTGTTCTGAAAAGGATGCTGGAGAGGCAAGGATACAAAGATGTCTGTAGTAGGAATTTAAGGCCTGGTAGAAAAATCTAGAACCTACTGCAGCTATTTAACAGGCAGATGTTGGAGGAAACTGAGAGCTAAGACTGTTTCTGATCTGATGAAATAGATCCTTCTTTCAGGGTTATCTTTGTGGAGGCAAGTGGGGCAGTGACTGCTTCTTCCTTTGGCTGCTGCAAAATCTTCAGCTAGATGGTTAGTTGAGTAGTTTCTCCTACTGCCCCACCTCCCTCCTGTTCCCTTGCCCACTTCCCATGTCCTGTGTCACCTGTGTCTGCCTCTGCTGAGCCCATCATGGAGGCCAGCAGACACTTGATCAAGCTTCATGTAAAAATGATCAGCAAATCTCTACAGTCTTACTTGTCCACATATCTAAGACTTATTTTTTCAAGCATCTCTGCTTACAGACACACATGAAATATATCGCTTCTGGAGGAAGCTTTGTGCCTTTATGGCAGAGGAACTTGCTGCTTTACTTTTGGAAGTGAGGACATCAAGTCCCTCACACTCATCTGCACTGTTTGAGGCTCCAGCTCCAGAGCACGGCAATGATGCATTTTCCAAACTGATAAGATACAAAGAGAGCTGAAATAAATGGGCTTATCGCATTGCCTCATTCAGAGCTACAAGAGGAGAAAGGCAGGAGCTGGCAAAAATAGAGCAAAATTACCTGATTTCAGTTTACTGCCTTTGGAGACTTGAAAAACATTGGTTGCAGAAGAGAAAGTTGAAGCTTGATTTATTTTTTAGCTTCCTTCCTGCTGCAAATGTTTTTCTTCATAAGCATATGTGTCTCCTCACTCATTGTGCCCTGGGCTCAGGCGTGCTGGAAGCATTCCTCAGAGGGGCAGGCTAGCCCGGATGGAGGAGGGTGTCTTGGGCTTGGTTTGTTCTAGAGATACAGCTCAATGGGCATGAGAGATGCATGGCTTACCACTGCTGCACTTTGTGCGGTCCATCTGGTTCATGTGAAGCTTGTGTGGTAGTAAGGGTGGAAAGGGTTCATCAGACTCTTCCTCTGAAGTTACCATGTGTGGTGTTGCCATGAAGGCCGAGCCAGCGTGTACATGTATCATCATGTTAACATTGCATAATAAATTTGGCAATGATGAAAGATGCTGGATTGAGCTCCCTTGAGATGAAAATCCCCTCAGAGGTTTCCCTGCTCCCCTTCACACTTGTGTCTCAGCACTGAGCTGGAGGGACCATCTCTTAGTATTAGTGTAGAACAGGTTGCCCAGAGAAGTTCTGGATGCTCTGTACCTGGAGGTGTTCAAGGCCAGGCTGGATGGGGCGCTGAGCAACCTGGTCTAGTGGAAGGTGTCCGTGCCTATGGCAGGGGGCTTGAACTAGATGATCTTTAAGGTCCCTTCCGACCCAAACCATTCTATGGTTACCTCAGTTGTCAATCCTGGACCAAATAAGAGTCCTGATTTTTTTTTTTTTTAATTTTACTTGAAGTGTCCTTTGTCTTCATATAAAATACATGTGAGAATAGCCCTTGAAGTGTGTTGAAAGGTAACTATTGTTGAAGCATCGTATCTTGGAAAATAAATATTTCTAACAGCCTGTTCAGAAAGGAATAGTCTTTTACTCTATCTGCCAAAGATCTTAGCTCCAGCCCTTGCTTGTTTGTTACTGTTGGAACACTGGATAAAAATAGGTAAAAGCTCAGATCATTTGGTAGTTGAACTTCATCCTGATAGGAAAAAGACTAGATGAGGCTGCAGCACAGCTGCAGAAGAGGTAGCAGTTTCCCTATTGGAAAGCATCTCAAAGCAGGATGCAGGCGTTCACCACAGCTGGCAGAACTTAAGGAACAGAAGTTCCTTGGCTTGAAGGTGGTCACTATAGTACTGAAACATAAAAAAGTATGGTAGAAACCAGTCTGGCCAAACAGTGTATTGGTGAAGCCATTCCATGTATCATCCTTGGTACCATTCATCCAAAGGCTGGCAGTTCTTTGCAATGGCTGTAGCTGATTCTGAGACTTGTTTGTTTCTGATTCTCTCCACTGGAGGATGAAGTAGGTATGTGGCAGAGTTGCTACTCAATCTGCTTTTAGATAGACTTAGAAACTGAAGAAAATGAAACTTTTCCTTAAATTGAGGTGGAAAAGCTAATGTGCTGGGAGATTGCTCACTAAAGCTGAGTTGCTTTCCATCTGACAGAGTGGTCAGTAGACTGCTATCTTGATTGCATTTGTTTTTAAGCAAATATCTTTCTGAAGGGGGAAAGTAAGATAACAGCTAGCCAGTTTCACCTCAGTAAAAAGGGTGCTGCTCTTTCCTAAGCTTGCAGTCAACACTATCTCTTATTTGGAGCCGGCCCCAAAGGCTGGATTAGTACACCGTTACAAGCCTTTACAACATACAGGCAAAGCAGACCCCTGAGGAGCTGACTGTTTTGGGAGAGAAAGAAATGTCTGAAAGCTTTATCCTTTGTTAAGGTATGGGTTAGTCTACTGCCTGTCATATTTTAACTCCAGTTCCCTTCAAGCACACATCTAAACTCTTGCCAGTAAGAGATCTTGTAAGCCATTTCCTTGACTGCTTGATACCTGCTGTTGGAAGACTGGTGCATTAAATTACACTGGAAGACTAGCAGCATGATACAGAATAAACTGCAGTGCTGTATGCGTATGGCTCTTGGCACAATACTACTTTTGGTCTGAGAGGAGGATTCCCACAAAGTAAATTAAAAAAATGCACAAAATTTCCCTATTCAGAGCATTTATTCTACCTCCGTCAGCTCTGCAGCACTTTCTAAAAGACCTCAAACCAGATCTGTTCATGACACAGCTGAACAAAAGCAACCGGGGGGAGATCTTTTGTTAAAGAAAACACTGGCTGTGTTAAGCCTTTGCTTTAGTGCTTGACTGCAGAATAGATAAAAGGTTTGGGAGTAAAAGGAGAAAGGTTTTCTCATTTGTCTGCTTTTTCCTGTATGATCACTAGAGGCAGAAGTGTGTGCCAGATCCACCTTCAGCACGGTGAGGCACAAACAGCGCTAGTTTAAACTCCTAGTTAGCATGGCTGTCCCTTCTGAAGGAGAAGATGACTATACTGCTGTATTGCAGGAAGGGAAGAACTCCTCCTGCCCTGAAGGACTGGTGCTACTCCTCTCATTTCCTAATCATGCAATTAGAAAGAGCTAGTATTGGACTATAGTCCCTGAGCCTGGCCTCTTCTACATCTTGAAATGATGGCTTGGAAGTAGAAAGGACCAGGGCTGGTTTTCTCGCTTGTCGTAAGACACTTCTCTTACTTCTAGAGGCTGAGTTGCAAGTTGCATGGATAGAGGGGCTGTGGGTTACAAAGGATGACTGTATTAGTAGGGCTGTACAGGAGTTTGGCAAACAGCTCCTACAGCAATTAACCCAGGCCTCTGCTGGCTCCCACTGGTTTGGTTTGCTCTGGGTGGGTTGGGGTGCTGGTGGATATTATCTCTGCTCATAAGACACAATGGAGCACAGTATCCCATTTTAAGAACAAAAGTCCTATTTTTGTAAGTATAGCTAATGGACTGAATGTTTCATGTAGAGCCCACACAGGTCACTCAGTGAAGCTGAAACAACATCATGAGCCTTAACCCTTAACAGCTTCCTGGTTTAATAGTGGGCCTGGAAATAAAAATCTGTCTTTTTGAGTTCTAGTGAGTGCCAGGCTGCATGCTGTGTGCTCTTGCAGCACCCCAGTACCAGACCAAGTGCTCTTTGGCAATGGGACGGGGTGTTAGGCAGTGAAAAGGATGGGTAGGAAACCTCTTTTGGCCCTTGCTTCCTTTCTTCTTGTCAGATCAAACAAGTGACCCTGAGGCTTGGGAACACTGTACAGAAAATAGCAGGTGTGTATGGGTCAAGCCTAACTATTCTAGATGAAGTAGGGACTATCATGTTTGACTTAATCTTTCTTTCTTTCTTTCTTTCTTTCTTTCTTTCTTTCTTTCTTTCTTTCTTTCTTTCTTTCTTTCTTTCTTTCTTTCTTTCTTTCTTTCTTTCTTTCTTTCTTTCTTTCTTTCTTTCTTTCTTTCTTTCTTTCTTTCTTTCTTTCTTTCTTTCTTTCTTTCTTTCTTTCTTTCTTTTTTCTTTCTTTCCTTCTTTCCTGCTTTCCTTCTTTCCTTCTCTCTTTCTCCCTCCCTCCCTCCCTTCCTTCCTTCCTTCCTTCCTTCCTTCCTTCCTTCCTTCTTTCCTTCCCTCCTTACTTCCTTCCTTTTTCTCCCACAGACGTGTTATTTTGTTTCGACTCCAGTTATAGTCACATCTGTTTCTGAGCAGAGATGTTTGTTTTTATAGCTGGGAGCTGAGGCTTTTTGTAGAAGATGAGTTATAAAGTGCTTAATTAGGAGGGTGGAGAGCAGATTGAAATGAAACCTACACCTTCCCAGTGAGAGTGACATTGTGCTTCTCAGCTGTAGAGGCTGTATTGATTAATTCATGCCGCCTTGAAATGCTATTGTGATAGTTACCTTAGCTCTAGCAAATGGTGTTTTTATCATGAAGTGGAAAGGGTTTGAAATAATGAGACACAAAAATAATCACTGTGGTGGAGCAATAGAAAACTCCATCTTCTTAAAAAATGTACAAAGCGTCTTTGTGTTGGCCAGTGCAATGGCAGAGTAGCACATCACAGTGACTGCTCTGCTTTCTTCCATCTGGGATGATGGGGAGAAGGCAATCTCTGAAATGAAAATGAGAACACAGTGAGGGTACTTAAACTACTCCAGACTCGATCAATGTGATGAGTAAGCTTAGACAACAAGCAGTATATCAGAAAAGAATACAGATTATGCTCAGCTTGAAGAGGGGTGAAAAGGGAGCCCTCGCTTGTGCCCCAGAAAAACACACCAAAATCAAACCCAAAAAAACTGTTGGGCTATTTCTTGGTTATTTTGAAAGCAAGAAATCTAGCATGCAGCTAGCTCTAATGGGCTGTTTTCTAAGAGGAAGGAAACCAAATCTCTTAATAGTAGTGGATTAGTGCCATGGGCATCTCTATCTTGTGGCATATTCATTCTAGGAAGAAAATGGGATGAGGGGAACAGGAAGAAGACTCTTGTCCTTGAAAATATTCTGCTTGTCTATATAAAATAAGTTTGTGATTGAAAATATTTATTTGAACTGAATGCAAGAGAGGATCAGAACTATTGTATCACACCCTGTGAATGAAGGGGGTGAAGGAAGGGTATGTAGGTACAAAGATTTCATTGCCTTTGAAACAGCATTTCCTATTGCAGCAGAAATCGTCAGCTGCTAGCCAGAATTCTTATTTGCTTTTATATAAAACAGACAAAAAAAATTCTCTACCAATTTAATGGTTTTCAACGTTTATGTATCATTCTCTATTTCATACCCACCAAGTACTTCTATAAGCTCCTAGTAACTTCAGCTGGCAAAACACCAAAAAGTAGTTAATAATGTTTGCTCCTTACACATGGGATGGTCTCAAGCCCAGTTAATTTTGAATTGTAATCCTCAGAGCTGTTGCCTTCTTACAATTCCAGTTGAAGACAAAGGTAGCTGGAGGAGCTTCTTGTAAGAGAGGATAGAACCGGATTAGGTTGGGTATGGGGCTGTGCTGACACAGGTACAGCCTTCAGCAGTGGAGTTACTGAGCTGAGAGCTGGGGTAGGAGACTGCCTCTGTCTGCACCTGCATTTTCCAGAAAGCCCTAAATGACTTGCCAGGAATAGAAACCATGTCGGTGCAGCGGTAATGATCTTTCTGCTCTCTGCGTGTATTTTTGAGAGGAATACATACTAAAACTAATCTAGTAGCCATAAAAATCAGTAAAAATTACCCTGCTTGAAATAAAAATGTCAGACCCACTTGTGATAATTTAAGAGGAAAAAGTCATCATGTGCTGCATTAGAGATGAGGCCTGTGCAGAAGAGATTTTTAGGAGATTCTCTGTGTTCTCTCTCAGTGCAGCACTGATGGCTACTCTGGAGCACAGCTATTTAAAATAAAAGTTTGATGACTTCATTAAACTGCAAATTTCTTGAATACAAAGTGTAGTCCAGAGAGAAGGTTTTTTTTAGTATACTCTTAAAAAGTCAACAGTCCATTCCTTCCTGATGTATATCCTTGACTGTGGGAACAAATGGTGCTATAAGTAGTCTGAGTCCCATCCTTCTTCAAAGAGGCAAAATATTTCTCTAATTAAAAAAAAAAAAAAGGGATTTTTTTGCTAAACTTTTCTGTGTAACCTGAACTAGAGAACTGTGGATTTGGGTCCCAATGTAATATGGATGCAATTGCAAAAATCAATGCATAAAACAGAGCCCAGACGAGAATTATATTTAACAAGAGACAGAAAATCAAAACAGGTTCCAAACAAATTAGAAGTTAAGACTGCAGCAGCTTGAGTTGAGTTTGCCTTACGGGGAAAGCTTATTAATGTAACTAAGGTGATTTTTTTTTTTTCCAGAGCTCCCCATCAGTAGTATTTGCCCATGTCACATCTCTGTTCTGTGACTTAATATAGCGATATGGGTAGCAGATCAACAACGGTAAAATGACAAGAAGATAATTAAAGCTTTACTTTACAACATGTTGGAACTTTAAAGATATTGGAAGTTGCTGATACAAATTCTGAGCATCTGAGCTGTAGCAATATCACAGAATAGAAGCAATATAGCATTTAGTCTAGAGAAATATCCTGTATTTCCCAGATCTAATAAAGTATATTGTATCCTTAATTTGTTTTAGAAAAAGATCCAAGTGCTTTGCATTTGTTTAGCCTAATCCAATGTTAATCATTGCTAAAATGAAAGGGCTCTATCTTGCATGTCACCCAGAGAAAGATCTACCAAATATGTAGCTTTTGGAAGAGAATTGTTACTTGCGTTTATAATAGTAGCCAAAACAACGAGAAGACCACCCTCTTTCATATAGGTTCACGTAGTTTAAAAAGCACTGGAAGTCTTATAGCTATTCACTAGCTAAAATATTTGTAGGAAGAGAAGGTTCAGGGGAGACCTCATTGCTGTCTGCAACTGCCTGACCAGATAACATAGAGGAGACAGAACCAAAATCTTCTCATAGGTGCACAGGGACGGGGTGGGAGGCAGTGGCTGCAAAGCTGGAACATAGGACATTCTGGTTAATTATAAGGAAAATCTTTTTTTTTACTGCAATGGTGCCTAGAAAGGTTGTGGGATCTCTGTCCTTGGAGGTGTTCAAGCCTCAGCTGGACGGGTCCCTGGGCAACCTGCTCTAATTCACCCTGCTCTGAGCAGGACCTCAGGAGGACCCTTCCAACTCAAATTATTCTGTGACAATATAATTTTTGAGACTGGAACTGGGCCTTTAACTCTTGAACTAACGTTTATTATCTCTAGTAGTGCTAATATAATCTCTTGACCCTCTGTAGCAGCTGAAATGACTTGAAGGCATTTGACTTGACAGCATGTATAGCAAAATCATTTGCACCTGGGTCAGTGTGTGTCAGGCAGTTTTTTCATGGAGTCTGGAAGTAAAGAAACAACCATGGGATTGTTTCTGTATTTCCCAATGTCAACATAGTTGAAAATAATGGGAGTTAGAATGCTGACTTGTGGTGCTGAAAAATGATAGTTGCAAAGATAAACCTGTTCTAATTAAAAAAAAAAAAAGTAAAAAAAGAAACTAATTCAGGATATGGCAGCATGATATGAAGTTGCTTATATGTTAATGTTATGGTAAGAGTAAGAACAACTATGTAACAGATTGTCAGTGGAATATATTTTACCCTGACGTTGGATTCCAAAACAGATCCAGGTGTTTCCCCAGTGCTTTCCTTCAGGTAACCTGTGTTGTAATGGCAAGTGTTTTAGGGACTGCTCTGTTCCTACGCCGAGTTCTGCTGCTCACCTTCCTGATCCTATACCATTTCTGGGTGCTAGTATCAATTACTGAGGAGCACATGCTTTTTTATCTTTACTGAATGTCCTGGTTTGAGGCACTGGCTGGGATTTTTTCTGTCTGAAGCAGGTGAAGGAGCTCCTACAAGATCAGCTGGTTATTACTGCTGTCCAGCAGTCCATTAAATGCTCTGGGTACCTGAGGTCCATTTGGATGGATAGTTTAGAATGTATTTAGTGCACTTAAGCACTACTGCCCCTTTTCTTCCTTGAGTTACTGCAGCATTCTTTAAACCCCCTCTTTGTTTCATTCATCTTGCAAAGGAAAATGTTTAATGAGCCCCCCTCGTGATTTGCCAACTGTTTGTCTGGCTGCAAACTGTCATTTCCAAGAGGATATATTAATGGTGCTGTAATCTCTTGATCATTTTAATATTAATGCATGTATGTGCTGTTTCTGCCTCATTCCCACATAATTACAAGCCTGTGTTTGGCAAATGAGGATATGTTTGCTTTCTTGATTAAGAAGGTTCTAAGAAATTTTTGCATGCTTGGTAGCACGTAACTTATGAAAAGAACTGGTTTAGAAGATAAGCCCAGCAGCACAGATTCTTAGCATTTCCTGAATACTTTCCTCTGATGGGCAGAAAGCAGGTTGTGAATGCTAATGAAATCAGCTTTGCATTACCCCAGTGAAGTAGCTGTGCATTATTCCTATGAGAAGGTGGAGGCTCAGCATGATTAAGTGGCAATTCTGGATTCATATGGCTGCTGGGATTCCAGCATTTGCTCAGGTGTTGGCATTCAGCACTAGACCCAAGGGCCAAAGCGGGATCCAGTACAGTGGCTTGGTAAAGTGGTATTTTTTTCTCTTCTGGAAACTGCTATTTTGTGTCCTACAAGCTAAACTTTTGTTTAAACTGAAATGTCTCTGCTCTTTATGGTTGGGAAGTTAATATTCAAAACATGAACTGCATGTAATCAATACCTTATTCCTGCAGTCAGCCTGATACGATAAATATTAAAGAGAAATGGACTGCAGGTGTTTCTCCCATGATGAGTTTGTTCAAAAGTTTGTCATGAAGACTTGAATGGTACCAATGAACTGTTTCTCCTCCAGTCAAATGGGACAAGAAGGGAGCAGGGTGGGCGCATTAATGTGCTAGAAGAGACTGTACACATCACATCTTCTTGCATCAGAGGGAATGGATCTTGGGTTTTACGTGAATCCTCATTTCTTCCCACTCTGATCTCTGTCTGGGTCACAAAGGGCAGAGCTGTCCCTTAGAGCTGATCAGTGGTGCCCCATCATTCAAATTCACCTGGTGGAGGCCATGATTTAGTGGTATTTTTTTCTGATGAGCCTTCCAATGTCCTTTCATAGCTCTCGCATTGTCAGGATTGCATGTTTCAGACTAGCTTCTTCTACTGTAGCATTTAAAAGGAGCCACCTTTGTATATTCTGTCTTATTGTATACTGCTGATTATCTTTTACTAAAGTTGTTTTTGTAGCTATTGTAGTTTTACTTCTATAATATTATAATAATATTTGTCTTTATGGTCTTCAGAATTTTTAAGTTTCTCTGGAGGAACCGGCAAAGTTGGAAAGAGTTGGCTATAGAGGGCCCAAGGCCTTTCTTGATGTACTCATGCACTCCAATATTTAAACTGAAATAAAGTCAGTGAATCTGGTCAGGCAGCTTTGTTGACATATGGGGATGGCAATATATACAGGGATCTGTTGGCTAGGTCCATGTTCAGTTCAGGAAAGCTGCTGAGATGGTCCACTGGGTGAAATGAAGTCGCTCTCTTGGAATCAGTGGTGCTGCAGCTGCTTTACTAGTGCTGAATCACAGCTTCAGAGCTGATACTCCTTTATATTCTATCCTGCAGAGAACGGCGTAAATTAGAGCCTGTGCAAGGAGGCCGATAAGCAGTTTAATGTAGTGGTTCATAAGTACTCCTGATTTCCATGATCCTTCCAGGATCTAATTCTTTAAGCACCTGTGTCAGTGAAATTACTATTAACTCTCAGTTCACTGGCAGCATTGCTGTACCTACTAACAGGGCTGTAGCAGCAGAGAGGTACTTGTGATCTCAGGTAGTTTTGAGCGGACAGAAGCAATCAGCTGAAGGAGAGGCTGGATTGTAATGCAAAATGGTCTGTTGTGTGCTAAGCCTGGTGTGAGAAATGAAAGCATACTGAAAAGAACCAGCATGCCAGCAAGCAGCAACAGGGGTGTGTCTAATGCTGGATGGCCTCCTGTGGGACAAGAAGAGACAGCAGATGGTTTCTTTCATTTGGTGCTGTTGTCCCCTGTGTTGACAGCAGGGTCCCCACAATCAAAAATCTGAACTTGAGATAATTCCTGATGCTTTGGGAATGATTTCTGTTTACCCAGAGAAGGGGAGAGCAAGCAACTTTTGTCAGAGTTAATAAAGTAGCTGTCTGAGATTGTGGAGCAGAGATGACTGGGTTATTGCGGTAGCGCTCTGCAGTTCCTTGTCTCAGGATGTGAGTGCAGGTAGAGATCAGAGCCTGTGGCCCAGTAACTGGCAGGCCAACTTCATCCACCCTGGATCTTGGGTTTCCAGGTGGCTGCACACTACTCCACTGCCCTTCCACCTCACCAAGTCCAGTAGCTTTTGCATGAAACTGTGCCCGGAGCAGTCTGTCAATTACAGTTCATCTCAAAATGTTATTAATAGGCAAGCATGTGCTTGTGTGTGTGTGTGCTGGGAATATAACTGGGAAAACAGCCCAACACCAGCTTTTGATTTAGGCTTGGGGATGTACAAGCCTCCACAGATGTGCTTTTTGTGATGGATAAGCAGTGAGATGCATTTATATGGCAACTATTATGGTACGTGACAGAGACAGTACTAAATTTTTTCCTTGGAAGGCAGCAAGCTCTAAGTTGCACTGAAAGAGCTGGGAAACTTATGAATAATCTTCTATGGACATGAATTTGCTTGTGGTGTAAGCCTCTCCTCCCGTTGCCTGGTCTGCTGACCTTAAAATTTTAGGTCAGTTTCTGAAGCCTCAACTAATGAGGACATGTGCACACACAAGCATTTGACAGAAATTGGGTCATGTCAGTCTTCTCACTACTGTAAAAAAATACCTGAGTAGTACTAGTGAAAACTCCCTTTTTTTTTTTTTTTTTTTGGTGGCAGAATGGAGGCAAAGAGTACTTTGCTGTCTTAACAGCCTCACCACTGGCAGAATCAGTTATAATGGAAAGTTATTGCAGCGTGAAGATCAGAGCAAAGACTCTGACAGAGTGCAGCTGGTCCAAATCAGCCTTGATTAATCCATCATCTATGACTGAAAATTGGTGGTGTAAAGTTGTCAAGGTCACTGCATACAGGACAAGGCTGATGGTGGTTATTCCTTGAGGGGCTGGGCTTTCACCCACATTTACACCAAGCCCTAAATGAATAATACGTCAAAAATGAAGGGAGACAGTGGTGCTTAGCAAAGGCTTATTCCCTTCTTTCTGAATTTCTTGGCATTAGATCCTCAAGAAGGCAGATACTGGACAAGCTACTACTTTATTAACCCTGGAGGAGCCTGTGTCTTCAGGTGTATTTGATTTCTGTTACTGAAGTGCCACAGGTACCTTAAATTCTGCTGCTTGGCTCAGAGAGGGATAAATCTTTCTTTCCTTTGTCCCAAGTAACCTGATGCTAGAAGATCCTCCTTGGAGCAGTGTGTTTGAGTTTCCTCAGGCAAGAAGGGATATGAGCCTGGGACTTCCTGTGTACTTGATCCCAGGGTTAGATAAGGTTCTTTATAGCACAGCTTAAAAACAGCACCTTCCTGGTGAATCTGTAATCGCTATTTGCTGACAAGGTCAACAGCTTTTGTGTGTCAGTGGAAAACATGTTGCAGGTAGCAACAATAGCTGGGGGAAAGGTATTGGTTAGCACAGAGAAGAAAAAAACAACTAGGGGTGCTGGTTCAAAGAGACTTCATTTCTGTTCAAAAAGTTCAGGAGACTTTTCAAGGTATGTTGGGATGTGCATCTCTGCAGCTGAAAGAGAGAACACTCTGGAGAAATGGGCTTTCTGTGCTCTCAGCACTTCCTGCTGTCGACCTTAAGAGGCTCCTGTTGTGTTCTTGGGAATTCCCATTAATTACCACTGGAGTCAGGTCCATAACAATAGAGAGCCCTGAACATCACAAATAACTAATAAACCACAGAAGGAAGAACATGGGAGGCGGTGGTAGTGTTATTTTTTTGGGGAAGGCTCCATACTGAGTAGTGACACTGGTCCTGGTGTGCCTTAAGAGCAATTGGGTTATGTTTCAGCCAAAGCCTTATAAAGGGCTCCATGATTAGTGAATGGGACTTTGTGGTTCTCCTTCTGTGCTGCACTGCAGTGTTTGTATGGTGCATAGGGATCCTGGGAGCATAACTCAGATGCCACACACTCCTTCACAAGGCAAAACAACACTAAAACATGGAGAGCTACAAAACTCCGTTGAGGCATTTTGTGGTGGCAGCTTTCACTTCTTTCAAATTGGTACACTTCAAGACTGTGTTGAACGAACATAGGATTGTAATTAGTTAAGCCCTGTTTTTCTGATAACTAGTTAAACTTTAATATCCTGAAAAGCATGCTATTTTTCTATCAAAAAGGAAGGTTTATGGTCCGTGTTTCTATAGAACCACATCCTTAAGGAGAAATGGTCTGTTACATAGAATAAATCTCCTGAATGATTTTCAAGTACTTATTTGCTTTAATACAATCATTAGTACCGCAATTACTTATAAAGAAAAATGCCAACTAACCAGAAAAATGCTTTGCAGGTCTTGAGCTGTTCATATGTATGATGCTACTATGTATTTTATAAGCAAGGAGATCCTTCTGTATTTATTTTGAAAGCTGGTATCACGTTGATAAGATGAAAGTTTCCTTAGAGCAACAGTTTAGGATGGACACATCCTACTGAACTTGTACTTGCTATTTTCTGGCAGAGCCAATAACTTTCATATCTCAATAGAATACTGAAAGTTTGCAAAACTATACTATCCAAATACAGCTGCAAATATATCACCCCCTACCTCTGTTCCACCCGCACATTGTAAATAGCTAAGGGAGGAAAACATCTACTGCTGAACAAGACTGCTCCTAAATGATAGATATCAATAATTTAACCAATTATAATTTATTTATTCCTTCATTACTCATTGCACTATGGCTAAAATGAATGTTTTTGTGTTGAATGCTCTTTTCTAGCAGTATCACCATAAGGAGAAGTTCCTTTTTTTTTTTTTATTTCTGCAGATTCAGTGCATCTACAGGCAACAATTTATCACAGCAGAATGAACTAGTGTAGGCAAAGAATGACAGGCTGAGAATTAGTCTGCTTACAAAAAACATGGGCAGACTATCTCTGGAGCATTCAGGACACAGGGGAAAAATGTGCTTTTAGTTAGATAAGTAATTACTCACACTGACCATCAGGAGTTTTGTTGTGCATTATTTTTCTTTTTAATCTATAAAATAGCTGACTTAAGGTTTGTACCTAATTCTGAGGAGAACTTGTATAGTTTGCATAATTCGCCTTGAAAGTGGCTACTGAGCTCAAAAATGTGCCATTGTAACAATTGCTGTCAAGGAGGGGCAATGTGGCTTTGAAGAAGCTTCTGTACCCATTCAACAGTCTGTTCGTTTCAGCTTAGTACTCAGTAAAATCTAATTTGGTTTGTGTCAGAAGCTAGATACTTTAACACAAAAGGAGCCTGAAGATAAAGTTTTGTTCAGGTTTCCTGGTGGACAACAGGATGACCATGAGCCAGCAATGTGCCCTGACGGCCAAGAAGGCAAATGGCATCCTGGGGTGCATCAAGAAGAGCGTGGAGCAGGTCGAGGGAGATTATCCTCCCCCTCTACTCTGCCCTGGTGAGGCCGCATCTGGAGTATTGTGTCCAGTTCTGAGCTCCCCGGTTCAAGAAAGACAGGGATCTGCTGGAGGGGGTCCAGCTTGGGTCTCTCTAATCTAGAGAAAAGAAGATTGAGGGGGGATCTTATTAATGCTGACAAATAGTTAAAGGGAGGGTGCCAGGGGGATGGGAACAGTCTTTTTTCAGGGGGGCCCAGTGATAGAACAAGAGGGAGTGGGCACAACCTTGAACATAGGAAGTTCCATCTAAACATGAGGAGGAACTTTGAGGGGGGCAGAGCACTGGCACAGGCTGCCCAGAGAGGGGGTGGAGGCTCCCACTCTGGAGACATTCAAAACCCGCCTGGATGCTATCCTGTGCAACCTGTTGTAGGTGACCCTGCTCTGGCAGGGGGGGTGGACTAGATGATCTCCAGAGGTCCCTTCCAACCCTGACAATTCTGTGATTCTATGATTCTGTGTGATAACCTGTTGTAGTAATGTTACATAAATGCAACACAAAGCACAGGCCCTGCTGTTCATATATTAACTAATGCTGTCGTAAAATACCTTGGGTTGGGAGGGACCTCTGGGGGTCATCTTCAGAGATGCCCTGCTTGAAGCAGGGCCAGCTTGGATCAGGCTGCTCAGAGTTTTGTCTAGATGAGTTTTAAATATCTCAAAGGATAAAACTTCCCCACCCACCTAGCCCCTGTTCTGGTGTTTGATCACCTACATGGTGGAAAAAAAAAAATCATGCAAATATCTAATCAGAATTTCAAGCACTGGTCTCAATTTGGTGTTGTCTGCAAACTTGCTGAGAATGTTGTCCAGATAATTTAAAAAAGACTTTAAATAGCATTGGCTCTAATATATGTCTCTGAGGGATGTTACTAGTGGCACCACTTGGACTTGGTGCCATTGATCCCAAGATTGGCGTTTTTCACTTAAGCCAGTTACGCTATGTTTATAGGATTACAGTAGTAGCTGATGATTTATACATCTCACCATGTTGTGCATAGCGTGCTGGGATGTGCTTCCTCTCTTCTTGGCTATCATCCCCCATTCCCTCCCCATCTAAAAAAGAAAAGCAAATGAAGTGTTGTGACAAGTGTGCCACTTACGAGCCACACAATCATAACTGATGCTGATATATCTCGGGGAGCAGCCTCTGGAGTTCAGTAGTGTTGGCCTGAAGGGCTCTTTTTCTTTTTTTCCCTCTTTTGGAGAGCACCCATGGGAACATGCCATTCTGTGCATTGGGAGCAGCAGATCCTCAGCACTTCCAGCTTTCATGGGTTTGGGAGTAAAGTGTCACTAGGCTGCTTTGTTGCGTGTATGGCACCAGTGGGTCGAGGTGAGTGTTGGACAGGTGCGAGGCAGGCAGCATGCCCAGAATATCTGCAGTAATACCCACCATAGCTCTCGTTGTTTTGACTCATTGCCTTGACTGCCTCCTGCCTGAGTTCAACTACTGATGCTGGCCCTAGGGCCACTGTTGGTTATAGAGCTGAGTGTGGGAATAATTTGTATGAGCAATAATGTACTTTAATTCCAAATGAGCGGAGGTTACTTAGCTCCTGTTAATGTGAAGCATAACTTTGAATACCAGGTGCCCTACGCCGGTGGTGAGTAAACAAGGTAGATGTCAGGTAGCAGCGAAAGCACGCTGCTTTGTAAGGGCAGGTGAGCTGGGAGCCATGTGGGGGATGCTGAGCCAGGCAGAGCAGTGACCTCCCTGAGCTTGCAAACATTTCCTGAACCTGGCGCCAGAGGCCCCAGCCAGGACCTCTCCCAGATCTTTCCATTGCTGTGGCTCTTCCCAGCAGCTGGATCACAGGTCACCACTGTGCCAGGTCAGAGCAGGCCTTGAGCAGCCAAACCCTGCCAGGGAAAGGTTGCAGCGCATCCTGGTGCACTTGGACCCTTGCATTATAGTAGGATTTAGGAATCTCTTTAATTTAATTTCTACATCTGTGTCCTGGTTTGAAGTACAACAGAACTGATTTTCTTTGCAGTGATTTTACTTTTTAGTTAAGTCTCCTCTAACAATCTGATACCCTGTAGGTGCTACTGAAGACTAACAGTAAGGCTTGTTATTTTATAGTGTGGAGTGTTTTTCTTATAGTTGATAAAGGGAATTAGGACTTGAAATTTAATGTGCTTTGTCTAGCAACTTAATCAGCTGTGAGACTGGCTGTGCAAACAGATCATAGGCTGTTAATGAAGATTCCTCTGATACGTGTAAGACCTGAGGTATACTGACAGCAGGCAGAAATGAAAGGAAAATTCGTGTATTTCAGCTACAGACTTGACAGAAGGTGAATTAGAGAGCAGTAAAGTCAGCCTAAGTGTGATGTCTAGACTATATTATATTATGGGAACCTTATTTCCAGATTAATATAATGCAAAAGAAAGGGGAAAGTATTTACAAATCACGAGACTCAAATCCATATCCTTGTCTCCCTGACTGAGAGCAGGACCATCTGTTTCTAGCTAGCGTTTGCAAGTGTCAGCTTTTATAGCATTCTGTCTTCCTTGCTGGTCAGAGAAAAATCACTTGCTAATTAACGAGGAAAACTTCCCAGGATGTAATAAATATAGAGACCTTTCTTTAAACCTTTTTGGCTTTACTGAGATCTGTCTAGTCTTCAGGTGGCCAGCTCTTACCAAAGAAATGATAGTACACTTCATAAATAGCTGTCATGCTCTTTGTGATCTTACCTGCTTTGCTCAGGAGAACATTAACTGGTTTGGAAAACAGATGGCCCTAAGTCATGGTTGTACTACTCTGCTGGCCAAATGGCAAGGCATCTCTTTTGCTTTTACTTCTTTCCCACTATTTTTCTTGCCATGATTTTTTCATACTGGTTAAAAATACTATGGGTTTGTTGCATTGCAAGTGGTTGCGTGGTCATACTTTCAATTCCAACCAGCTCCTCTTTGTTCTATGCAATTACTATTCACAAATTTAATGTGCTACTTTTTTGCTCTTCCAGATGCTTCAGTAGAAATGTTATATAAAATGGAGTCTAATGTTAATCCCTGTGGAAGCACACTTATAAATGCCTTTGTTGTTCAAAACACGGCTGCCCAATGTTGCTCTCTGCTTATGATTTCCAGTTAACTTTCAAACCATCTGACAGTACTTCTGTCCAAACCAATTTGATTCAAACATTTTAGTGATTTTGGGAGGCACTGTAGTGGATCTTTGATGAAAGTTGAGATATTGCATCTCCTGTGTTCCCTTCAGCTACTGTTTTTTTTATAATTTGATCAAACAAAGCAATCAATCTTCCTTGGCCCAATTTGTTTTATTTGCTATAGTGCCATTGCAAGCAACAGCAGACAGTGTGGGATTTTCATCCTGGATTGAAGCAGGAATATTTCAGTGACAGTTATCAGGTTTGCTATCATTTCTGCCTAGCAGACAAGCATGCATTACCATGCAGGTGATGAAAATAAGAGAAGACGCATAGATGATAGAAACGCAGCACTCTGCACTGTTTCAGGAGGAAAAGCGTTGTGTTGGTTCTGTTCCAAAGTCGCCATGTGGATGCTAAGGTAGTGGTAATGATACTCGGTACGCTCCCTCAACCTCCTCTTTGTTGGGCTTGCCCATATAGGCTCTCTATGCTCATTTCTCTTCTCTGGGCATTTTTTTCACCAGTCTCTGACTCAATCTCTAGGTGCCAGAGTAGTACATGTATTAAAGCACTTTCCCTAGGCAAAATGGGCCAAAGGGGCTCTTCAGAGTTGTCTGAAGGAGCTGCAGTTCTCCAGGACTAACATGAATTGGTCTTGCTGAAAACTAACAGCATAACGAACTAGTGACTAAAATTCAAGATGCAGCAACTTTGCAAAACCTAATCAAGGGAGGTTGTTTTCCCTGGTTGGAGTACAGCCAGGACTATAACAAACCTTGGCAAACATAAACTCTCTAGTGCTCCTGCTCCCTGCCAGCACAGTAACATGCTGCAGCTGGTGCTGCAACAATTGGCTCTGTTGCTGCCCATCTCCCCAGCTAGCCTGTCAGCCATTTTTCAGTGAAACCTGTAGCTCTCAGTGCCCCGTAGACCTGCTGAGAATCCTTCACTTCTGTGTGCTTCAGCATTCGCACAAGGGAAATGGAGAAAATGGGGTTATAGTTGGCTAAAGGCTCAAAGCTGGGAGAAGCCTTCCTGTGTGGAAATGCTGCAAGAGGAAAGCTTTCTGAGGTTATCTGCAGCTCCCGGACTGAGAGGGGTTGAGGTTGAGCCCAGCAGCCTTCTGCTGTGCAGCTGGAGTGTGCAGGGTGCTGCTAGTGTCCAGCTGGTGCCATGTGCCAGCGTGCTCTCTGCTTTCCTGGCAGTACCGCCGTGCTGACCAAGCTTCCCTTAACGGCTCTTGCATTTGGGAGTTTGTCTAAAAGTGCTTGCTGTCGCAGATGTTCAATGTGCTGCTTCGCAGTGATGGCCAGGCTGGAGCTCTGTGCATGTGCCTGAAATGTTCCCTGCTGGGGCCCAAAGCGAACTGCTTTTAGTGGTGTAATGCCCGACTTTGGGGGGAATCACAGCACTGCTGAGGTGGTGTGCTAAAAGAACGTGTATGTATTTTTTTCTTTTTTCCCCTCAGTGCCTCTTGAAAGACAAGGATTCCTGCTTGTGCCTTGTGTGTGTGCTGCATAATAACCTGTCTGTTTGCAGCTGGCAATTTGCTGCAAGAGGACCTACATCACATGTGGAATTTGTGACTGCAGTTGAGGGGTGTATTGATTTTGTGTACTGTACTGCTCTTCATCTCTTTGGGGGGGTCAGGATCATTACAGCTGTGCCGAGAGCTTCTGGTTTCTTCCCCCTATCCCTTAACTGGCTAAACCAACCTAATGTGCACCGTTTTGTGGAAAATTGGAAAATAGTGGGGGAAAAAAAATAGCATGCGCTCAGAAGTGTGTCACCCAAACAAATGAAATGGGTAATATTGCCCTGAGCAAATAGGATTTATAGTAATTTCAATATGTGGGTGTGGGAAAAAATACAGACAAGTGTAATAAAAGAAATATTGGTTGTTTTTTCAAGCAATTGCTGTGTAAAATATTGTCCTTGGGATGGAAAAGTTACCTTGATGCTGAAATAATGCACTCAGCCTCTGCCTGTCAGTGTCATATCAAAGCATCAGTAAATTTTTCATTCCCTCAGGCATTATTTTACAGCTATTGTCCTCCATACCAAACTCCATTCATAACATGTATTTATAGCTGGAGTGATCTTTGAGATTCTTCATAATATACAAAAATGAGGAAGCTACCACCAAATGGATTTTGGTTTCCTCTGAGACTTGCGAAATAGATGTTAAAAGCAAATGATTTAAAACAGCAATTTTATTAAAAATGTATTATTGCCATTTGTAGCTTTCACAGCTATTCTCCAGAACTACCCCAGGCTTCCAAGGATGAAGTGTGAAGCTTTGAATTTGCAGCTTTGTTTTTAGTTTATTTTAAGCTTTGAGGCAACAAATCTGCTGGACCAAATTTATGCCAAATAAATGTGTGCCAGACTTATGCCAGTAGAGCTTGTGGTTCAGTCTGTCTCTCTCTCTCAATATATATATTCAGCTTTTGTCCCAGTTCAATGGGAGACAGTCAAGACAGAGAAACTAAGGACCAGCTATATTCAGATACTTAGTTATGCAGATCGATACCCAGGTGGATTTACAAATGTCAAAGGAGGTTATGTGTTTCCTTGCCATTGGCTTTGGAAGTGAATTACCTACTTAGGCCAGCTTGAAAGCCCTAGTAAATACCTAGGTACCATTTGGGAAAATGACCCATGGGCCAAATGTATTTTTCCAAATCACAGAGAAGCTGGGATGGAGCAGGAATTTCCACCTAGATTTCCATGTTCCAGCTGGTGCCTTCCTCTGTTTGGAGGCCAGGCTGTGCAGCTCTGCTTTGCTGATCTGGGGTCAGAATTTGCATATTGATCCCCAGGTCTCATTTAGACTTTTATTTACTTCCAAATGATCAGCAAGTACCAGGCTGCATTTCAGTGGTCAGTCTGTTAAAGTGGTAAAAGTGATGGTGTTTAATGAAGACTAATTAAATAGGCCAGACAATACAGTCAGCAATTAAGATCGATAATTCAATATGAAGGCCAGGAATCTCTGCAAGAAGTAGGAATCTACCCAATGTTATCAGTAAGAGGAGTCATCAGCACTTGCTCTGGTAACTTCCCAAAGAGGCAGAAGACGACTAACTCTTAGCATAGTACATCTCCATTTGAGGTGCAGGACACTTGGCAAATGGGGAACACTTTGGTAAACATGGATACTGGTTTTGAAAAATTGAAGATTTCAGTGTTGTTTTCTATGTACCTGTGCTGGTCCTTATGCAGATATGAATTTTTTTGTGCAGACAGTGAACTTGAGCCAGAGATGAAACAAGCCTTCATCAATGGTAGTGAAAGGGTTTCCTTGGTGCAGAAGAACTGCAAGGAATAACATTGTCTCCTGCCTTTGCTGGAGCAAGTGGGTTTGGGGTGAAAAGCGTTGCTGTCCTGCACACATCTCCTTTGCACACCAGCACCAAGAACAGCTGGGAGAGAGGTTCATCTCTGCATGCTGCAGGAGAAAGGTTTTATGCAGTGTTTGGCTTTACGTTGGTTTAGGTAGCTCACTTTTCCTTCTTGTCTAACTATTGAAGAGCAAGGTAAAATATAAGTGTAGGAAAGACTTTGACAGTTGAATATAACCCATTGATTAAGTTGACATTTATGTCAGCAGTAGTGGAAGAAATTCAGCTCAAGTTAGAGGGTAATGTTTGTGCTGCAAACCCTGCTTTGTGAGCCTATTTAGTGAGAGAAGTATTTTTTTATCTCTCGAAAAACAAAGATGATCTTCACTGCTACATTATGGCATCAAAAAATTACATCATAAATTGCTATTTTTGTAATTAAAACTGTTGGGCATTTTTTTTTTTTAAACATAAGCCTTCATAAACAAAACAAAATAGAGATGAAAGCAGATGGGATATTTTTCAAGGTACTGACTAGATCACTGTTTTTCCACCTCCTGTTTTTATTATTCTTTGCTTCTGGTAATAGCTTCTTTAGAGGAGGTTTTAAAAATGGATTGTCCATGATGTTCTTCAGTGTCAGATATAAATAAAGGAAAACTGCTGCTGTTATTTTGTTGAAAGCTTCTTGTAGAGCTATGTAATCAGGGCAATTATAACTTCGCCTGTAGTTTGTCTTGTGGGTTTGCTGTGCATACCAATTAAATCAGTCAAGAATTGAACGTAATTGCCTAGCCTCCTTGTACATCTGGAAACTTGCTCAGAGTGTAGTGGTTTCTAAGGCTGACTCCCCTGGATCCTACATTATTTATGACAGCAGTTTTTCTTATTCCTTCAAATCTATTTTGAGGGTGTTTTGCTTTTTTGCATTTCTCTGCATTTCTTGCTGCTTCAGCGAATGGATCACAGTCAATGATGAATGATGTACATCTGAAAAGCCCAGAGCTGCTGCTTTTCTGTTAATGGAAGGAAGTGAGAAGAAAGAGGCAGTAGAAGCTGGCCGGGAGAGGGAGGTGGGGGGAAGGGTGGAAAAAAAGGGTGGCCCACCTGGAGGAGCTACAATGCTTAGGACTTCCTAGAAAAGCCAGTATTCCAGTAGAGTGAGACTGCTGGCATCGGTGCAGGTAGTTGGATAGGGAGGAATAAGACTTGCTGTCTTCAGATAGTAACTTACTGTCTGCTTTTCTACCCCCTACCTGTTGACCATCCTAATTTTGTGCTTTTATAATTCGCTGGATCTTGGCATAGTGCTGTACATGGACCATATATCTTCCTGTATGCATGCAAGCTTGGTTTTCCTTTGGAAACATTTCCTTTGCAAAAAAAAAAAAAAAGTGAATTTATTTTGCACACTCTTTTGGGAGCAGAGTCTGTGTCATGCTCCACAGAATGGTAACTCTGATGTCCAAACAATTCACCTTATGAATCTGTTGTTTCTCAGGGTTTCCCATCTTGATGCTAGGGAATTGGCCACTGAGCTTCAGACTGGAAACTCCCTCCTCAGGCTGTGCCTCTCAGCAAGCTGCCCTTGTGCCACCTGCCCTGTGCTCCAGCCATCCTCATGTGCACCAGAGCACCTTGACAGATAGCATGCCAGTGTCTGTAGGGAATAGGTAACGGCTAGTGATGGATGGACAGTCTGAGTAATGTAGTAAATCCAATTTTGAAAGGGGTGCTTGAGGTTCTTCATCATTATAAAATGTAATGATAAAAAAAAATGAGGGAAGCCAACATTGCATTGTTGAGGGAACATTCACTTCTGAACTGAAAGCCTGAATTATTTAAAAAATTCCAAACAAACAAAAGAACGAACGACTGTGGGTTCTAAGGAGTTCCCTATGTTGCTATCCTTTACTTTAGCCCCAGGGTTATAAGTGTAATTAATAAAATGGGGAGTGTCTCTGCATGTAAAATACTTACGTTATGCATTGATTAATAATGATGAAGGACAAAGTCTTTCAAGAGTGATTCCAGTCTTGTGATGTGGTAGCCAGTGAACACTGAAGTGTGCATTTATCAAGTTTATTGCTATGACTCTAAAAGCAGTGGAACTTCTGCTATTATTTTTTAAAATAGATAATTGATTTAGTTGTTTTGACAGATTATAAACATGTCTCTGCTAGGGGAGAATGGGAATGAGTGTCTTGTTTGGTTATCTTATGAGATCTGGAAGTGGATTTCTAATCTTTTTGTTCTCTTCTTATCTTAGTTTTGTTTCCTGATTTTGGCAATTTGTTCAATATATTATCCAAGGGAAAAATTATTTATTAAAGGTCTCAAAATGGTGAAATGGGGAAGAGCAGTTGATGGATTTGATCATAGAAAGTAATTGATATGTATTGTGGAATATAGGCATTCTGAATAATATAGTACAGTCTCTTTACTTCCAAGCATTGCTATATTGAATATTAAATACTCAAAAATTGGTTACAGTATTTATTGCATAGGTTTTGTGTTATGAGCTATAGCCATATCATCCACTTATGAAATGATTATGGCTCCAAATCTAAGTAGAATCATAAAATGATGAATAACCTTAGAAGTTATTTTTTTCAGTTCTTGCAGTTCTTTAGTCTTCAGTAAAGATGAGTAGGACTAATGATATACTGAGAAAAATAACAAATATTAGTGGATAGGGCTCGAGGAGTTAGGAGTCTTCATGTTTCTGACTGACTTCTAACTTACAAACTGTAGCATTCAGGTGCCATTCAGTCTGGGTTTTTGATGTGGTCAGTCCTCTATACTGAAGAAAGGTGGGGTTTTTTTGCATGTATATTGTCTGAGAAATCTCTTTATTGCCATTAGTAAATTAAAGAACATGCTCAAATATAAGGGATGGAGACTTCATCTTTCAAATGGATGCTAAATTGAATGTCTGGGTCATTACATATTCCAGGAACATTTGGTAAATTTAGGGATGCAAGTCTGTTTGCTCATAACAAATTTCAAAATCATACTTAAGAAAATAATCCCTGTAAAAATATTACCACTGCATGATGTTTAATTCAATTTGATATATTTATACAGTAAAACATTATTATTTTTGCTTTACTCTGAGAGGTGTTCTGAAAAGGGTTTATTTCTATAAAATAGTATTGTGAGGAGAAACCAGGAAAAATGTTGGTGTTCTTTCTCAGCAGATGGGGAAAGGGGAAAACCTCTGGTGTACAGAGGGCAGCCGGTGAGGAGGAAATAGAATGTGGAAGGGCAAAATGAGTTCTGAGGTGGTGAGGAAAGGTTGGTGACTTGATCCAAGAAAGACATTGCAGTCCTGCCTGGTAGATTGCCTGTGTCCCAGGATTAACCTCTTGCGCTTGTAGTTGATGGAAACTCTAAGAATTGATGCAGCTTCAAAGATGTCTTTGGACTATATGTAGTAGTCATGGTGATAAAAGTAATAGGGAGTATCATTGTCAAATGTGCCTGCCACTGTCTTTTAAATGCACGTAAGAAAGAACTAGCAGATGAGTTTCCATTATCATGCTATCAATTTACTGAAACTAAATGTTTAATTGAGGTAGAGAAGCTATTAATAATTCATGTGAACGTATGAAAAGAATAGGCATTTTATGGCACTGTTAAAAAATAATTGGTCTCTGTTTTTTATTCTAGTTGGCCAAGTTATGACTACAATGTCAGCAAAATTTTGGAGATTACTGTTGCTTTTGGTGAGGTGAAATCTAGCAGTTGTGCTTGTTGGGTGCAGCTGGTCAGAACTGGGGGGCTGTGCCCTGGGGCACCTCCCACAGCAGCAGTGGGAAGGGCTTGGGCATCTTTTAAAGCTCCAGTAATCTCAGTGTTTGTCTCTTCCAGAGTTTCAGAAAAAGAGCAATGGATACATTTGGGTTTAAAACAATTAAAAAAAGTATCCTAAAGAACACAGGCAAAGCTGGATTTTTTTTTTTTTTTCCATGGCTGTTGAGCTCCATATTTAATAAAAGCTATTAGAATAACAGTGGGATGTGAAATATCCTGTTGAGTCTTAATAGAAGTGTTACCCATCTGCTGGCAGATCATAGCGGTGTGTTAATATGGTGGCTGGGGTGGTTTTTGCCACATATGTTACAAGCTTGGCTACACAGTCATGGGTGATACTGCTTTCTGGGACGATACCCTGACCGCTGATCAGGCTCTTGTGCTGGATTTACATGCTTCTAAACTTAGGTGCAGGCAGAGAGTGTTTCTCAGACAGATATCCTGAGCAAAAGCCTACCTGGTAACCCTTCTTAGGACTTATTTTTGGGACCAAGTCTATTGTGTTTTTCCTGAAGTATTCACAGTGATAATAGCTTTCCTATGCCTTGCGTTTGTATATGCACTGACTGACAATGTAAGAGCACACTAAAGGAAGCAACATGGAGAGACTAATACAGCTACTATATCAATCATTCTCTGACAAATCGCAGAAGATGCATATAGCTGGGCCAAATAATGAAAACTGCTGCGTGTGTAGCATAGGCAGATCTCTACAAGTGTGTCCTGTCCACAGGTGAGTAATCTGGGCTCTTGCAGTATCCCAGGTACTTTATCCTATATCCCACACTCCAGCTAATTTTTTTTTTTCATTTTTCTGTTTCTAAAATAGTCTTTGTTAACCAACATGCTATTTCCAAAATCTGTTTTAATGTCCTGTTCTTCTCCCCACACTTCTGCATGCAGTAGCATTCCTCTGTCCAGACAATAGGACTGTTTTCTCTGGGGTCCAGGTACCACCTCTGGAATTGCTGCAGTACTGGGGCTAGTCCAGCTGGCTGGGTATTGTTGCTCCTGTCCAGCTGAGGGGGAGGCACCAACCTGGTGAGCAAATAGCTTTTTCAGCATATGGTGAGATACTTGGTAATACAAGTCTCGCAAATGAAATGGAATGAATTGTTAGCAGGATTTTTACCATTAATGTGGAACCTCATCTCTATGATCTGTGAAAGTACATCTGTGTTTCCTGCTCTTTTGACTACTTTTTGAAGTGAGATGGGAGATGTCCGTGGAGGTGCCCAGCACTGGGCACGTGAAAAACCCAGGGACAGGAGGAAGCCTCATTAGTGTTAGGAAATTAAGAAACAATAAACAGAGCTGGAAAACAATTGGTAGGGAAAATTTAGCTGTGTTATAAATATGACTTGAAGGGCAAATGTATGGACAACTTTGGTCAAGCTGCAAACATCCCCACAAAAAGGATCAATTAACCCTCTGCCCCCCCCAGGCCTGCCCCAACAGTCAAGTAAGGGTGGTGATGCCTGCAGGGCATCCTGAGGCAGCTTGAGAAATTTTCTTTCTCTAAATAGCAAGGCCTTGAACATAGTATAAATAATAGTTCTTCACCTAGCATGATTTTCTGGCTTTTAGAGATGATCAAAACAATTATAACTTATGGAAATATCAGGAAAATTCAGTTTCTAAAATCTCCCATGATCTTGTGTTAATTTCTGATTGAAAACTGATGTTTTTGAAAACACTTAATTTTTGGCAACTGTGTTTGATTGAACAGCTAATTAAACTTCAGATGTAGTAAAATAAAAGTAGTATGGGGCCTTTTGTCTTCTATAAATTACCTGAAAATGCTTTGCAATAAGAGCTGAAATGTCTTTTACTAGTAAGTTGGAAAACTGCTTTTTTGGGGGGGGGAGAATGGGGTGTAGTGTCAAAATTTACCTTTTGCAAGGTAAAACACTGCATCCTCTCCCTTTTCCTTGTTTCCATTAATGGGACTTGATACATTAGAAAAAAATGGGAAGGGATGTAATAACAGGCTTGAGATGCCTAGTTGTGAGCAGATTTGAGCTCTATAATGGTCTCTTGAAACTTACTTTGTGTGTACTTTTGCTGAAGAGCAATACAGCATTGTATAATTATGACTATAAAAGTGTAAAACCTGCCACCCCCTGAATAAATTATAGTGATATATTAACACCCGGATACGTGTTTTGTTTCTTCAAGTGATGATAGAGGTAGTTCAGGGATTTGCAGTTAAGAGTTTTTCTCCTCTCATCCTTTGATTGCACTCCCTATCTACTGGCCTCAGCTGACAGTTTTTGTTTTCAAGGAGAAACTCTGAAAAATAGCTTTCTCTGTGACAAGATATGGTTCGGTATTAATACTGGAAAGAAACTTGCCTTTCAGCTAGTGTTGTAGTGAGTTGCGTAACTTCTTTAATAAATTGAACCCAGCACAAATCTTTAAAGAACCAATATTCCAATGCTTAAAATTTAAATAAATAAACAAAATGGATGGTTATTTTTTATCCAAAGTACTTCATCACTGATAGTTTAAAAGCAGTCATCTACTTTTCTTGCAAACCAGAAGTCTTGCAAAAAACCTTTTCAACGCCACCGTAATTGGATTTTACAGGCAGCTATTTGTGTCGTCCTTCATTTGCACATGTAATCTAAAGGTGTTCTTGGCTCCCCCTGTTTGAGGGTGAAAGGACTGAGAGACTAAGGAACTGCAGCTTCTTGAGGACTTTGCAGAAATGACTTCTGCACTTCAGGGTTTCTTTCATCAGTGGGAGAGGATTCATGCACAGAGACTGGGGAGTAACGAGATCAAGGCTGGCAGTTGGGGTGAGAAACTATATTGTATTCCAAAGAAATTTTTAAGTGATGCCATTTTTTTTAATTTGGTTTCTCTTTGCATTGCTCTTTTCTTACCTTTCCAGTCTGTCGTATTTTGGGTAAGACAAGAGGAAAATTAGTTAATTATTTTTTTGAGGCAAAGACTTAAAAGAAGATTAAAATTTGAGGTCTATTCTACATTCCTGTTTTGAATTAATCCTGAAATACGGCACAAACGGTCTGGTCTGTCCCTTACTGATCTCAGAGGACCCGATGTACCTAACCTCCAGGACAAAAGACAGGAGCAACTGCAAAGCAAGGTTTAGGATTGCACCCCTGAACAGCAGGAACCATGTAGTAAAGGTTGGGGAAATGTTACTCATGTACTTACAACAGAACAGGAGAATAGACAGTTTTGTATTTCAGTGGTTTTACAACTTTCTGCAGATCGCTTCTTAGTTCTGCTTGCTTTGTGAACCCAGGACTTTGCAGCCATTTACCGGGGAGCCTTTCTGACATCCCTGCTAATCCATTCCTTACCATCCATGGACTGCTGCCATGTAATCTATCCCAGATGTTACAGTGACTGGTTTACAGGACAAAACCCTGCGCAGAGCACAGTGGATGCTAACTGAATTGCAGTGTTGGGATATGTGGGTGGACAGGATATAATCATCTCAGGTGACAGCTGGCAAGACCCTTGGTTGTAAGAGCAAAAACCATGAATGGAAAATCACTTAGCTTGTGAGATGGAGTTTTCAGGCAAGGTGTTTATGAACCCAGATCTATCATCAGGTAATAAAAGTAGGATAGCTGGATAAATGATGGTGAACCCTGACAGAGGTTGCAAGTTTAAGCACTTCTGAAAAAGGGAAGAGCTGGCTCTAAACTGAAATACCTAGATATTTTGATGCTGGTCGACCTGACTGTGACTTGCTCTACTAAGAAGAGTGCAAATTGCCAAGAGAGCAATAGTTGTCCTGCATCTAATCAGTGATCATAAGGGCAATGTGCAATAGCATCATTATAGAGTAGCCTGGGATTACATGCATGGAAAGAGGCTGGTAAAAGGATTTCCTGACTGTTTTAGTCAGGAAAATCCAGTCCACCAGCTGAGAGGAAATTAAGGTAATAAAACCCCCTCTGACTAGCAGGCGAGAGAAAAACAATAAAGCTGAGGGTCTGAGAGCTGCATTTTTAATAGAGCCTTCCCTAATGAGGTGAATATTACCTCAGAATCAACGAGTGCCCTCCAATTTGGCAGAAGTTAAGGGCTTAAGCTCTCTGTGGTAAGAGGCCACTTGTAACAATAGCTTACTCGATTCTCTTCATTCATCCATCCATCCATCCATCCATCCATGCATGTTATCATTCTTCTGGCCATCATGCTTGTCTTACAATCTCTATTACGTTGTGTTGTGTTTTCACATAAGAATTACAGCTTTGTCCTTTTCAGATAGGAAATACAGACTCTAATACATGGGGTGATTTTTGTTCCCTTTCCCTGCTAGTAACTGTCGTTTTGCGAGTTTATCCCTCTGTATATGGCAGGGATATCTTAACTGTTCCTCCCTGCCACGTGTACTGAGATTTCTCTTCAGGGGCACATTGAATAGAGCATAACAAAGTGAGCTGAGGTCACTTTGAAGGACGCAGATCTCTGAAGGTTTAAAATTATTGTTGATGAGGCTGATCCCTTCAATGTGAGTGGGCATTGACTAGTAAAATCAATCTTATAATGCATGGATGAAGAGATGGCTTGAGTGCGTGTAGACCATGGATGAGCAGGAGTACACTGTCAGCTACTGAAGTTTAGTGGGAGTGAATTTCTGAGGTGTGTGATCCTTCCAGTAGTGTGCTGGAGTGAGAAGGCGAGGGCTGTGGGCACAGCAGCCAGTGATCTGACAGTGGAGCAGAGTACTGCATGGGATGAACGCGCAGAGCCTCAGAGTAGGTGTTGCCCTAGACAACTTAGAGCTTTAGTTATCATGGATATTTAAAAAAAAAAAAAAAAAAGAGAGCTTGTTCTGTAGCAGTTAGAATAAAAGACATGCAGCTGGGAAGGATTTATGCAGATCCAGGCTCTGGTCTCACCTGAGGAAAATAGAAGGTCAAGCTAGTGCTAATCATCTAATTTAAATATGCAGTCTGGCTGTAAAAGTTATTCTTTTTTAGCATGAAATGTTGTTAAACTTATAGGTGTTTTGTTTGTTGGCAGTATGTGGCTTGGTTACTGTATCAGTTATGAAATTAACTTTTTTCCTTTCAGTTGCAATTACTGGTCTTATTAATGGTCTAATTAAAAAAACCCACTACCCATTGTGAGCAGTAGAAACTGCAAGGTGTTTCCTCTTTTTGTCAGGGTGCCAGCACAGCAAACTTCAGTTGAAATTATGGATGTTCAAGTGGCATTGAAAAACCAAGCCACGGGCCTGGTTTTGACTTCTGTGTTTGTTTCCTGCCTCCCGATAGCAGTATTGTTCTTCTGCATGTTTCTATCCTTTCGTTGTTAATAACAAATAGTAATTCTGGCAGGTCTGATGTCATGGCATAATCCTTAATCTGCAGAGCGAGTTTCACACCAGTTAACTATGAATGGGATGCGCCTACTGGAGTGTGGGTACAGGGCAATGCTTTCCAAAGGCTGCTGGTGACTCTGGTGGATCCTACTCCAGAGACAATCTTTTTCCCAAGACACGACTGTAGATGTCAGTGTTTAACTAGCGCAGTGTTACTGACTGCCCTGCTGCATTAATTTAAGTCAACATTTGATTCTGGCTTTTCACTGCAATGGGAAAAAACGTGCTTTCCAAACTGGGACTTGGTATTTGAAAAGACCAGTCTCCTTCAATGAAATAGTGCTTGATTTAAAAGCCTTTTTTTTTTTTCCCTCATTCATAATGAAATTCCCTCTGTGACCTTGCATCTTCCCACAAAAAAAAATATCTGAATTACAGACTTGTGAATACACGCTGTTGACTTGAAGCTCTGGGTTTGTTTTTTTATGTGACAAGATGCCATACAGTATTGCCAAATGATATTCATGAGAAGCATAGAATGGTTCTGCACGCTGCTCAGTATTTCCTGAGTTTGTAAATAAGTATTTTTACCAATGACTTGTATAGTTCAATTAATGTTTTTTAATGGGACAACTGAAGCATAGTGAAGGCTCCCATTGACAGCAGAAGACTATAACTGGTCATTTTTGCACAATATATGCAGTTTTTTAGCATCTTTAATTGTGTAATCTCATTAAATCCTGATTTTTTAAAGTCTGATTTGAAGGTCACTGAGCATTTTAGTTAGACTCCTTTTTGCCAAACTGGAAATATATTTTGAAGATGAAGGGGGTAAAACCATAAAATTTTGGAGGGTCTGCTGAACTGTGGAGTTGAATTTTGTGTTCCGTGAAGGCTACTGGTTAAAAAAAATGTAACAAGTATATATATTGTTTCCAAATTAGGTATGCTGCATGTATTACAATATGAAACACAGTTAATTTATACTCCTGTGTCTGATTTTCAGGATAACATGCATTGCATATTATAATGGGCTTCCAGGCAACTGCATCCGTCACTACCCAGTGAAATCTTTCAGCTAATAGAACAATGTGTGAATAGGACCTGACTTCAACATGCGCTGTCTGTACAGTGCCAGGAGTAAAGCCTGCAGAGTGCTTGTTGCTACATAGTCATTTCAGAGTGCTTCTTCAGCATTCTAGTTAAAATTTAAACAGGCGAATAATATCAGTTCCGGTTGTAATCGAAAGCAATGAGGAATTTCAATAAAAAATTAAAGGGAAGATTTCTTGTGAAAGAAATCAGAGTGTCTTCTGGATAAGAAGCTCTAGCAGTCCTTTAACCTGTCTTGGTATTTCTATGCTTGGAGGTAGCGGGGAGAGGTAAAAAAAAAGTTAACATTAATCTGGTTGCAATTTTTGTGTCAGGGTTCCTAGCTGAAGAAAACTTGCCCAAATTTGGCCAGACTGTGCTCTCAAACACTGAAAAACTCCAGCTGGGACAGGACTCCGCCACCTGTGCCCGGTCCAGTGTCCCCAGCTATTGCAGGATGGGGAATGCCAGCTGAGTCTCGCCTCCCCCCAGAACTTCACTTTGCTCTCTAGAGACCTGCGCCTTGAGTGTGGAAGTGGCGGTGGCTGGCTTTGCATTCGGGGGCACAGCAGTGATAGGAGTGAAGAAAATGGGAATGGAGAGCCTGCAGGAGACTGAGGTGTTGGAAGCAGAGAGAATTAGAATGTATCAGTGAGAGTTGCTTCCAGTGGAGAGCATAAATGCTACTTAACAAGGACCTGAATTGATCTCTTCTGGAATATTGTGTACAGTTCTCATGACCTGTGTCCAAGAAAAATAAACTGGTGCAAAGAAAGCTTGCTAGTGTGATAAGAAAAATAGAGAGCTTACTTTATGAGAGGAAACTAGAAGAGGTTGGCTTGCTTGCTTAGCATAGTATAACGAAGGCCAAGAGGGGATATGTTTGCCTATAAATATATCAAGGAGATAAATATCAGGCAGGGAGAAGGCTCCAGCTGGAGGTCGGCTAAAGCTTAGTTCCTAGTAAAGGCTGTTGCTGGCATGAGGGTGAAGGGGTATAAAAAAACTATGCTTTTGCTGGCCATGAAAGTGAAGGCCCTGGTGCCACTGTACGGTGGGAGATGAACCACAGTGCTGAAGGTGGTGATGAATCAGCCAAGGACTGACAAATGAAGTGTCCCATGATCCCTCAGAGCAAGTTTCATTGGAAGGGAGCAGACCAGCACGTTGGCCAGACTGGTTGTGATGCACAAGGACCTTCCAGTCTCTAACAAATGCGAATCTTTTGACTTAATCCTACGCTCGTGTTTCTGCTAATATTTGTGGGCTTCATTACAGCTTGCCACGGGCAGGAGTGTTTGCCCATGTAGGTGTCAGAATACTTCATGGCAGCCTGCTGTTTCTAATGCAATTTAAACTTGGTGGGTTTTCTGGATTACAGGATGGCTTTGGGGTAAAGCTGGAAATAGCAACAGGCCAGTTGTTAAGGCACTGATTTGGCATACTACAGGTTCAACTCTCAGTCTGCCTGAACTGCGCTTGAGAACTTTAACTTGGCATCTTGTATCTTTGGGTGGGTGTGTTTAGTCCCAGTGGAGTCCTATTTTGTTCAGTCTCCTTATCAGTTACAAAAAATTTTTTAGGAAATGTATGTGTAAATCTATATTGGAAACAGGGATGTCCTAACCCCAGGGTCTCTTAAGAAAGTATGTTAGAGGCAAGAACCGAGAACAGCATGTGCTTTAGGGAGCTGTGCAGCTGGATTTTCCTAGAGCCCAGGTAGTTATCAAAGGCTCTCGGACTACCACATCTGTCTCCATTAATGCGAGGTGCAGAGGGGTGCAGACTGTTTCCACATCACCCAAAGTTGCATATGTTTACTTAAAGGAGAAGGCAGTTGTTGGTGGCTTTGCTGGAGTAGCTGCTCTCGGAGAAGTCAGTTCAAACGTCACTGTACTTGTTGGACACAAAAAACTGTATTTCATAATTTATCAAAAACTTTACAGCATGCTGTGGGAAACAGGAACTTTTGCTGGCCATTTAGTCAACTTCAAAGATTAATTTATATTCTTTCTGCACTTTCTAATTCAAATGCATGGAAATGCTGCTTATATCAGTAAAAGTCTGAGGTTTTATTAATGTAAAACTCATAATTAAATCTGCTAACAGAAGAGACTTGTCATCATTTATATACCTTTATGAAAATATTTAGCCATGAAAGAATAAACTTGTAGGGCCCAATCTTGCTGTCTAACTGTATGCAGCTCAATGATTTCTAAAGCAGATGCATGTCTTTCAAAACGGACCATAGAAGACCCATGGACTTTTAACGTTAGTGGCATGGAAAGAGAACAACCTCTGAACAATTGCCAATAATTTAACTGGAGTGGCTTTAGCCTGTGAGAGGGCTGTCTGCACACAGACGCTAAGCTCTGCCTGCACCAAGATTCTGTCACTGGGAGCCCTTTTAAATTGAAAGCTGACTTAGAGCTTTGTACAGAGCAGCTCCCAGGGGAAATGCTTCACAGCAAAGAGAACAATAAAGAGAAAAGGCTTCCCTCTGGGAAGATTTTCTGGATTATATCCAAGCTTTGGACCACTGTAGATGCTGTTCCCTATAGGACGCATTTGTCCAATTTTCCATGTTGGATTGAGATTTAATTTTAGCCTTAGCTTGAGGGTCTTGTGTACTTCAGCACCTTGTGGAATGATCTTTTTGCTTTGTAAAGACACTGCTGAGATAACTGTATTGCTGGAAGATATATCTCTATCCTAAAACACTAACTGCATCCTGTTTGTGCTGAAGAATTTGTTCTGCATTTGTGAATCATCTGTGAGAGATGGTTGTGATTCAGCACCTCCTACAATCAAACCTGGTCAGGTCTCCATTTGCACAATCTCTATGGCTGTCACTCATCTGAAACAGGATCTCCTCTGCTGGGATCTAAGAGTTACTGTAACTCAGGAGAAATTTGTTAGGAGAGTGAAAACCCGTGCCTCACAGAAGAACTCGGAGGCCCAGGAACTGCATTAGCTCTGTACTTTTCTTGCCTCTTGCAAGAATTGGTATCCAAATTTCAGATAGGCTGCATATTTTGCAGCAGGGAGAGCAAATGCATGCTCTACACAAGCGTTTTAGCTTGGATTAACAGTGTGATTTTGAATTTTATCTCCCAACTGTTCTCACTTAGAGTACCTTTGTTTGCATCATGGGGCAGTCTTGGAGTATATAACCTGGATATCTTTTGGATGAAACTGCAGTGCAGAATACAATCTAGGATTGCATTTAATATGCTCCAGTGGCCAAAGGGCATGTTGGTTTGTGGGACCCACTAGATTTGTTCTGAAGGGGAATCACAGAAATGTGCATGATGCGGATATTGGATCTTTAGCACCACCTGTTTTACTCTGTGTATCTGCTCCCACTGTGCTGTGCTACTTGTCAGGTTAGACACATAACCTGAGCCCTTCAGAGGTGATGGCAAAGAACCTCTTTGAGTCAGGAATTCATTCAGTGTCAGGAAGATAATCCTATGGAATATATGAAGATTTTCGGTAGACAGCCATTCTTTATAACTCAATGACTCACAGTTAAGACTTGGATATAACTTGGTATTACTGACATAAGTTATGCTGCTTCACTGCCTGTAACTCAAGGTAGGACTTTAATATTTCTTTAATTTGCCTAATTTCAAAAAACAAACACTTCAACAAACCTAACCTGATTTTGGAGCAGTCCCAATACAAACAGTATAAAAAGTCATCTTGGGAAGCAAGGCACTTTAGCTGGCGAGATGCTCAGTGAAAGGCAGACACAGACATCTCTAATGAAATGGAAATGCAATCATGCTGAAGCACTTATGGAAGGGTGCTTCCCTTCTGCTGACGTACAGGTCTTCAGGTAGGATTGCACTCCTCTTGAAGTTAGTGTCGAAATTCCTCTGGATTCTACTGAACAAGGCTCATGTATCTGTCAGCCTTTGTCTGACACAAGGCTGTGTTGCAGGGAAAACAAAACCTTTGCCCAGGTCTGCATATGTTGCATACAGACCTGTATATTTTTCCCTTAATGTCCACCTTCTCAGGCTTAGATTGGTTTTTTGTTCTTTTTACTTTCTTATAGCAGAGCAGAATGTTCCTGGGGACAGCAGACATTGGCAACATACTGATTTGAGGCTTTGTGCTGCACTTGTAAATGAAATGGTACCTCATGCTCTGGCAGTGGGTATGGTGGGGGAAAATCTTGGGACTCACTGCATGTGTATGTGGCACAGTCTGAATTATGATTCCTATCAGTTTATGTGGGGCTTAGGGTTGTTCTGGGCAGAGTATTTCCTTTAATTTGATTTAAATCATGTCAAATCCCTAGGGTCTGGGGAGAAGAGGTGGGATTGTGTAATTGCAGAGTATTAAAATCCTCAGGCAGGGTTAGTTCACAATATGAAAACTCAATTACTTGTTCTGGCGATTACTGAGACATCACAGGCTTTCAGGCTGCACACCACACAGTTTAAGAGTTAGATTCTAAGTTCACAGCATGCTACAGCCTCAGTCATCCTAACTCACATCCAGCAGGCTTGTAAGAACAGCCCTATTTTCATTAACTGGAATCATTTGCATTAGTCTCTACCTGTAGCATTGAGATCTGAACCATAGAGGTTGCATAATGTGACACTTTTTTCACAGAATGAACTCATGTGTTTAGACCAAGGCAATTCATCACGTGCTGTAGCTCATTCCCACACACGTGTGTATATATTGAGCCTGCAGTGGGAGCTGCTGCAGAATAGTGGGCTCTACGCCATTCAATTGTTTTACGTACGTCAACTTTGAGGCCTCTCTGTGGAAGGTTTGGTTGCACAGGACTCTTTCAAAGTTTCTTCAGAAAGGCTTTTCAGTGCTTGAAATAAGTATTCAGAACACCTAGAAATAACATAGCTAATCCTCAAGAGTTGTAAAGGGTGGCAGTAGGATATTTGGCAGAATCCAAGACTTCAGCTTACAGGGTACCACCCAAGTGGAAATTGTAAGATCTAGTTGCAAACCTTTCATTAATACAAACACCCACATGACCTCGGGCAATTTCTGCTCCTTGCTTCTGTTTCTATTCCTATCTTTTCTGCTTTCATTGTCAGCACAGGTTGCTTTTCTGGTGAGAATTGTCTGTTCTGTGGGCTCTAGAAGGAGAATTTGCTCATGGTTTGCACCTCTGAATGCTTCTGCTATGTCAGTGAAAAGAATAGCTTTCACAGAACAGCATAATTATTATCTTTCTAATATCCCATTAGTTCTTTTACAGAACATTCAAGACAAGCCTCTGAGTACCTGTCTGGGAAGCATATTGCAATCTAGGAGAGTAAAAAAGGTTTAAAGGGATAACCAGTGTACAGGCCATAGAGGGGTATAAGACACTTCTGTCGATTCTTCTTGCGGGGGCTGCAGCACTGCCCTCCCCCCAGGAGGGGTCCCCGTCCCCCCTGTCGGGCTCTGTGTCTGTGCTGGAGCGATCTATAAATTTGCTTAATACTGTGTTCAGTTTTGGGCCCCTCACTCCAAGAAAGACATTGATATTCTGGAGCGAGTCCAAAGAAGGGCAACAAAGCTGGTAAGGGGTCTGGAGAACAAGCCTTATGAGGAGCAGCTGAGGGAACTGGGGTGGTTTAGCCTGGAGAAAAGGAGGCTGAGGGGAGACCTTATCACTCTTTACAACTACCTAAAAGGAGGTTGTGGTGAGGTGAGGATCAGTCTCTTCTTGCTAGTAACAAGAAGGAAAATACGACAAGAGGAAATGGCCTCAAGTTGCGCCAGGGGAGGTTTAGATTGGATATTAGGAAAAATTTCTTCAGGGAAAGGGTTATCAAGCATTGGAACAGACTGCCCAGGGAAGTAGTGGAGTTGCCATCCCTGGAGGTGTTTAAAAGATGTGTAGATGTGGTGCTTAGGGACGTGGTTTAGTGGTGGTTTTGGCAGTGTTGGGTTGATGGTTGGACTTAGTGATCTTAAAGGTCGCTTCCAACCCAGACAAGTCTATTATTTTTGTAAGAATTAAATCAAGGAAAACTATAGTGGTCTTTTCAGCTTATTTGTTGTCAAGAGCTGGTGGAATCCCTTTTTAAGCTTCACGTGCTCTTTTGTGGCTATCTAGCCACTTAAAATCAGGGCAAAATTTGGCCCTCTGTGTTACATGGCAAAAGGTAATGATTGGTCTGCAAGTGGGATGCTTGGTTTTAATTTCTAGGAGAAAGTTTTTAGTCTGAGCAAGAGCTTTTCAGGGCTTCATAGCTTTGCTGCTCTATTCCCTGGTAGCAATGGGCTTGCCTCAGAGGGGCATTGGGAGGAAGCTTAATGATTATCAGGTTGTCCTCTGCAAAAGATTCTTGGGCAAATGGCAATTTGAGCACAATACGTATCTTCAGAATGGCTTCAACCTTTTGCAGTTTGGATGGCAGCATGTTGAATGAGAATCTCTGTGACTGACAGTAGCGAAGTGCCTGCAAGCAGTTCTTTCTTGTTATATGCATTTTGAGTTTTCCAGTCATCTGCTGGAGTATAACCAGTCCCAAAGGCAGGCAGAAGGGCCTCTGAACTCATCGTCCTCTTTTCTTTTAGTGTTCAGGTACTGTCTGTCGCACCAAGTATACTCAAATGTCTCGGCACATATTGTGCCAGTGCTTAACTGCTTCTGCAGTGAAAGGCTTCATCCTGAGTAGGTGACAGCTGCAGTGGCATACAGGCTCTCTGTTTAAATCATCCTCCTCCAGGTACCTCTGCCCTCTGAGTGCCTCAATAGATGTTTGTTTCCAGGCTGTTTATGTACAGTAAAGAAGTTGTGCCCTTGTTTGGGTTATCCTCACCCTGCAGATCTTGCTAGTGGGAGAAGATCTTGCTTCTGGAGTTATTCTCTTTGAATCCCAAGGACAATTTGTCCTTTCCAAGCGATAGGGACAGGCCTGAAATATGGCCTTAACCTGACTTAATGTTGCTGGGTCAACTCTCTGGTAAGCAGGACAATATGACGCAAAGCAGTGTTGACTTGACTTCACATAACATTTTTGTCTTGGCTAAGCCTGGACAGTACTCTTGAAATATTCACATACATCTCCCCAGCTTTCTAAAGAACTGGAACAATAAATTAGAAGTTAAGCTAGTGGATAACTTCAGAGATATGATGCTGATTTCTGTAAAAAAGAGCTGCTAATTACAGAAATAATGTGTTGATTTGACCCTATAGACAAACTTAGCAATTTCATGTGGCTTGCTCCTAGCTCCCTTAGACTTTTTCTACGTTAGACATATATCTGGTATAATGTTATTGGACTTGCTTGCAGTAATCCTTAGGGATGTGTAGTCTTTCTTTCAATAACATCGATAGCACTTTCCTACTAAAGTGCTTTTTTTGAAGGATAGACATTCCAAATATGGTACACCCAGTGTAAAACCTTGTAACTGTTAATTAAAACAGATTGAGGTTTGCACCTTCTGTTATATAGTTGTATTTGGAATGATAGAAAATGAGAAGTTCTGTACAGAAAACCTTTTTGCTCAGACATTGCAAATGTCATCTTACTAGCCACTGATTTCCAGAGTGATACAAGTTACCTGTTTTCCTCTGTAGCTGGCAATAGATGTGGTATGTGTCAGAAATGATTAATATTCTAATGACTGCTGTGGTGATTGAGAACAAATGCTGATATAGTCGGAGCGCAGGACGGTGTGCATAGAGAAAAGTCCACTTTAGGCATGACTGAACTGTTAATCATTTGAATGCATTCACATGCTTCTGAGGTTGTTGCTGGTCACTGGGCAGTAATACTGTAGTGGCAATGATTAATATTGGAAAAACATGGTATGCAGGGTCAAGAGTTATCAACTTGCCAGGTTACCATCACAGTAATTCTCTCTAGATATTCCCTACCTTATTTTTTTTCCTTGAAATCTCTGATCATGTAATCTAGAAATGTGTATGCACTAAAAAGATGATAGAAAATTGCTGCAAAAGGTCCTTTCCTGAAGACTTCTCTTTGGAAAAATTTCTGTTACTCAACTTGAAAAGCAGATTTGCAGATTTACTTTGTGTGTAGTACAGCAAAGGGCTACGAAGATGATGAGGGGACTGAAACATCTTTCTTATGAGGAAAGGCTGAGGGACCCGGATCTTTTTAGTCTGGGGAAAAGAAGACTGAAGGGGGATCTTATCAATGCTCATGAATACTTTAAGGGAGGGTGCCCGGAGGATGGGACCAGTCTTTTTTCAGTGGTGCCCAGTGATAACACAAGAGGTAATGGGCACAAACTTGAACATAGGAAGTTCCATCTAAACATGAGGAGGAACTTCATTACTTTGAGGGTGGCAGAGCACTGGAACAGGCTGCCCAGAGAGGTGGTGGATTCTCCCACTCTGGAGACATTGAAAACCCACCTGGATGCCATCCTGTGCAACCTGCTCTGGGTGACCCTGATCTGGCAGGGCAGTTGGACTAGATGATCTCCAGAGGTCCCTTCCAACCCCTATCATTCTGTGATACTTGAAAGAAAATATATAGGTTCCTGGATTTTTTTTTCAGTATAAAACTAAATGGAGGTACCTAGTTCCTGGTCAATATGCACATCCTCCAGAACTTGGGGTACTTGGAGGCCCTTTATTTCCAGTGGCTGTTTTGGGGGCTCTAACAAAGAACAGTGGCTGGCACAAGAGCATGAAGAATATGGTTTCTTGGAGGCTTGGCCTCAAGAGAAGCAGCCTGCAACAGCACAGTCTCTAGCAAAAGCGCTGGTGTTCTGGAGGCTGAACAGAAGTGTAGAATTGTTTCACACTGTCCTGAGTTGAGAAAGCTTTATTCCATGCCAAAGTGAAAATCCTGAACTACTTGCCCTCTAATGGATTGTCCCTTTGGTTTTCAGCTTTTTGAGAAATTCTTTTGAGAGTTTAAATGTTTTGACAAATTTATTCTTGCTGATAAGTGGGGTTTGAATCTAGGAGTTTACCATGAAGCTGCAGGAAAGAGAAATAATGAATTCCTATAGCTTTTTCATCCATCCCTAGTCCTTGGATACAATCCCCAGACCTCAGAAGGTCATACATGGCATAAGCAGTCTGGTCATCTTTGCTTTCTGTCACTCTGTAATACTGAGAGTTAGAGACTTAGGCTGAGTAATTTATTTTTTTTATTCAACTTTCCCTCTAAAAGAGCATGATAAGTCTATTACAAACACTGAGAAAGAATATTGTGTTACTGCTTCACTGGTTGCATTTTTTTGGTTCAAGTACTTACTGTAAAATCTTTTCCTTTCAACAGTACTCTGCGCTTAACCTCAGCCTTTCTCTGCTGTGGTTTTTAAAACAGGTCATCAGAGGGATCATGCTCCTATATCTTTGCATGTTTAGGGACCTATAGTGTCTTATCCTGTCCAGTTTGTGTGTTTCTCTATCACTGCAAGGAAGCCACTTCTAAGGTTAACTGCAAAGGCTGTTGGTGAAATGAAATTTTGCACGGTGGAAAAGGAAGCACCTTATCAAAAGGCACTGTGAGGACTGAGGCAGATACAGTGTCGAGTGCTTAATAGTGCAAGTAAAGCCTGACAGTAGAGTGGTCCAGCAGGAAATATATTATGTAGGGCTTAACTCTGTGACTTGCAGGCTTTTCTTTGTAATGGTAAATGGGAATGGGGAATGTTCAGCATAGGTTAGGACTGAGCCCTGACTGTCAAAAATTAATTCTTTAAATAAATAATTGGAAGACTTGCAAGATTGCATCTCTGTTTTTTCTCCCACACATCTGAACTGATGGTGGGTTATTTGGTTTCATGCAAAATAACTTCAGCGAGTTTTCAGGGGGTTCAATAAATGCTAGTTCTGCTTTCCATACTCATTAAATGCTTTTGTCTCTAAAATGCTTGCAATACCTTGATTTCTATGCACTGCTCATGTTAGTACTTTTTACTAAACTTCAGCTTCTACCTACTGCAGGGATTTTTTAAAAAAAAGGCAAGCAAAAAAATATTTTCAGAGTTGTGTAGAATGCCCCTAGATAAAGTGCAGGGAAAAACAGCACAGCAAACCTTTCTTCCCTGCCTGCGCACAGAGGAAGAGCTCATGCTGGCCTGCTTATTGTTTTCCTTGTCTTGTTAGCTGTAGCGTGTGATACGAACAACACAAAGCCCTTGTTTCACTAATATACCCCGCTCTGGTATCGCTGGTGTTCTGGGCAAACAGATTTTGGGACTGCACCCTATGGTCCATACACAGAGGAGCAGGGTATGAAGCTGTGCTGCACCCTGCTGTTGTCAGCTCACAGCTGGACAACCCTCAGCAGATGCTTTATATTCACTTATGGAAGCAAAAGCAGCTGGAAAGTTGGGTTTTTTTTTGTGCGTGTGTGTGTTTCCTGTTTGGAGAGTTTTCCAGCGTAAGGTTATTCCTGGGTGACATAAAGGCAGTGTAGCTGAATGCATGCAGGCTCTGCTGGGAGCTCTCCCACTTGCTGGCCCTGGGCTTGCAGAGAGGAGAGTGGGGAGGGATGTGTGTGACTCTAAGTTTGCTGTACTCTGAGTTCAGGGTACTGGAATAGCCCGTTGAAGGCCTCTGCAGCTGAAGCAACTTGGTCAGATAGTAAATCCTTTAGGTTATTATGATTTTGGCCTGATAAGATTTTTTCTTTGCTAAAAATGAACATAGCCTCTTTTTTTTTTTTTTTTTTTCCTACATGAGAAATTGGTTTCCACATACTTTTCTTCAGCATGGAGATCACTGGCTTCTGTTGTTTGATCTAATAACTTAATTTGCTGAAGAGAAACCTCTTGTGGTGCCTTTGGTATTTTTTCACTTAGTGAGTGAAGGAATATCGGAGGCTTGTGGGTTTGAGGGCAGTGCATCATACAGGACTGCCATGGTGTTCAGCCCAGAGGCATACTCACTCCTATAAAGAAAGCAAATGGCAGAGGACCTAAGTAAACCTGTCTTGCTCTTAGTAACATTTTTTTCTTGCTCCTGGTGATGACCAAGAAAGGGGAGATACAGATGCTTGTAGCTACCTAGCACCTCCTAGATGCCTGCTGGCATGGACCAATGGTCAGGATATATGGCTACATGGGGCAGCCCCTTGAATTGGGAATTTCCAGCCTAGAAAGAGGCCAAGGTAGTTTCTTCCCTGAAAAGCTGTTCATTTTTACAGTTAACATATGGCAATTGCCTCCAAGCTTTTGCCTTGATACTGCCAATTGAGGGCAGCCCTGTTAGTACTTAATGCACCTCTGTCCTTTGTGGGTGCTAAAAATAAAAAGGCCTCATTTGTAGAGATTCTGCACTTAAACATCAAAGGAAGTTAGTGGTCTCAGCTGCTTGTATTTATTTGATGGTAAGCCCTTTCTTCCCAACCATGGCTGTGTCGTGGAGGTGGAAGGGGGTTTGCAGTGTGTTGCTTGCTTCCTCTGAGTCCCTGCTACAGTGCGTGTATCGCAACAGCTACTCTGCTGCAAGACCTGCACGCAACTCCCTCTGTTTAATCTGCCTTCAGAGTCTCTCAAGGCAGTTATTTTGCCACTGAACAAAATATAAAGATGATGTTTACTGGACTTACAGTTTGCCCAAAGCCACCTTTTACAGAACAATCTTGTTAGTATGTTTTTAAATGGTAAAAGCAGGGTTTGTGTACCTGGTGTCCCGACTTTGCTACCTGAATTTTGGGAAGCAAAAGCAGAGACAAAATATTGTCAGTTCTTCAAATACAACCACTCAGTCACAGACACTGTTCAAGACAGGTGAACAGAGTCTAGCAATCTTTTGGTTTGGAAATTGCAACTATTACTGGGCTTTGAGAAATGTGGGCACCCAGAAGCCATGGGGGAGCCTGGTGTCCATGTGCTGTGCTGTAAGGACTTCATTCTGTGCCTCTTGTTTAGCACTTGCCAGTCCAGTGCTAACGTCCCTTTCCAGCACCCAAGGACTGTGCGAACTTATTTTAGAGCAGAAATACGGCTTGCAATGAACTAGCTCTTCTCTTGTCCTGTACCTCCCTAAACCTTCCGGACAAGCTCCTCTCTGCTGCAAACCTCACAAGCTGAGAAGCCTGTCTGGGGATGACTCAGTGTGTGCATAATAAAAAGGTTAAAAGAGGTAAATGCTGTGAACTGTGGCTTCAGCCCTCTTTTGAGTTGTGGCCTTCAGGATGAAAGGCTGCCTCATGAAACACCACCTCCTGACTTGTTCCAGCATCCATCCTTGCACACGGTTACTGTGCCCTGTTGACATTGTATTGAATTTCTTCACGGTGTCCAATGTATTTCTCTGCTTAGTGCTTTGCGAAGGGCGGTGCTGCTGACGTCCCCAGGATTGGGCCAGCACTGCACAGAGGAACTTGGTCTGCGCTGGCTGACACCAGCAGTCCGTAGGGAAATAAGGATTTAAATCTGGGGCTCCCAGTACGTTAGTGCTCTAACTGCACATCTTCTGTTCTTCCTTGCTGTGCCTCCAAATCCAGCTTTCACAGCACCACAGGCGTTTAATTATTCCTTGGTCATTGCTGACCTCAGTAATTGTCTGGAAAACTTCTGAAAGAAAAAAGTATCTTTAAGCCATTTAAAAAGTGCTTTTTTTTGATTAGTCGCTTCTCCAAGCCTCAGGGACTTCCCTGTCCCTTCCTTAACAGTCTATTGGGGGACATGGCAAGTTATGAGTGCATTTTTGGGACAGTTTTAGCTTACGTTGTCCCTCAAGCCCTTGTGATGTACACGAGGGTGCAAACATCTTGGTGTTGGGTGTTGGAATGGGTAATGTTGAAAATGCATAGTTTTTAACATGGCAGTGCTATTTTATGAAGGAAACATGGTATTGTAAGTATGTTTCTGAACTGATAATGGAGAGTCATTTGATCCAGGTTCAGAGACTCAGACTAGTAAAACGGGTAAATGTCTCTTAATGTAGATGTATGTTCCTAAAACACGTGTCTCCTGCGGGATGTTTTTGTCTATAATAAACACTAAATAGTGTACTAGCTTTTGATTGTAATTACAGCATTGCTTTAATCTCTGGAGGTGAATGTAGAAAAGCAACCTATTCCTTACAGTGTAGCCAAGTTCCACTACATGTGATGGGATTTTGACCTCTGATTGCTGTGTATTGCTGATTTGTTGTATTGAGATTCCTCCCGAGGCTCCAAATGAGGATGGCTGATGAGACTTCACTGGTGAAGGAGAGTGACTGAATCCCTACAGTAGCATTAATTACTGCCTGGAACAACTCAAGAGAGGACAGAGGAGCTGGCATGTTACTGAAACATTCCTGTTGTAGCTCGATTTCTGTGCAACTAACAGAAGGAGAATATAGTCCTCTTTACATAACATTTCATTGTTTACTCCTAATTAGGAAGGATCATGCTAAAATGACAGTTTATTTTCATATTTACTTTCTATTTTCCTGTTCTTGAATTGCTTTAGAGTTCTGTCATGCCTTTTAGGGATTTTTAAACATAAGCAGTCATGTCAAAGGAAAAGAATGTGTTATTGTTGTATGCTGCTGTTTTTATATCAGGGAGATGTGAAATATTTCTGGCAATACGTTACAAATACACTGGAGTGGTCCTCTGTGCTCAGTAGTGGTGATTTGCACCAAGTATCTCCATCTAGTCCCTATTTTTGTGTGCCTTTGTAATCACGTGGTATCTTGAACATGGGTGGCCCTAGGACTGCGAATCAGGCAAAGTCCCTTTCCTGCTAATAGTTTCCGGGCTGATGCAGTCTGCCCCTAGTGTTAGCTCTCTGCAGCCCACTCTCCCCTTGCACTCCCAAAAGAGCATTAAACAGAAAACTAAAATATCTGTGTTGTATAGACTCATGAACAGCAGTGGTGTCCAGGTTGAGGTGTTCTGGGTATATTTCTGTATGAATTTAACATTATTTCTATATGTCATATAGGTCTCAAGATTTACTTTGATTGCTAAATAGTAATGCTGTTATAACTTCACACCAGGGAACTTAACCAAAGTTTAAGCAACCCAAAGAAACAATGATCATCCACCCAGTGATGCATCTGACTTGCACTCAAACTTTTGCGCCCCTGCGTTCATGGGAACCCTTGCTGTAAGTAGCCAGTTGTCCTCTGCAGCATTTCTATCCTGCTGATTCGGGGTACCTACATGGTGTGCTCCACAAAGGCGTGTTGTTATTATGGGGCAAATTATTTTCAAGTTGTGTTGCCAACTCCTGCAGTTTAATCATGAACCTGTTTAACTTTTAGTCTTACTGCCTATGGGTAAGAAACACAAAGGTATTGTATTTTTTCTGACTTGGTGCAGAAAATGTTTAAAAAAGTTGAAAATGCTTGAGAGGCCAGAAAAGATGCCTTTATAAAGACTGAAATTAAAATAGAATTTTCAGGATCTCTTTTTTTTCTCTGGAGGAGAGACATTTTTGCCTTAGATTTTCTTTCAGTGGCACTGAACAAGAACACAGAGCTCTTGGCATTGGGAAGCTCAGTATTTCCTGCCTGTTCCCAGCCTGGGAACATGCCCGCTTTCTGCTGCGAAGAAGTGGGGATGCATAATGCTCAGCCTTTATGTAGGCTGTTGTTCCTTTTATTCAGTTTTGCTGAGGACACTGAGATACCAGAAGAATATTAGCCTGTATAATATAGTGGTCAAAATAATATATTTACTGTTTAAAGTTGGAAGAGGAGTGTATGTTATACCAGGTAATCCCAAGTGGGACTTCCTGGTGTTTAGCAGAGCCACGATCAGGTTTTAGAATGAACTTGAAAATGTAAAGCTGTGTTGAGATTTATGTTTTAACAGTGGAATAGTTCAACAGGGAAGTTTTTGCTGTAAAGAATTTTTTATTATAAGAGCTCCCTTGTTCTCATTACACTGCCTGCTCAGGTTTTAGCACACTGGTCTATATCCTCATATTGAATAATGTGCAACATTCTTCTGTGTGCAACTTTCACTCTGATCTGCTTAAGGAAAAGTGGTAATGTACAGATATGTATAATTGGGTGCTGTTTCTGTTGATATATCTACCTTAATAATGCAGCATTTTCAGAATTGTAGTGGCTTTAATCTAGTCTCTGTCGGTGTCACTCTTGTGGCTCAAAATGAGCTTTAAAATGGTTTTGTTTTAACGAGAATAATAGAGGATAAAGACGAATTGCTTGGGCAAGAATGTTGCTTGTGCATGTTACTGGTTCATTGTATTTGCACTGGAATTAATGCAAGTATGGAAGGCAGGGTGTTTTGATGCTGCACTGTTGATTTGATTGTGCAAATACATGCGTACACTTGTGTGCACTTCCCCTGCATGAATCTGTTGTCTGCCTATGAAGCTACTACGGATTTGAAGAACGTATATTTTTTTCCAGTTGCACAAATGTTTGGATACTTGTTTCAAGTTTTTTTGGTTTTTTGAGGTCTCCTTGGTGGCTTTGGAGATCTTGTGCTAAAGGGCATGAAATACTAACCAAGCTCTTCATCCAAAGCAAAGCTATTTGGAAGAGTCTGTTTCTTTTATCAAATTGTGTAAATGAGAAAGAGGCCCAAAGGAAAAGACTGTGGCTAGAAGCAGAAGAAAAACATCAGCCTGACTGTAGAAGAGGGGAAGTAACTAAAATATTTATTTCTACTAGGTTGGAGAACAACATATGTTAGGCAGGCTTGACTTTTTCCAAGCATAAACTTTACTGTGACATGCTCTGCTACACACAGCAACAAACACTCCCTAAAGCAGAACATCAGATGGAACATTCAGTGAGCACAGGGTAGCGGATGCAGGATGGTGTTTGTTTAAAAAGAAGCTGGCATTTGTCAGAAGCCGTGGCAAATATGCCATTATTTTTTATTTTCTACACAACCTGTGAGATATCAGACATGTTCTAATGAGATTCTGAAATACCAAGCTTATAAATATTGATAGGGAAAGTTTGTTCTTATCCATGGAGAGAGATTGCATTTTGCAATTATACAGCTTCACTCATGTGAACTGTATTGCAATTTGTTCTTCTGTCTCCTTCACAGGAGAAACTGTTCAGAGTTACAGTTCAATCTCTGTTCTCAATCAACCCTCTTTTGCCACCTGTATTTTCTAGTTGATGAGATATTTAAAATTTTCTGGTATTCAGAGGATGCCAAACAGGGAGATTTCAAAGGCTTATGTGCACAACTTAGGAGTTGGCAGCAGTTGTTTTCCATTAGAAGAATGTGAAAGATGGTCATAAATTGTCATTTTAAAGAAAAAAAAAAAACAACACCTGAAGCTTCTAAAAAATATTGACGTGTTAATTTTTTTTACAAAATTTCTTTTATTTCAGGGTTTTACGGATAAATTCTGTGCAATATCCTCTGGGATAAGTCATGGCACATTCCAGATATTCCATGTTATTGTGCAAAACTGGGCTGTAACCCAGTAGTGTGCCATGATTCTTGTATCAATTGCAGTGAAACCATACAAGATTTTGCGTCAGTCTTCAGTTCATCACAGTAAAACCCATCAGAAATTTCAAGGCCTTATTTAACTTCAGGCTTAAAAGCAAAACTAAACAAAAAAAAAATCCCCCCCAAGCTGCAAAAAAACCAACACAAAACTTAGATTTCCTGGATAATAGCCCTTCTTGTGATATTTCATCAGATGGGCTTAAATTTGAAGTCTGAATATCAAAATTAGACTGCCTTTCATTATGGAGATGTAAGTCTCCCTAAGTCTGACTGGCACATTGATTTGTAGGCAATGTGTGACTGCAGAGATTGCTTTTCATTCTTTCAGCCTTCACTGAGATATTTTCAATACTGCATCTAAACTAACATCCGCTGTGAATGATGGCTGACAGGTACATATTCTCCTGTAAACTGCATAAGCTGTGTACATAATCTTATGCTGCTTGTTTAGTGTCTTTGAAGCTGAAGACAAAGCTTTTGAGTCTGGTTTGAAATAAAAGATGTATCAAGCAAATGCTTTCTGGGAAAAATGCCTGACCTCAGCTGCTTACGTATAACCCTAGACAGGGAAACTGAGCTTTGCGTTCCTGGTTTTGAAACATATGTGGTTTTACTGTATAACAGCAGGGTGGGTTGTAATACACCTCACACCCAGAAGATGTTTGTAGGGACATGGAAGGCTGTTCAGGCTGGCTGCTGCTTGACTCTCTAGTGCTCTCCCTGGGTTTTTATCTTGCAGATCTGCTGGGCAGCAAGGTCTGTGTGCTCCTGTGTCGCCCCCGGAGCATTGCTCAGGACCCTGCTGCTCTTCTCTGCCCTTCTACACTTGCTTGACTCGGTCTTTTTCTTCTCCACCACATGGAAACCCTATTGCTGTTTATATGGGGGGCCCCTTTCAAGGGTCCTTGGTGTGGTCCAACAGGCCACCACCATCATGGGGACTGGCTACCCTGTCAAGATAGCACAGAAAGGGGAGAATCCAGTGGCTCTTCAGAGGTACTGCTTTCCTGGGCCAGCCACAGGCTTCTCGCCTGGTGTATATCCCACAGTTTGTTGTATTTCCATATCTGTTGACCATAATTTTCTGTGGTTATGATTCCAGTCTTTGTTCCCTAAATAGAAAATAGGGCTAGGCCGTGCAGTGAATAGATCAAAGCTGCTTTAATAGTACACTTTTTGTCAAATGTACATGCCCATAGCAGAGATGCGTTCAAACTGAATGCTGTTAAGCTTTTATTGGTACTCAGTGAGAGCATGTAAATACATAAGATATTGAAGTAAAATTACATCCTGAAGTTCCTACCCTCAGAATTATGCAGGCATTGATTTTCAGTATATATTGCAGTTCCTTCATGCAGAACCATAATGTATTTACTTACTATCTGGTAGAAGGGCTTGTGAAATTACCTGCTTCTGGGAGCATGAACCCATGTCAGAAATGAGCCAAAATCAAACATGAGCAAAAACCCAGATCTCTCCAAGTGCCTGAGACTATACTGTCCTAGGCTGTGATTTGGCAAAAGAAGCAGGGTCATCCCAGTTAGACACTTGTATTTGAGTGCCTGTAGAAATAAGTACCTTGTTGCAGAAGGGAATGGCTCTTCAGGTGACTCTTTTTTCCTTAGATGATAGCATTGAGACTAAACAACACATTCTTCCTGTCGCTCTCCCTGGAGACTTTTCTGGAGGTGAAGTCAGCAGCTTCATGTGACTGCTGGGGTGAATATCACAGCCATGTTGCAGGGGAAAAATCCTTGTGGAAAGAGGGAGGCAGAGGAAGATGAGAC